>NC_070609.1:7090303-7393333 GCF_027172205.1 Podarcis raffonei | reverse complement strand
CAATCAGTGTTAAAAACAGTACAGCGTTACATATTAAAAACTTCCCTGAACAGGGCTGCCTTAAGATGTCTTCTGAATGTCAGGTAATTATTTATCTCTTTGACATCTGATGGGAGGGCGTGTGTTAAGATAATTATAGGATAGAAAACACAGGAAGATGGAAAGGAATTGCTGAAACAACTAATAGAAGTGGAATACAAAAAGGGAGGTGTGAGGAGGTCGTGGAAATAAGTGAATGAAAGATAAGATATTGAAACTGTTTGATGTGTTTTAAACTGTCTTTGTTTGGTTATGTTAGTTTAATGTGTCAGTGTTATGTAGTGTTTTTGTATTGTATTGTTTTGTTCTTTTTTTTTCTTTGTAGTGTTGTGTTTAAATTGTTGGAAAAGTAATAAATATCATTTTTTAAAAAAGAAAGTCGAGAGTGGATTTCATGCTCTTTATTCAGCTCATAGTGGTGAGGAGGAATGGAAGTTCCCCCAGAATGTCTGCTTTATATACATTATTTACACAATGGGCCCCATGTGATTGGCTAATTCCGGGATTCACCTGTAGGCCAATCAGGTTGCGGATTCACTTCCACCTGGAGCTGGATTGGGTGGCTCCTGTGGACCAATCAGACTGCTGCATTCTGGATCCTATTCAACTCAGTACATAACACACCTATGTAGTCAAAATCTCCTGGAGGAGAGCCCTTGCAAATTATACCCTAATACAGTACTTGGTTTTTCATTTTCCTTCAAGATCAACTCAATATTATTGCGGGGCCCCTAAAAGTTGTGGGGCTCATAGGCTGGTGCCTATTCTGCCTATTTGGTAATCTGGCACTGGGGAAACAGTGTCCAGTTGGAGGCTCAGGGTGGCAGAAATTTGGGTCGATCCTTTGGGACACCTTGCCACTGCATCAGGGAAGTGATGGCATAGGCTGAGGATGAGGAAGACCTTTCAGCCTGAGGCGCTCATTCTTTTCTTAAAAGGCACATGGCAGTGGTAGGCAGGGCCAAAGACAAAAGTGCCCAGGGCAATAGATGTAAATTTTGCCTTTGCAGAGTAGGCTGGTTGCTACGCGCACCCCCCCCCCCCCCATCTCTACCCTCCATCGCTGGTATAACAGGGACAAGATCTGTTGTCTGTGCTTAAGGAGAAAAAGAAGGGAAGGGAAGGGAAGGGAAGGGAAGGGAAGGGAAGGGAAGGGAGACATAGCTAGCAGGGAAGCTGTACCTCAGGGATAATAATATAATAATTATAATAATTTATTATTTATACCCCGCCCATGTGGCTGGGTTTCCCCAGCCACTCTGGGTGGATCCCAACAGAATATTAAAAACACAATACAACATCAAACATTAAAAACTTCCCTAAAATATTTTAGCAGCTCAAGGGCCACATTCCCTTCTGTGCAAGGTGTTATGTACTGAAGTTCTCACCCTGGGCCAGCAGGGGGATACTGTAGATAGTTTTCACTCAGGTCCACATATGCAAATAAGTAATTGAAAGTGATGTTCAGTGATTGGATAGTTACAGAAAGTTGTTACTGTTGCATTGTAGTGGAGCTCTATATAAGCAGGCTGGCTGAACCCTTCAGTTCAGTTCTGTTCTGGCCTGTGAATAAGCAAGAGCTGTTTGAAGAATCGCTGTGTCGTCTGATATGTTCACCCACAACTTGACACAACCTTTTGGGGGCCACATGACAATGGTGGGCGGAGCCAGAGTCAAAAGTGGGCGGGGCAATAAATGTGAATGCCGCCTTTGAACAGTAGGCTATTTTCTACCTGCGCACGCACACATCCCTTTATCCAGACAAGCATAGACAAAACGTTTAAGGGATCGCTCTCAAGAAGAGAGTGAACTTAGATGAACTTCCTCTCTCTCTCTCTATCTCCTTTACTTCCCACCCCCAATTTTGGATGCAAAATAAATAAATGGATTTGTGTGTCTTCACCTTCAGTTTGCCTTTACTGCTTTCATAACTTACCAGTGCAGAAGGCTGCATAGATAAAAGTTCAAGTGCTGAACTGGTCTGGCTTGCAAGCACCAGCGCAACTCTTTCCTAAGTGGGGAGGAATCCACAGAAACGGTTATTATGCCCCAAGTTTTGCTTTGGTCTAATGCTGAACACCCCCTCTTTCTGCTGGTGTGTCATTTTGGAGCCAATACTGTAGCGGGCAAAGTTTATGAAGAGATTCGAGTTTGTGAATGGTGGCATGTCAAGTAAGGTACTAGGTAGGAGAAAGACTTAAAAAGTTTAAACATCTGGAAGCTCCTGCTTTTGTCTTCTGTATTGTGTTTTTAATATTTGGTTGGGAGCCACCCAGAGTGGCTGGGGAAACCCAGCCAGATGGGCGGAGTTTAAATTATTATTATTATTATTATTATTATTATTATTATTATTATTATGCTATTCCGACCTGTGTTGCGAAGTTTGTTATATTCCTGAAATGGCACCCCCTCGTCTGATGCCCTTTTCTGAGGACCTCTACTAGCAAAGGCGGGTTCAGGGGTCCTGCCGCATCTTCAGAATACTCTAAGGAATCCCATTTAGGGTGGCGCTGTGGTCTAAACCACGGAGCCTCTTGGGCTTGCCAATCAGAAGGTTGGTGGTTCAAATCCCCAGATGGGGTGAGCTCCTGTTGCTCGGTCCCAGCTCCTGCCCACCTAGCAGTTCAAAAGCACACCAAAGTGCAAGCAGATAAATAGGTACCGCACTGGTGGGAAGGTAAACGGCGTTTCCGTGCGCTGCTCTGGTTCGCCAGAAGCGGCTTAGTCATGCTGGCCACATGACCCGGAAGCTGTACACCGGCTCCCTCGGCCAGTAAAGCAAGATGAGCGCCACAACCCCAGAGTCGTCTGTGACTGGACTTAACTGTGAGGCAGAGCCGTCTTTCCCATAGGGTTTAGTGGTGCGTTGCGCCAGGGCGTCGGCCTCTCAGGGGCGCCCCAGTGAGTGGGGGAGCTGCGCGGCTTTGCCGGCAGCCTCCCCTTTCCCTGCGAGCCCGCCAGCTGCGCCCCGTCAACCATATGGCTGGCAGGCACGCTTCTTCCCTCCCAAGCCTCTGCGGGGATTGCTCTCCCGCAGCGGCATGTGGGAGAGTTGCGCCCCCCCCAATGGCTGGCAGTGCGCAGCTTTGCCCCCCATCTGGTTGGAGGATGGATGGCGGCTAACAGATTGAGGTTGAATCCTGACAAGACAGAAGTACTGTTTTTGGGGGACAGGGAGCGGGTGGGTGTGGAGGATTCCCTGGTCCTGAATGGGGTAACTGTGCCCCTGAAGGACCAGGTGCGCAGCCTGGGAGTCATTTTGGACTCACAGCTGTCCATGGAGGTGCAGGCCAATTCTGTGTCCAGGGCAGCTGTCTGCCAGCTCCATCTGGTATGCAGGCTGAGACCCTACATGCCCACAGACTGTCTCGCCAGAGTGGTGCATGCTCTGGTTATCTCCCGCTTGGACTACTGCAATGCGCTCTATGTGGGGCTACATTTGAGGATGACCTGGAAACTACAACTAATCCAGAACATGGCAGCCAGACTGGTGACTGGGAGCGGACGCCGACACCATATAACACCGGACTTGAAAGACCTACATTGGCTCCCAGTACATTTCCGAGCACAATTCAAAGTGTTGGTGCTGACCTTTAAAGCCCTAAACAGCCTTGGTCCAGTATATCTGAAGGAGCGTCTCCACCCCCATTGTCCGGGTCCAGCTCCGAGGGCCTTCTGGCGGTTCCCTCACTGAGAGAAGCCAAGTTACAGGGAACCAGGCAGAGGGCCTTCTCGGTGGTGGCACCCGCCCTGTGGAACGCCCTCCCACCAGATGTCAAAGAGAAAAATAGCTACCAAACTTTTAGAAGACATTTGAAGGCAGCCCTGTTTAGGGAAGCTTTTAATGTTTAATAGGTTATTGTATTTTAGTGTTTTATTGGAAGCCGCCCAGAGTGGCTGAGGAAACCCAGCCAGATGGGCGGGGTATAAACAATAAATTTATTATTATTATTATTATTATTATTATTATTATTATTATTATTATTATTATTATCTGTGGTAATTTGGGAGCGCTGGGCGGATATTTGCACACTGGCGCCGCATCTGCTAAAGACGGCCCTGCTGTCAGGGGTCTTTTAGCTTTGCCTTGAGGGGGGGTTATAGTTTTTCTTTGCTACTATATTATGTATTTTTATGTTGCAAACCGTCCTGTGATCCTCAGATGAAGGGTTTAGAAATTTAATAAATATATTAACAAAAAAGAAAAAAGAATTAATTGAAGACAACATTTCAGCCTTTGCCAACCTGTTGCCTTCTAGAAGTTTTGGACTACAATTCCCATCAGCCAGTACACTTGATGGGAGTTGTAGTCCTAAACATTCAGAGGGCACCAGGTTGGGGAATGCTGTGCCAGGCAAAAAAAAATATGACTGTTTCTGTCTGATGATGCTTCCCTAGAGCTTTTTTTAAATAATTTTTATTAAGGTTTTCAAAATATTACAAAAAGAAAAAAGAAAAAGAAAAAAATGCAAAATAAAAACAGTTAAAAACAATTCAGTCTTTCCATGTCTTATCTTTCATTTGCCTGTTCCCCGGACCTCCTCACACCTCCCTTTTTTGTATCCAGTTCAATTAGTTGGTTCAGCAAATCCTTTCCCTCTTTGTTTTTATCCTAATCTTTAGTCTTAATATATTATAACTTTAAATTATCACCTGTTAACAATCCATTTTTGCACATCTTTTTAACATTACTGCTGAAAACCACTTAACTTCAATCCAACACCATTCTATCATTCATTAATTTTACAGTATTTTTGTAAATAGTCTTTAAATTTCTTCCAGTCTTCTTCCACCGACTCTTCTCCCTGGTCTCGGATTCTGCCAGTCATTTCCGCCAGTTCCATATAGTCCATCACCTTCATCTGCCATTCTTCCCGGGTGGGTAGATCTTGCATCTTCCAATGCTTTGCGATAAGTATTCTTGCTGCTGTTGTGGCATACATAAAGAAAGTTCTATCCTTCTTTGGCACCAATTGGCCGACCATGCCCAGGAGAAAGGCCTCTGGTTTCTTAAGGAAGGTATATTTAAATACCTCTTTCATTTCATTATATATCATCTCCCAGAAAGCCTTAATCCTTGGGCACGTCCACCAAAGGTGAAAGAATGTACCTTCAGTTTCTTTACATTTCCAACATTTATTATTGGGCAAGTGATAGATTTTTGCAAGCTTGACTGGTGTCATGTACCACCTGTATATCATTTTCATAATATTCTCTCTTAAGGCATTACATGCCGTAAACTTCATACCTGTGGTCCATAACTGTTCCCAGTCAGCCATCATAATGTTGCTTCCCTAGAGCTTTTACTGCCTGCCCATTACTCTTATTATCTTATTTTTCAGTTGGTTTGCGTATCTAAGTTCTGTTGTGGGAAACTATGTTTTTTATTTAATTTTTTTAAATTATAGGCTGGCATATAATTGGGGAGCTGCAGGTCAATGATGAATTATGATGATGATGATGATGATGATGATGATGATGATGAAACTGATAGGGGCAGGCATGTTGAAAATAAGTGCAGAATTCACTAGGACTGTCCCTCTCCAATTATTACTCTGAAGCCAGTGTTTTGTGCAAAGTAATTAGACATCTACTTCTGCTTCATTGACTATGCAAAAGCCTTTGACTGTGTCGACCACAGCAAACTATGGCAAGTTCTTAAAGAAATGGGAGTGCCTGATCACCTCATCTGTCTCCTGAGAAATCTCTATGTGGGACAAGAAGCTACAGTTAGAACTGGATATGGAACAACTGATTGGTTCAAAATTGGGAAAGGCGTACGACAAGGCTGTATTTTATCTCCCTGCTTATTTAACTTATATGCAGAATACATCATGCGAAAGGCTGGGCTGGATGAATCCCAAGCTGGAATTAAGATTGCCGGAAGAAATATCAACAACCTCAGATATGCAGATGACACAACCTTGATGGCAGAAAGTGAGGACGAATTAAAGAACCTTTTAATGAGGGTGAAAGAGGAGAGCGCAAAATATGGTCTGAGGCTCAACATCAAAAAAACGAAGATCATGGCCACTGGTCCCATCACCTCCTGGCAAATAGAAGGGGAAGAAATGGAGGCAGTGAGAGATTTTACTTTCTTGGGCTCCATGATCACTGCAGATGGTGACAGCAGCCACGAAATTAAAAGACGCCTGCTTCTTGGGAGAAGGGCAATGACAGGCCTAGACAGCATCTTGAGAAGTAGAGACATCACCTTACCAACAAAGGTCCGTATAGTTAAAGCCATGGTTTTCCCAGTAGTGATGTATGGAAGTGAGAGCTGGACCATAAAGAAGGCTGATCGCCGAAGAATTGATGCTTTTGAATTATGGTGCTGGAGAAGACTCTTGAGAGTCCCATGGACTGCAAGAAGATCAAACGCATCCATTCTTAATGAATTCAGCCCTGAGTGCTCACTGGAAGGACAGATCGTGAAGCTGAGGCTCCAGTACTTTGGCCACCTCATGAGAAGAGAAGACTCCCTGGAGAAGACACTGATGCTGGGAAAGATGGAGGCCACAAGGAGAAGGGGGCGACAGAGGATGAGATGGTTGGATAGTGTTTTCGAGGTTACCAGCATGAGTTTGACCAAACTGCGGGAGGTAGTGGAGGACAGGGGTGCCTGGCGTTCTCTGGTCCATGGGGTCACGAAGAGTCGGACACGACTAAACGACTAAACAACAACAACAACAACAATTCCTACCGTAACTCAACTTCAACATGTTTAACTGAAACAGCTGCGCTACTTGCTTGCTTGTCTCCAGTTTCCTCTCTTTCCTCTGTTTTCCCTGTTCTAAATTTCAGATTGTAGCCTCCTCTGGGGCAGAGATCTGCCCTCTTGGACTCTGTAAATCACTATGCCCTTTGATGAGGCCCCAGTGGTTTTCAGGTCCCAGTGGTTATTTTTTCTGAGGAATTGCAAAATATGGTTTGAAGCTCAACATCAAAAAAACAAAATCATGGCCACTGGTCCCATCACCTCCTGGCAAATAAAAGGGGAAGAAATGGAGGCAGTGAGAGATTTTACTTTCTTGGGCTCCATGATTACTGCAAATCGTGACAGCAGCCACAAAATTAAAAGATGCCTGTTTCTTGGGAGAAAAGCAATGACAAACCTAGACAGCATCTTAAAAAGCAGAGACATCACCTGGCCGACAAAGGTCTGTATAGTTCAAGCTATGGTTTTCCCAGTAGTGATGTATAGAAGTGAAAGCTGGACCATAAAGAAGGCTGATCGCCGAAGAATTGATGCTTTTGAGTTATGGTGCTGGAGGAGACCCTTGAGAGTCCCATGGACTGCAAGAAGATCAAGCCTATCCATTCTGAAGGAAATCAGCCCTGAGTGCTCACTGGAAGGACGGATCCTGAAGCTGAGGCTCCAAGACTTTGGCCACCTCATGAGAAGAGAAGACTCCCTGGGAAAGATGGAGGGCACAAGGAGAAGGGGACGACAGAGGACGAGATGGTGGGACAGTGTTCTCGAAGCTACCAGCATGAGTTTGACCAAACTGCGGGAGGCAGTGGAAGACAGGAGTGCCTGGCGTGCTCTGGTCCAGGGGGTCACGAAGAGTCGGACACGACTAAACGACTAAACAGCAACAAGAACAATCCTAAAGAAAGGAGCTGACAACATGGCCTTGCTATGTGACTTTCTGTGTTACCCTGTAAACTTCAGAGATTTTTTGGGTGTGAGGGAGTGGGACAGGAAGCAAAATAGACCCAGATTGCCTGTTGCTGCACGTTAGTATCAATACCCAGAGGAAAGGTGTTCACACAAACACACATGCAAGTTGTCTACGCGCCTTCCGTGGGGAGAGAGTTTCCAGTGAACGGCAGCGACTGTCTTTGTAAATTCACAGCCAGCCTAACAGATGTGGAGGCTAAGGAACGAGAAGCATGTTTTTGACCACCAGGCACCTCTCTGCCAGTTGAGTGAAGAGTTCTGTGTGACTCAGAAGCTTGCAGATTTCCACACCAGCCCCAATGAGTGTGCATTATACTTAAAACCTGGCCAATAAAAGGAAGAGAAAACGTCACGTGGGTCAGTGGATGGAAAGCTGAACGTGCATTTGACAGACCAGAATTGGGTCACGTCCACGTCGTCCATTAAAAGCACCTGGTTTCACCCAAAGAATTCTGGGAGCTGTAGTTCCACCCCAACCAGCCACAGCTCCTGGCTCCCTTAATAAACTACAGTTCCCAGGATTCTCTGGAGGAGCAACCAGGGTGACTCTGTGACTTTGTCCGGTAAACCTCCTATACCTGCCAAGTGTCCTGGAAGAAACAGGACACGCTGTTTCCCCCATGTGAAATCGCAGCGGGCATTTGGGGTTCCTCGATCTTGCACCCTCTTGTACTGTGCTCTCACCCCCCAAAAAGCGTTTTCAGGGCGAGATCGCAGTGCAGGTCATGTATCACCAATAGTCAGCATGGATTTCTGAAAAATAAGTCATGTCAGACTAACCTGATCTCGTTTTTTGACAGAATTACAAGCCTGGTAGATGAAGGGAACGCAGCAAGGCATTTGACAAGGTGTCCCATGATATTCTTGTAAAGAAGCCGGTAAAATGCGGTCTTGACTATGCTACCACTCAGTGGATTTGTAACTGGCTGACTGACCGAACCCAAAGGGTGCTCATCAATGGTTCCACTTCATCCTGGAGAAGAGTGACTAGTGGGGTGCCACAGGGTTCTGTCTTGGGCCCGGTCTTATTCAACATCTTTATCAACGACTTGGATGATGGACTCAAGGGCATCCTGATCAAATTTGCAGATGACACCAAACTGGGAGGGGTGGCTAACACCCCAGAGGACAGGATCACACTTCAAAACGACCTTGACAGATTAGAGAACTGGGCCAAAACAAACAAGATGAATTTTAACAGGGAGAAATGTAAAGTATTGCACTTGGGCAAAAAAAATGAGAGGCACAAATACAAGATGGGTGACACCTGGCTTGAGAGCACTACATGTGAAAAGGATCTAGGAGTCTTGGTTGACCACAAACTTGACATGAGCCAACAGTGTGACGCGGCAGCTAAAAAAGCCAATGCAATTCTGGGCTGCATCAATAGGAGTATAGCATCTAGATCAAGGGAAGTAATAGTGCCACTGTATTCTGCTCTGGTCAGACCTCACCTGGAGTACTGTGTCCAGTTCTGGGCGCCACAGTTCAAGAAGGACACTGACAAACTGGAACGTGTCCAGAGGAGGGCAACCAAAATGGTCAAAGGCCTGGAAACGATGCCTTATGAGGAAAGGCTAAGGGAGCTGGGCATGTTTAGCTTGGAGAAGAGGAGGTTAAGGGGTGATATGATAGCCATGTTCAAATATATAAAAGGATGTCACATAGAGGAGGGAGAAAGGTTGTTTTCTGCTGCTCCAGAGAAGCGGACACGGAGCAATGGATCCAAACTACAAGAAAGAAGATTCCACCTAAACATTAGGAAGAACTTCCTGACAGTAAGAGCTGTTTGACAGTGGAATTTGCTGCCAAGGAGTGTGGTGGAGTCTCCTGCTTTGGAGGTCTTTAAGCAGAGGCTTGACAACCATATGTCAGGAGTGCTCTGATGGTGTTTCCTGCTTGGCAGGGGGTTGGACTCGATGGCCCTTGTGGTCTCTTCCAACTCTATGATTCTATGACTTGCCCGGAAGATGCGTATCTGGGTTTTTTATGTGAAAAAGTTGGGAGGGTCTGCATCTCGGCCAGTCTAAAACCAGAGGTTTCTACTCTCCCACATCTGTCCCAACTTCTGTTCAGTGAGACCGAGAGCTCAAGGACTGTTTCCAATAGAGGCCAAAACCAGAAGGTCTTGGGGCCTGGTCTGACATGTTGTGAACTGCCCTGAGATATATGAATGGCGGATTATAGATTTTGATGATGATGATGATGGTAATAATAATAATAATAATAATAATAATAATAATAATAATAATTATCAATTGGTAGAGCACACACTCTTAAGGTCCATGAACAACCATAGTTTAGAAGTCCCGGGCCCCAAGGAAGTCAGATTATCCTCCACCAGGGCCAGGGCCTTTTTAGTGATGGCTCCGACCTGGTGGAATGCTCTGTCGCATGAGACTAGGGCCCTTCAGGATTGAACTTCCTTCCGCAGAGCCTGTAAGACAGAGCTATTCCACCTCGCCTTTAATTTGAATGCAGCCTGATCTTTTATTTTTCTTCCCTTCCCTCCCCCTCCCCTTTTATGAAGATCACGCGCTCTGAGACCCCACAGCTAATTCTCCCCTGGCCTCCTCACTGGCCCAAGTAGGACTGATTCAGCCAGCTAGCCCTGGGGATTATCTAACACTTATTTCCCCTAAATTGATTTTTGAATTTTATTGTTATTCATGTTTTTATACTGTATTTTATGCTGCTTTTATAATTGTTTTAAATTTGTTGTTTGCCACCCTGAGCCCGGTTTTTGAACCGGGAAGGGCGGGGTATAAATAAAAAATTATTATTATTATTATTTAGTCATGGGTTCAAGCCCCATGGTGGGCAAAGGATTCCTGCATTGCAGGGGGGTGGACTAGATGAATCTTAGGGTCCCTTCCAAATCTATGTGGCTGGATGATATATAATGAACTGAAGAAGGTATTTAAACTTACCTTTCCTAAGAAACCAGAGGCCTTCCTTTTGGGCACAGTTGGCCAATTGGTGCCAAAGAAAGACAGAACATTTTTTATGTACGCAACAACAGCAGCAAGAATACTTCTCGCCAAGTATTGGAAGACACAAGACCTACCCACCGTGGAAGAGTGGCAGATGCAAGTGATCAACTACATGGAGATGGCAGAAATGACTGGCAGAATCCGTGACCAGGGAGAAGAATTGATGGAACGGGACTGGAAAAAGTTTAAGGACTATTTACAAAAATATTGTAAAATGTTTGAGTGTTAACATGATGTGGGAAGTGAAGGTAACAGGGCATGTGGGATTTGGTTAAAAGTGAATGAAAAGAAGAATTTTAAAAAAAGGAGAAGAGGGTTATGAACAGAATAACATTATGTCATAGTATATAAGGTGGAGTAATGGGCTAAGATAAGGGAAATTTGAGACATAATAACTAGAAATATATAACTATAAGTAAGGTTTGAAAAAGGGTCAGAACTTGCTGAATTTGATGGAACAAAGAGGAACACAAAAAAGAGAGATGTGAGGAGGTCAGGACAGAGGGACATGGAATTTTGAAATTTAAAAAGTGGACTTTTCTTTTTTCTTCTTTTTCTTTTTTTGTTAAGTGTGTATTCTTTCTTGTTTTTCTGTTCTTTGTTTTCTGTTTGGGCTTTATCTAATCGATTGATTTATTTGAAATGATGATCTTTTTGTTTTATAAAATCTCAATAAACATTTATTTATTTCAAATCTATGTGGCTGGGGTGGTGCTGGGAGGGTGCTCAGCCCGGGGAGAGCCCCAGGGTCTGCATTTGGCTTGTGATGTGGTAGTTCTTCCACCCCTGGGGTGATTATGACAAAAGGACCCGACATCCACAGAGTGAAGAGAACAGCATATAACATCCTTTGCATTGTGTGTGTGCGCGCATGTGCTTTCTAAAATATTAAGGTCGCTATTTTGTCCCCTAAATATCTCCATGGTGCCTAGGGAACAACTTGCACCTTAATATCAGCAAGACAAAGGAGATGGTGTTGGACTTTCGGAGGAAGAGAGGAGAACTAGCCCCGCTGTACATCAGAGAGGGCTGTGTGGAGAGAGTCTCTTCCTTTAAATTCCTAGGAGTTTATCTCAGTGAAGACCTTACTTGGAAAATAAAAACAGTGGTACCTCAGGTTAAGTACTTAATTCGTTCCGGAGGTCCGTTCTGAACCTGAAACTGTTCTTAACCTGAAGCACCACTTTAGCTAATGGGGCCTCCTGCTGCTGCTGCGCTGCCGGAGCACAATTTCTGTTCTCATCCTGAAGCAAAGTTCTTAACCTGAAGCACTATTTCTGGGTTAGCGGAGTCTGTAGCCTGAAGCGTATGTAACCCGAGGTACCACTGTACTTGGAAAATAAATACAACCCAGGCGGTTAAGAAAGCCCAACAGAGACTCCATCTCCTCAGAGTATTGTGAAAGAACGAGGTCAATCAACATTTGATGATCTCCTTCTACCGGTCCACAATAGAAAGTGTCCTTTCATCACAGTGTGGGACGCTGGTTTGACATAATCTGATAGGAAGTGCCTACAGAGGGTGCTGTATTCACCACAAGATATTATGGGCTGTCCCGTGAATCCGCTGGATGAAATAGCGGGAGAAGGTTGCCTCAGGAGAGTGAGGAAAATTCACACCCTGGCCAGCACTTTCTTGATCTCCTGCCCTCGGGCAGAAGATATAGAAGCATGATTAGTCGCACCAACAGGGTAAAGAACGGCTTCTATCCGTGGGCTGTTAGGCTGCTGAATGAAAAGATAACAACAGGGCAACTGACTTTCGGGTTTGGTGGGTGTGCGTCAGTAAACAAGGGGAATTAAGACTAAGAGAGCTGAGTGGGGGGTGCTCGTGCAATCTCACTGTACAGTGGTACCTCGGGTGAAGTACTTAATTCGTTCCGGAGGTCCGTACTTAACCTGAAACTGTTCTTAACCTGAAGCACCACTTTAGCTAATGGGGCCTCCTGCTGCTGCTGCGCCACCGGAGAACAATTTCTGTTCTCATCCTGAAGCAAAGTTCTTAACCTGAAGCACTATTTCTGGGTTAGCAGAGTCTGTAACCTGAAGCGCATGTAACCTGAAGTGTACGTAACCCGAGGTACCACTGTATACAAGTTGTACAAGTGACAATAAAGCATTTCAATTTCAATTAAATTGGTGAGAATGAAGTCCCCTTTTACTTGCAAAAAGCTCTGCCCCAGAACTCATCTCTGCCCCCCCCCCCGCACACCGTCACCGTTTCATGAACACAAGGGAGCTGTAGTACGAAAATAGTTTATTGAGCTTCCGTAGGGGACGGGGCAGAGCAAAAGGAATGGCCGGAATGGCTTCAACGTATGCCGGAATGGCCGAGAGCTGCTTTTGGGCAACCTTGCCCCTGCCCCTCCACGTTGGGGCTTTTCAGTCTTTTGGCTTTTAAGGCGCTGGGAAGGGCTTCGAAGAGAGGGAAGTTGGTCTTTGTGGGACAGGGAGGCGGCAAAAACCCTCCCCACCCCGTATTTCCCCCCCCCCCAAGAGTGTCTTAATGCAAAAAGCAATTGGGACTGGGTGAGTTGAGGGGGGGGGGAGACACTGCCAAAGCTGGGGAGCTGGCAGAGGGTTGGGGGGGGTTTTTTGGGGGGGACAGTCTGTCCGATTTCCCCTTTTCTGGTTGGCTTTCCATCCTGGGTTTCAGGCGCCCGCAAAAAAATGCACGACCCAGCAGCTGTGCGTTGCCGCTTGCAAGGACTTTGGCAAACACTCCTGGCCCCACTGCCTCACGTGGGGCTGCAAAAACCGGGTGGCGAGGGGTGTTTCTTGAGCATTGACAGGCTACCCGGCGTGGCCTGGGGGTGGGGGTGGTGGAGACCCCTTGCAACCAACACCACAGGGCCCGGGGTTGAGTCTGGACTGTGTTTTGCAAAGGAACGAGCAACCTTTGGAGATTCCTTTGGGGCAGAGCGTTGAGAGAAGTCGTTCTTCTCGCTGGGCATCTGCCCCATGTGTCTTCCCCCCCCATAGGGGGCAGCGTCAGCACCAGGTCCTTGGCAGCGCTCACAAGTTCTTCCAGCGCCCCCTGCGTTTCCGCGTGGGGATCCCTTTCCTCCGCTTCTGGGGCGCAGGGGACGGCCCGCTTTTGGCCGCAGGCTGGCCTTCCTCGGGCACAGGACCCCCTTCGTCCTCTTTCCTCTCCGGGGACGGCTCCTCCTTGGTGGCGAAGGTGCCCCTGGGTGGCGGGGTCTCCGAGGAAGGGGCCGGCGGCGCGGGGCTCGGGCTCTCCCCCTGCGGGGGAAGCAGGCCGTTCGCCTGGGCAGGAAGGAGGGGCAGCAAAGCCGCCACCACGTCGGTCAGCCGCTCCAGGCCTTGCCGCAGCGTGTAGGTCAGCTCGCGGACGGCCTCGGCCGTCTCCCGCTGGGCCTGCAAGAAGTCCAGAGGGGGCTCGGCGGGCAGGTCGAGGCGGGTGCGCCGGCGCCGCAGGGGTGGCGAGGCAGAGGGGCACGGGGTGCTGCCCAGCGGCTCCGCGGGGGAGTGCTCCGGGTGCGGCCTGCAGCCTAAGCTGGCCGGAGAAGGCGCCATTTGGATGATCTGCAGTGAGGCGGGCTGGGCTGAAGGGGGCGCCGGCGAGTCGCGTTCCTTGGGCCTCAGTAGACCCCCGTTCAGGGTGCAGCAGGAAGTCCGCGCCGAAGTCTCTGGGCTGCAGGAAAGGTTGCCCCTGGCTGGCATATCTGCAGAGGGGGAGGGAAGCAGGAGATTGACAAGGGTGGCACACGGAATAATAATAATAATAATAATAATAATAATAACAACAACAACAACAACAATAACAACAATAATTTATTATTTATACCCCGCCCATCTGGCTGCGTTTCCCCAGCCACTCTGGGCGGCTCCCAACAAAACACTAAAATACAATGACCTATTAAACATTAAAAGCTTCCCTAAACAGGGCTGCCTTCAGATGTCTTCTAAAAGTCTGGTACTGTAGTTATTTTTCTCTTTGACATCTGGTGGGAGGGCGTTCCACAGGGCGAGCGCCACTACTGAGAAGGCCCTCTCCCTGTAACTTTGCTTCTTGCAGGGAGGGAACCGCCAGAAGGCCCTCAGCACTGGACCTCAGTGTCCGGGAAGAACGACGGAGGTGGAGACGCACCTTCAGGTATACTGGACCGAGGCCGTTTAGGGCTTTAAAGGTCAGCACCTACACTTTGAATTGTGCTCAGAAACGTACAGGGAGCCAATGCAGATCTCTCAGGACCAGTGTTATGTGGTCCTGGCGGCCGCTCCCAGTCCCCAGTCTAGCTGCCGCATTCTGGATTAGTTGTAGTTTCCGGGTCACCTTCAAAGGTAGCCCCACATAGAGCACAAGCGAGAGATAACCAGAGGAAACCAGGGGAAACTCCTTTTCCTAGGCAGTGTTAGAAATTCAGCTATATAACCTAGGCACCACGTGGTCCCTGAACTCTAGGTTACAGTCGCCACAACGTCAGTTTACCAGAGGGTCAGACTGGATGACCCTTGGGCCCCTTAAAGGTAAAGGGACCCCTGACCATTAGGTCGAGTCGTGACCGACTCTGGGGTTGCGACGCTCATCTCGCTTTATTGGCCGAGGGAGCCGGCGTACAGCTTCCGGGTCACGTGGCCAGCATGACTAAGCCGCTTCTGGCGAACCAGAGCAGCGCACGGAAACGCCGTTTACCTTACCGCCGGAGCAGTACCTATTTATCTACTTGGACTGGCATGCTTTTGAACTGCTAGGTTCGCAGGAGCAGGGACTGAGCAACAGGAACTCACCCCGTCGCGGGGATTCGAACCGCCGACCTTCTGATCGGCAAGTCCTAGGCTCTGTGGTTTAACCCACAGCGCCACCCGCGTCCCTTACAGTTCTACAATTCCACGATCTCAACTACCTTGCTTGACTGTGGCTTGCTCTTGTGACAATTCACACGTATGCAAGGAGAAAGACAGGAAGGTGAAGGTATTCACTAGGGAGCAAGGCAGAGGTTTTTAAACTGTGGCCGCCAGTCTAGCGACCGGAAACCGCCACGTGGTCATCATTAGACCCGCAGCAGTAGCAAAACGTGCCTGGGGAATTTTGAACACAGTTCTTGGGGCTGGCTATTCCCCCATCAGCAAGCTGCTGTTTCGCTCCAGCCAGCCCTTTCTGGGCCAGCTGTGTGTGGGCAGAGAGAGCATGTGGCCAGCAGCCCTCTGCGGTCCTTACCTCTTTGGGCACAGACCTGAATTCTAACTCTGCGTTCTGGAAGATCTCTCTGCTTGCAGAATCTAGCTCCTCAGGGGAAAGGCAGGGCTAAAGCCCCTTTTCCCCACAGGCTAGCTTTCCGGGTGCAAGCTCCCTTCCACATAGTGGAGCATTCAGGCACCAGGAAGCTGCCTAGCCCCTGCAGGGCTGTGCTGGGTGCTAGTTCTGCCGCTGTGTTGCAAATGACTCTTTCTCTCCTGCCTCCACACCTTTCTCGGCAGCCTCAAGGTTACAACCGGGGAACGAGTTGTGTAGGCATGGAATTGGCAGCCGCAACTGGCTGCCGACCTGAGAGTGGGCACGGGTGTTTTCTCTCGGCACTTGCGCCCTGCGTCGAAAGGAGCCGTGGCAGCCGGGAGCCAAGCGTGGACTTGGATCACAGCAATAACCCAGCTTCGTCCTGCTGTTTGCTTCTCCTGACCTGAAAGCACTTTGCGAGATTGGAGGGCAAGACGGTGACCCGGGGCTGAGGAAAATGCGCTCTGCACATGCACAGAGACACCTGTTTCCTGAACACTGGCTCGCATATGCCCAAACTGATTCCCAGCGTTGGAAGAAGGTTGCAGAGATAAACCACTGGCACGCCGGACCGGAAGCGCCAGGGAATTCCTCCGTCATGGATGTGGAGCTAAAATAGTGCATTGTGGGGAAACCCCTCTTTCTCTCCCCCCCCCACTTTCCTCTGTCCTTCAAACCTGGAGCAGGAATTTCCCAAAGGAAAGAGAAAAGAATGTCTCTTAGGGTCATGGGTTCGAGAAAAAGATTCCTGCATTGCAGTGGGTTGGACTAGATGACCCTTATGTTTCCTCCCTCACCAAGCAGAGTCATATTTGCTTGCCATCCTGCTTCCCCTATTCTGTGCACTTATCATGCCAATATAACTCCCTGCCATGAATTTGAGCTTCGGCTCTGGAATCCAAGGCGTGGGTAGCGATGCGGAGATTAAAATAGCATCCCTTCGCGGCCCAAATCCCTATTGGATGCCTGTCGCTCCATTCTTGGAGCAATTAGGTTTCTGAGCATGTGCAGAGTGCCTTTCCTCCGCCATTTGGAGTCGCATTTGGAACTTACGAGGTTAGATTGGCGCCGGCACAGCATGCAAACACACGGCTCCCCCCTGTACACCAAGAATCCTGGGAACTGTAGTTTGTTATAAAGGCGCTGGGAATTTTAGTTCTGTGAGTGATAAGAGATAGGGCCGTGAGCTTCTTCTCTCTTTCTTGCCTTTCCCTGCCCAACCCCAATGGCAAAGGCATTGGCCTGTCGCATGCCTCTTTCTTAAAAACCAGAAGCGCTGCAAATCGAAGCGAACTGACACCCTTCCCCACCCCCAATCTGAAATCGCCCCCCCACATCACTTCACACACCCCTAAACCCATGGGGGCATCTGTGAAATGGAGGTGAAATCCTTAGTCCAGACTCCAGCTCAGGCAAACACAGACCACTGAATACCTAACAATCTGCTTGCCGCTATCCAAGGGTAAGGCACTCTGCACATGCTCAGAGGCGCACGCACACACACGACTTCACATTGTGCCTCGAATCAAGCATGTCTCGGTCCTCCAGCGCCTCGTCGGTTTAGAAACCAGCTCCTGGCGGCGGCATGTGGAGTTTTCAATTTTTTACCCCACGCTGTCAGCGTGCCAACCCACATGTGCCCTTACATTATGCCAATCTGTCCTCCCCAATGCCTTGGCAGAGCCGGGCCCCGGAGGACACCTGCTTCGGCCGCCGGCACCTGCCCGCCGGAGGGATGGGGTGTCCGCGGGGACTCACCTGCGCCATGCTCAGCCGCCAGCCGGTAACTGGGGGTGGCGAACCCCGTCGTGTTCTGCAAGGCTCCGGGTTCCACCCCGCCCGCCCCCATTACCACGCCAGGCCCCAGGATGGCGAAGATGGTCTCTTCCTCGGCCGAGAAGGTCTCGTCGCAGGCGCTGCCGGCCCCCTGCGTGGAATGGGGCACCCTCGCCAGCTTCTCTTTGGTGCGGCGCTTGAAGTCATTCCAGCGCTTCTGCACCTCCTGCCCGGTCCGCTTCCAGCTGGTGATGCTGTTGATCTTGGCGGCGATGCCCTCCCACACCCTCCGCCGCTCGGCCACCGTCACCCGCCGGCTCTGGGTGCCGTACAGCTTGGCGTAGTTGGCACGGACCTCCTGGATCAGGATCTGGTTCTCCTCGTAGGAGAAGCGGGGCTTGCGGAGGCGGGTAATCTCCTCGCTCTCGCCAGACATCCCGGTGCCCTTCCGCTGCTGCTGCTGCCAACCCTTCCGATGCCCCTTCCCACCGCCGGGCTCCTTCAAGCTCTGGGAAGCAATTCTCTCGGGGCGCCGGTGCCCAGTTGGCACCGCTGCATGGGCACCCTAGCCAGGGCGGGTGCTGGTCCTGTCGGAGAAGGAGAGAGAGAGAGAGAGAGATGATTGGCATCGCCCAGCAAATGCACTGGGCTGGCACCTTGCAAGTTTGGGTGGGGGGGTGCCACAGTGCCACGCTGGCTGCCCAGCAGCTCTGCCTTTCGCAGGGGGGTCCCTCTGCCACAGGGCCCCCCCAAGCCTCCCCAGCTGGGAAGGGGGTGTCTGGGGAGGGCTCCTCCTGAAGGGGGTCTCCGCTCCCGCTCAGCTGCTGCCTTGCTGCATTGAAATGCCTCCCCCGCTCCTCCCTCCCAGTTCCTCCTCCTCCTCCTGCTGCTGCTGCTGCTACCGGGCATGCGCCTGGCTTCGCCGCACTCCCAGCAGGCCAAGGGGCGGCCTGGATGGTTGCCCCGGGCAACCGAAGCCCTCTCGCTCTTCTCGCAGGGCCTGGCAGAGCGGGGAGCAAGAGCGCCCCAAAGGCTTCTGGGAAATCAGAAGCAATTGCCCCCCCTCCCCATATTTCTGGGGGGACGCAGGGGCACGCATACCCCTAAACATTTTGTGAATCATTGTAGTTTTGTCCATATATACTGTATTTATTTCCCCCGATTTGAACTATAAAATGGTGATTTTCTGGAGTCAAAATAAGAGAACCCCTAAACATTTTTTTTAACAAAAAAGCACTGTGTGTGTGTGTATATATATATATATATGTGTGTGTGTGTGTTCCTTTCTTGCGAGGAATTTCCCTTAAAAAAAGGGAAAAGTTGACAGCTATGAATATACATATACAGCAATTGCACCCCCCCCACACATATAAACACACACACATATATATGCTTTCTCATGTATTCCACTATTCGTTTCATTCATTTTTGTTTACAGTTCTGCTAAGATGGTATTATTTGTACAATATAATCTTACATATTCCTTAAATATTTTCCCTTCATATATTTTCAGATTTAAAGCTGTTCTGACTTTTCCCGTCAATTTTGCTAGTTGGAAAGATTCTATCATGAATGGGGTTTCTTAGATGTGCCTTTTGAATTACTGAAAACAACCAAGCTTTCCCACGTTCATTTTCTCCGTTGTTTCCCCCCCCCCCCCAAAATGTGTGCATTTCCTGAAGGCATACTCTGAATTAGCTGCGATGGTTAAAACACAAGAGTGGGTGGTGACAAAATGCACAAACCATGGGTGAAGTTTGACTCTGTTCCGAGCAACACACACACAAACATTTGTGCTGTTTAGGGAAGCTTTTAATGTTTGATGCATTACTGTATTTTAATATTTTGTTGGAAGCCGCCCAGAATGGCTGGGGAGGCACGGCCAGATGGGCGGGGTATAAATAATAAATTATTATTATTATTATTATTATTATTATTATTATTATTATTGCATTGTCAGCCACAAACGGGAATCGGTTGTGCATGCCTGATTAAATCCCCCAGAACCCCGGTACCATACCTAATGCAGATAAGACCTAAAATTCAGCCATTAATCATCCCTTTTGAGTATCCTGCCCTGACAGAAGCAAATGCCCTTCTCTTTTGCATTTCTTGAGACATTTAATCCTGTAGGATGGGGTCGCCTAATTGCAGCAAGAACTGATTTGCTAAGACACCCCAGTAACTTGGCCTTACTTACCCCTGGGGTGGATAATGGCCAGGGCTGGATTTAGGTTTGATGAGGCCCTAGGCTACGGAAGGTAATGGACCCTTTATATGTCCAGCTGTCCTTTGTCAACAACAAATTGTCACTGGTTGTTGTTGTTTTTTGTTGAATATATGCTATATGGTAATTTATGGACCTAATAATTGTTGTTTAGTCATTTAGTTGTGTCCCACTCTTCGTGACCCCCTGGACCAGAGCACGCCAGGCACTCCTGTCTTCCACTGCCTCCCGCAGTTTGGTCAGACTCATGTTCGTAGCTTCGAGAACACTGTCCAACCATCTTGTCCTCTGTCGTCCCCTTCTCCTTGTGCCCTCCATCTTTCCCAACATCAGGGTCTTTTCCAGGGAGTCTTCTCTTCTCATGAGGTGGCCAAAGTATTGGAGCCTCAGCTTCAGGATCTGTCCTTCCAGTGAGCACTCAGGGCTGATTTCCTTCAGAATGGATACGTTTGATCTTCTTGCAGTCCATGGGACTCTCAAGAGTCTCCTCCAGCACCAGAATTCAAAAGCATAAATTCTTCGGCGATCAGCCTTCTTCTATACATCAGCTCTCACTTCCATACATCACTACTGGCTTTAACTATATGAACATTTGTTGGTAAGGTGATTTCTCTGCTTTTTTGGATGCTGTCTAGGTTTGTCATTGCTTTTCTCCCAAGAACCTAATAGTTATCTAAAGCCGTTTGCACATGTTACCATGCTACCAGTCCATGCAGAATGTAGGCACCCTATATACAGAAATGAGCAAACCTGTGATATTTTAGGGAGCAGGCTAGCAGGCGGGGCCCATGACTTACATCATAGGGGCCTACACAACACAAAACACTTGCTGTATGTAGGTTTTATTTTATTTGGGTTTTTTTATCCTATATTTTGGAAATGTACATCCAGATTTTTTTCCCTTTAATTTTTCGGGGCCCCCCAAGAGACTGGGGCCCTAAGCTATAGCTTGTTTAGCTTATACATAAATCTGGCACTGGGTCATGGAGGTGACCCGTGACATATACCGTATTTTTTGCTCTATAAGACTCACTTTTTCCCTCCAAAAAGTAAGGGGAAACGTGTGTGCGTCTTATGGAGCGAATGCAGGCTGCGCAGCTATCCCAGAAGCCAGAACAGCAAGAGGGATCGCTGTTTTCGCTGCGCAGAGATCCCTCTTGCTGTTCTGGCTCCTGAGATTCAGAATATTTTTTTTTCTTGTTTTCCTCCTCCAAAAACTAGGTGCATCTTGTGGTCTGGTGCGTCTCATAGAGCGAAAAATACGGCAAATTCAGGTCAGTGTCCATCGCCAGGAAGACTATTCCTATAACAGGACACTCCTGGAATCCCAAAGTTGCCCAGTTTTTTGATACTCCGCCAGAAGGCTTCTCAGGCTCCCATCTGATTGCTGCAGGAGTCTGACTTCTTCTTTGACCATCCAGCCAATATCCTTTACCTTTCGTTCCTTTGCCTCTGCCTCTGGACTGGGTTGTTATTTTTTCCCTTTGGGATCCGTCAGGACTGCCTTGTAGAAGCACGGGCCAGCGTCCTTCTGCAAGAGAACTCTCCTTCTGTCTCTCCCCAACCCCGTTTTAAACCCTAATTGGGTTCAAAGGAACCCCAAGGAGAAAAATATAAAAGGAGTTGGTGTGTCAACCGCCTCTTTGAAACCACTATTTTGACAGCTGTAATCCCTGTTGGCCCTCCGACCTGAGCTGTGCCGGTGAACCAATCTGTTTGAATCATAGAACTGCAAGCTTGGAAGGAGTCTGACCCACTTCAATGCAGGATTCAAATGTCTGTTAAAAATAAATAGGAATCATCATCATCATCATCATCATCATCATCTTAAAAAGGGCTTAATAATAATAATAAATGGGCTTAATAATAATAAAAAATGGGCTTAAAATAACAACAACAACAACATGGGCTTAATAATAATAATAATAATAGGGCTAATAATAATAATTATAAATGGGAATAATAAAAATAATAATAATAAAGCCAGGGTGAATAAAAAGGCTTTCACTGATAGTGGGGACCATAGGAGCCAGCTCCTAGTGGCTGAGGTCCCTTAAGGGCCCCCAATAAAATATTTGTGGGGTTGAGCCTCCAGAAAGTTGATGGGCATTGCCATTCTAATCCATCATGTGGAATGGGGCTATCCTGTCCTCCCCCAGTGTTTTATTCAAGCTGGGGGGGGCAGAAAGCAGCAGAGATTCTTGCACTGCAGAGGGTTGGACTAGATGACCCTCGGGTCCCTTCCATGAAAAACTCACCCAGTGGCCTTGGGCCAGCCGCTGTTCCCTTGGGCTCTGTTTGCTCGTCAGCGGCACGGGGGTAATTGCACAGGGAGTCTGCAGGACTGTATGAGAAAGTGCTTTAAAAGGCAGTCTATGAATTCTCCTCCTCCTCCCTATAATTTTCCCACCTTCGCCGCATCAAGCAGTTGGTCCCTTACTTTTCCCGCCCCAACCTGGCCACAGTGATCCATGCGATGGTCATCTCCAGGCTTGACTACTGTAATTCGCTCTACGCGGGGCTGCCCTTGAAGCTGTCCCAGAAACTCCAGCGGGTGCAGAATGCAGCAGCGAGGCTCCTCACGGGGTCTCTGCCATGGGAGCATTTTCACCCAATGCTTTTCAAGCTGCACTGGTTCCCGGTGGAGTACAGGGTCAGATTTAAGGTGCTGCTTTTGACCTTTAAAGCCCTTCACGGCCTAGGACCCTCGTACCTACGGGACCGCCTCTCCTGGTATGCCCCACGGAGAGCCTCAAGGTCCATAAATAGCAACACCCTAGTGGTCCCAGGCCCTAAGGAAGTTAGATTGGCTTCAACCAGAGCCAGGGCCTTTTCAACACTGGCCCCGGCCTGGTGGAACGCTCTGTCTCATGAGACCAGGGCCCTGCAGGATCTGATTTCTTTCCGCAGGGCCTGTAAGACAGAGTTGTTCTGCCTGGCCTTTGGCTTGGAGCCAATTTGATTCCCTCCCCCTCTTTCTTTTTTCTTTTCCTTCTCCTCCTGCGATGAGGCTACATTTTAATATTTTAATGTTTCAATATTTTAATGTTGTATTTTAATTTTGTTTTTAAGTTGTAATCATTCAACTTGTTTTTTTTATTATTATTATTGCTTGTAAGCCGCTCTGAGCCCAGCCTTGGCTGGGGAGGGCGGGGTATAAATAAAAAATTATTATTATTATTATTATTATTATTAAAAATATTGTGTGCGTGATAGGGAGCGGGCAGATTTCTTGATGTTGCAGTGCTACCTTTTGCCCACTAGAGGGAGTATGACACCTTCCTGTTATCTTCTCCCGCTCCAGACTTTGACTGGTTGTACTCAGCGGCGTAGCGTGGGTTGTCAGCACCCGGGGCAAGGCAAGTAATTTGCGCCCCCTAACCCGGGGCAAGGCAAGTAATTTGCGCCCCCTAACCCGTGGATTTGCGCCCCCTAACCCTACAAATCTATGCCTATGAATTATGGTCCCTCTCTCTCTCTCTTTCTCATATTCCAATTGATTCCCATTTCCGCCGATCGATCCCCGAAGCTCTCACCCAGCGAAATCCGTGCGTAATTACGCTTCCCCATCCCTAAGCCTGCCGCTTCCACCGGGAAATCATGACGGTGCGTTTCTCCTCTCCAAACTTTCCCCGGCCCTTTGCCGGCCGGCGCAGCCCTTTTGGCTACGAGCTCCCCTCCTTCTCTGCCCGCTTCCGACCCCACCTCCCCGTCCAGCCTCCCTACCTCCTGAAAAAAGGCGCCGGCGCCGAGCAGGACACCCCCGCGGCCATCGGAGAGAGGCGGGGCCGAGGGAGGCAAGCCAATGGGCGAGGCGGGGGTAGGTGGCCACGGGGGCGGGCGCTGCCGCAGTCCTCGGGTGGGCAAGGTAGGAGCAGGCGGAGGCTGGCCGGCTGCTCTGACAATAGGGGCGGGCCGAGGGCACGACGCGGCTGGGCCCTCTGGACTCGCGCCCCCCCAGATGTTGCGCCCGGTGCGGCCGGCACCCCTGGCACCCCCCACGCTACGCCACTGGTTGTACTGTATGTATGTAGGGCTTGCCGATCGAAAGGTTGGCGGTTCGAATCCCCGCGGCGGGGTGCGCTCCCGCTGCTCGGTCCCAGTGCCTGCCAACCTAGCAGTTCGAAAGCACCCCCAGGTGCAAGTAGATAAATAGGGACCGCTTACCAGCGGGAAGGTAAACGGCGTTCCGTGTGCTGCGCTGGCTCGCCAGATGCAGCTTTGTCACGCTGGCCACGTGACCCGGAAGTGTCTCCGGACAGCGCTGGCCCCCGGCCTCTTGAGTGAGATGGGCGCACAACCCCTGAGTCTGTCAAGACTGGCCCGTACGGGCAGGAGTACCTTTACCTTTACCTTTACTGTATGTATATGGGACGTGGGTGGCGCTGTGGGTAAAAGCCTCAGCGCCTAGGACTTGCTGATCGAAAGGTCGGCGGTTCGAATCCCCGCGGCGGGGTGCGCTCCCGTCGCTCGGTCCCAGCGCCTGCCAACCTAGCAGTTCGAAAGCACCCCCGGGTGCAAGTAGATAAATAGGGACCGCTTACTAGCAGGAAGGTAAACGGCGTTCTGTGTGCTGCGCTGGCTCACCAGATGCAGCTTGTCACGCTGGCCACGTGACCCGGAAGTGTCTCCGGACAGCGCTGGCCCCCGGCCTCTTAAGTGAGATGGGCGCACAACCCTAGAGTCGAACACGACTGGCCCGTACGGGCAGGGGTACCTTTACCTTTACCTTTACTTACTGTATGTATATGAATGATGCTATGTACAAAATGGGCCAGCAGGGGGCGCTTTACACCTCCCTAGTGATTCATTTCCTTGCTTTGTCTTTGTGTGTGTGTGTGTGTGTGTGTGTGTGTGTGTGTGTGTGTGTGTCTTAGAGGTCGCACAAGGATTGGCAATGGAAGGCAGGGTGTCATCCTGCAGGCAATGGCACCCCCTGCAAAAGGAGGTCAATGGGGGGGAGGTAGGGGGTTTGGCTGGCTAACCTCCCTGTGCCTTGGCTCTGGCAGGCAGCCCTGGACTTGCAGGGGTCAGCAAACATTTCCAGCAGGGGGCCAGTCCACTGTACCCCAGACCTCGTGGGGGGCCGGACTATATTTTGAAAATAATCGAAACATTAATCGATTAATGCCTGCAGGAGACTTTGTGGATATTTAAGTTATCATTACAAAAATCTTAATAATTATTCATAAAGGAATCAGCTTATAAGAAGTAAATAAGGATGCCAGAAACAGGATAAAGGAAGTCTTTTATCTGGTTGTTTGTATTGTTGTATACAGTGGTACCTCGGGTTACATATGCTTCAGTTTACATACGCTTCAGGTTACAGACTCCGCTAACCCAGAAATAGTGCTTCAGGTTAAGAACTTTGCTTCAGGATGAGAACAGAAATCATGCTCCGGCGGCACGGCGGCAGCAGGAGGCCCCATTAGCTAAAGTGGTGCTTCAGGTTAAGAACAGTTTCAGGTAAAATCCAGAATGAATTGAGTACTTAACCCGAGGTACCACTGTATTACGCTTGTTGTTTGTTATGTTTGTGTCTGATGGGGGTGGATTTCTGTGTTGGGGGGTTTGTGTTATGTTGTAAATAAAATTCCCAATAAAAAGTTATATATATATATAAAATGAATGAATTCCTATGCCCCACAAATAACCCAGAGATGCATTTTAAACATATTCTACTCATGTCAAAAACACACTGATTCCCAGACCGTCCGCGGGCCGGATTGAGAAGGCGATTGGGCCGGATCCGACCCCCGGGCCTGAGTTTGCCTACCCCTGCCCTGGAGAGACTGTGTGGCTCATGGAGGAGAAGGAGGAGGGTGTGTGTGGAAGAGCGAGGGAGCTGCGCAGAGTCCAGATGTGTCAGCCTTGGACAATAGGCGAGCGGGAAAAGGACAGACAGATGGGCCAGCTGATACAATGGACCAGGCGTTTAGCATTCAGGAGCCGTTCTCGGCTGACTTGCCGCCTCCCCTCCCCCTCCGCCCTGCTCCGCTATTGAGCCAGCCAAAGGCCAGGATGAAAAGGCTTCGCCAAAGCCCATCTGCTCCCTCTTTCTCCTTCTCTCTCTCTCTCTCCACATTCATCCAAGGAGGAGAGAGAGAGAGAGAGAGAGAGAGAGAGAGAGAGGCATTTCTCCCCATTTTCTCCTTCCTCAGAACTGCTGGCGGGTGGGAAGGAAAGAAGGCGATTGCTGTGTTTAATTGCACCCTGATTAAAAGCGCAGCTTGATCTTTCCTTCCTTCCTTCCGTCCGTCTGGCCTCCTTCTTGCACCCATTTCACAGGTTGGAGGAACTGAGGCCGAGAAACAGACCCCCAGCCAGCCCAAACTACTGAGTGTCAAGTTCATGGGCCAGCAAGGAGTGCGGAGGTTCATTGACTTGAAAGAAAGAAAGAAAGAAAGAAAGAAAGAAAGAAAGAAAGAAAGAAAGCTTGATTTGGAAACAATTGGTCTTTCCCCATTCTCAGATGTGCATAAACTGTCTCTGGTTGCTGGGTTGATGAGTTGCAGCAGAAAACAAGAGAAGAGGGAGTTTTCATGTGTGCTGCTTCTTGTTTGAAGCCTAGCAGGTGACAAGAGAAATCACATTTTTTCCTCACTCAAACTGGGCAGCCCTTGTGCCTTTTGCCCAAGAGGCAAAAGCGAAGCCCTTGGTTTTCATGGAGTTGCAGTGATGGGGAAACCTGCCCCTGTGAATTTCTGCCTGCGACGCAGCCATCAAAGGCGCAGGGGGCCCAGCCAGGGAAGAAAGTTAGCAACTCTCCTTCAGGGCAGTGGGAGACCGAGCAGAGAATTTCTCAACCAGGTCCTGAGTGCGAAGGAGGAACCTATTATTTAACGTGATTCCTCAAGGTTGCAATATTTCAAAAGGGGACCTCGAGGGTCGACAATCTGTAGAGAGGGCCTGGGGCCACTGGCTTGCTTGCTTGTTTGCTGTCCCGAAAGTCTGTTTCCGTTAGCAGGATCGGGGCCAAATCCATTGCCAGCCAGGATTTTTCCAAACAGCTCAGCGTTCCCTCCTCAGGCTCCGTTGAACAAGATGCTGAGCTCCTCAGGAAAAGCTTCATTTATTTTTGTGCTTATGTGGGAGCCAGAATCCACAGAGCGAAAAGAAGAGAGCAGTGGGGGGGGGGAGGAGGGATAATTCAGCTGCTGGGTATCACACGGGGGCCACAAGCTCATTGCCATGACAGGGAATTTGGGAGGGATTGCAAATATGGATCATGAGAGCCTTGAAAAAGGCTACAAGATCTCTTGTGGGGTGTTTGTGTGGAGGGTCTCCCTTTCTGCAACGCCCTGTCCTTTGGTCACAGGAAGATGTGATTGGGGTGGAACCTAGGAGCTGAGAGAGAGTGCTGTTTTTTCGGGAAATTATTTTTATTTATTATTATTATTATTATTATTATTATTATTATTATTATTAAGGAAATCAGCCCTGAGTGCTCACTGGAAGGACAGATCGTGAAGCTGAGGCCCCAGTACAGTGGTACCTCGGGTTACATATGCTTCAGGTTACATATGCTTCAGGTTACAGACTCTGCTAACCCAGAAATAGTGTTTCAGGTTAAGAACTTTGCTTCAGGATGAGAACAGAAATCGTGCTCTGGTGGCGCGGCAGCAGCAGGAGGCCCCTTTAGCTAAAGTGGTGCTTCAGGTTAAGAACAGTTTCAGGTTAAGTACGGACCTCCGGAACGAATTAAGTACTTAACCCGAGGTACCACTGTATTTTGGCCACCTCATGAGAGTGTTTTGTTGGAAGCTGTCCAGAGTGGCTGGGGAAACCCAGCCAGATGGGCGGGGTATAAATAATATATTATTATTATTATTATTATTATTATTATTATTATTATTATTATTACTATGGATTTTGCAGTTACCCGAAGCCCTGTCTTCTGACACAGGGAGCATTTATTCCGTGATTCTTCTGGCTTCCGAAATGTTCCGGGCATCGCCTGTAAAAGAGCAAATCATGAGGGCTAGAAACCTGAGTGCTTTCTTAAGACCATTAGGAAGGTAAAGTCTGTACTTGCTGCCACAAACCGACTGCCCAGGACTTTTCTGGGCACACTTCAAGAGGCACACAAGTGCTTTGCATCGTGATTGCTCCGGGTGTCAGCAGCAATGCCACCATTAAGGGACACTCTGGTCAAAGGGCCCCGGGGCCCCTGGCTGTGGATCTCTTAAGACGGCAGAGAAATGGCGCCAAAGCCGTTGGCAGTTCCCTAGGTAGACTCCATGCTTCTTTTGCCCCCTGAAGGGATAGACTGCCATGTGGCCCTGATTACAGTAGTCAAATCTGTAGGATAAATGAGGAGGGAGTTGTTTCAAAAAGGAGTCGCCATCTAACCATCTATGCAGCCCTGAACTGCAGGCTCTTCCAGCAGGAGCTCTCCAAGGTCTTAAAACCCAGCTTGCATGTTGCGGAGGATGAAAGGATGGGTAGGCAAACTAAGGCCCGGGGGGGGGGGGCTGGATCCGGCCCAATTGCCTTCTCAATCTGGCCTGTGGACGGTCCAGGAATCAGCGTGTTTTGACATGAGTAGAATGTGCCCTTTTATTTAAAATGCATCTCTGGGTTATTTGTGGGGCCTGCCTGGTGTTTTTACATGAGTACAACGTGTGCTTTTATTTAAAATGCATCTCTGGGTTATTTGTGGGGCATAAGAATTCGTTCATGTTTTTTTCCCCAAAATATAGTCCGGCCCCCAATAAGATCTGAGGGACAATGGACCGGCTCTCTGCTGAAAAAGTTTGCTGACCCCTGATCAAGAGAAAGGGGAAAACATTGCAAACAACAACAACTGGGTGAGCCTCAGTTCGTTTGGGGATGGATGAACATGAAAATAACAGGCCACGAGATAAGATATGGTGTGTGTGTGTGTTTGTGTGTGTGTGTGTGTGTGAGACACCCATTTGATGCCCCTTTTGGCAGGCCCTGCCAGCCATGTTGCGCATTGCAAACACATTTATGACGGCATCAGCTTTGCGGATCACAAATCTCCTTTCGTCAGGACGTGTGGTGCCAGATTGCCAGACCAGGCCCTCGTGGGAATAATAATAATAATAATAATAATAATAATAATAATAATAATAATAATAATAAACTTATTATTTATACCCTGCCCACCATCTGGCTGTGTTTCCCCAGCCACTCTGGGTGGCTTCCAACAAAATATTAAAATACCGCAATACATCAAACATTAAAAGCTTCCCTAAATAGGGCTGCCTTCAGATGTCTTCTAAAAGTCTGGTAGTTGTTGTTCTCTTTGACATCTGGTGGGAGGCGTTCCACAGGGCGGGTGCCACTACCGAGAAGGCCCTCTGCCTGGTTCCCTGTAACTTGGCTTCTTGCAGGGAGGGAACTGCCAGAAGGCCCATGGCGCTGGACCTCAGTGTCCGGGCACAACGATGGGGGTGGAGGTGCTCCTTCAGGTATACTTCCCGAATGTGCGAAAGCTCAGTCACGGGCTGGAGGAATGAATGGCAGTACCATTGCGTGGGCTCCGAAAGGCGGGTGAGCTTCCTGATTGGGGCTTGTGTCATTTCCCCATTGAGGGGGGCTGCTGTTCCTCAGCAGCCTTTTTTGCACGTCCGGGGGGGGGGGGGTCCAGCCTTTGACAGCGGAAAGGGCCTTGAGTGGCAGCAGGAATTGGGGGGGTGTCTCTGGAGAGCTAAACATTTCTTAAATAACCCCCCCATTTTATATCATCCCAAGAGACGCGGGTGGCGCTGTGGGTTAAACCACAGAGCCTAGGGCTTGCCGATCAGAAGGTCAGCGGTTCGAATCCCCGCGACGGGGTGAGCTCCCGTTGCTCGGTCCCTGCTCCTGCCAACTTAGCAGTTCGAAAGCACACCAGTGCAAGTAGATAAATAGGTACCACTCCAGCGGGAAGGTAAACGGTGTTTCTGTGTGCTCCTCTGGTTCTCCAGAAGCGGCTTAGTCATGCTGGCCACATGACCCGGAAGCTGTACACCGGCTCCCTCGGCCAGTAAAGCGAGATGAGCGCCGCAACCCCAGAGTCGGCCACGACTGGACCTAATGGTCAGGGGTCCCTATACCTTTAAGGAGCTCGAGGCAGCATTCCAGAAAGATTGCTCCCCTCTCTCCCCTTCCTCATAACAACCTTGCGAGGGCGGCTGATGGGGAGACAGAACTTGAGGGCTGAGAGTGGCGTCTGGGCTCCAGTCCTGGCTCTTAAGCCCTGCTGTTAGGTCTGATTCTGGCTCCAGGCAGCTTCTTGTGGCCCCCTGTGGGGGGTGGTGCGTCCAAGGCAGAAATCAGGGTGCAGAGATAACTCGGGGGAAGGGATGGGTGGATGTGATGGAAGAGGGGCAGAACCCGCCCCCCTCCGTTTCCCCTTCTCCCTTGCTCCTCTGCCCTACAGCGCGCAGATGCCTCCTTTCGCCTCCCTTCCACCTGCTCCCCCCTCCCAGCTCTGTCAAAGCCCCCAAGGCAAAGAATAGCTCTTCTCTCTCTCTCTCTCTCTCTCTCTCTCTCTCTCTCTCTCTCTCTCTCTCTCTCTCCCAACCCGCCCCCCCCCTTCTGCAAGCTTGGCCCAGCTCCTCGCAGCCAATCTGCTGGGGGGAAAGGAGGGAGGTGCGTCTCTCTCCTCCAACGTCAGGGGCTGGGTTCCTAAGCTCTGCCACCGCCACCGCCTGCCGCCCAGGACAAGCGGAAAAAGAGGGATGCTGTGAAGAAGAAGCGGGCCTGGGGGGGCTGCTTGCGCTTTCTCTCTCTCTCTCTCTCCCTCCCCTCAACACAAGGCGCCCCATCCTCTTCCTCTCTCTCTCCCCTCTCTCTTTCTCTGTGCGTCCGTCCCCCCTCCAGCCTCTGCTCCCCCCCCCGCCCTGCTTGACCCTTTCCCCTGATTCCCACCCACCCACCCAAAGGGCACCTTTGGGATCTGTTTTCCAACTGGGAGCGAAGGAGAGAGGGGACCTTTCTATTTTCCCACCCGCGCGCGCGCGCCGCTTTCTCCCTGTCTCCAATTCTCCCCAGCTTTTTGTGGGGTGCTAGTTCCTGACTTTCTTCAGGGTTTTTGTGGTTTTTTTCTTGGCCTGAAGGGGCGGGCGGTGGGTGGGTGGGAGGGAGAGGGTCACAGAGGAAGTCAGACAGAGAGAGAGAGAGAGAGAGAGAGAGAGAGAGAGAGAGAGAGAAAGGACTCAGGAAAGCTGACCTGACTCCCACCCACCCAAATCCATTTTGCATTCTCCTTTGTCAATTTCACCTGGCCAGCAGGTCGCAGGTCTCTTTGCTCTGCGCTCCCCCCCCCCACTTTCTGGACACACCTCCCTCCTCCTTCTCCCAACCCCCCCTCCCTTAAAAAAAACAAACCCGAGCATCCTTTCTTATCTCCCCCCCCCGCTCCCCCTGCTGGAGTCTCACGGGTACCGCGGAGGGGAAGTCCTCCGCGCCCTCGGCATGAAAATGATGGCAGGAGGTTCGGTGCACCAGAACGGTATCTTCCCCTCGGCAGCTCCTCAGCAGCAGCAGCAGCAAGGGGGGCCCCAGCCGCAGCAGCAGCAGCAGCCCCCCCAAGCCCCTCCGCAGTCCCACATGGATTCGGACCCTCCCGACTCTAGGAAAAGGCCGCTGGAGACCCCCACCGAAGCCATCAGCACCAAGAGGAGCAACACCGGAGGTGAGTGGACTTGGGCGGGGGGGGGGGAAGGGGCTGGCAGCCAGGGAGGCTGCCAAGGGGCAGGAAGTCAGGGGTGACCAGGGCCTCCCCCCCCCCAGACATATACACACACTCCCGGTCCACTTCGCATATGTGTGCACTGCAAGCGGGGTGGTCTGGGGCGCAGGGCGGCTCTAGGGAAAACCAGGCACCAGAAAGGCACCTCGGTCTCCCACAGGCCTCTTCCTTCAAGCTACTTGTCTGCTGCCTCCCCCCACCTCAAAATCTGCCCCGCAAAACAGCCCCCCCTCCCCATACCTCCGGACAACCATATATCTCCATCCTTTTTAGGCGCCTCTGCCCTTAAGCAGCCCCATCCCTCCTAATGCCAACCTGAGCCAGTTTTTGCACCTCTGCGCCAAAGCTGACCCCCCCATTAAAAAACACACACCCCATGTTTGAACCCGGCTCCCTCCCCATGCCTGTCTCCACCTGTCCCTTCTGCCATTCTCCCCATCCACCTCTCCATCTTCCTTTTGTGGATTTGCCCTCTTCTCCTTATTTTCATGGGGGGGGTTCTTTGCCACACCCCAAAGGATGCAATTTGCTCCCCTTTTAGCTCTACCCCCCTGCAATAAAAACAGGGGGTTATCTCCTCTTTTACAATGTGGAATTCCAAAAGGTGGATGTCCTTTTCTCCCAGTACAGCACTGCCTCTCTGCCCCGTGAGGTTTTCAGGGGATATGATTTAATCTGTTCTGCACCTTTATCCCTCTTGCGATTTTTCAAGGCTAGATTTTTACAGCCCGGCCGAGGGGATCCTTTGCAATGTGTGGTCCCCCCCCCAACTTAGAAGGCGTGTGGGAGCGGAGTGCAGAAAATATAAGCTCCCCCTAAAAAACGCACATTTCTCTGCAAAGATTTTACTAGTCTATGCAGCTGGTTATGTCAAAATGGAGTCTGTTAGAATAACTGTCTGTTTCCAGGGAAGAGGGAAAAGGAGTGGAGATATTCCGCCCCCCCCCCACCGCTCACACACATATAGACTATGGAAAACCTGTCAGCCCCCTTCCTCTCCTCCCCCCCTTCCATGACTGTCTGCTTGAGGAAATGAAGAGGGGAAGGATGTGAAAATCGGGACTCAAAAGAGGATGCAGGCAGCTGGGTTGTTGAAAAGGACACTGTGTGATCCAGGGATTTGTGGGGCGCTGGAGACAGAGGGAAAGGGGGGGGCAGAATAATGTCAATAGAGTATTTTTTGGGTGGAAGAAAAAGAGAAAATTCGGGATTTGTGAGCATTTCTTGATTTTTTTTAAAAAAATAATATGTGCGCAAAAGGGCTTTAAAAATGCAAATAGTCATTCCTGGCGCCTGAATTTCGGTTGACACTAAAGCTGTGTAAAAATAGGGATTTGCAAAGCGCCTCTCTGTGTTTCTGCCTCTCTCTGACTCACCCATCTGGGCTCCTTTTGTGAAGGAGGACTTCACTTATTCTGCTGTTTCTGAGCCGATAGCAGTAGCTGCGTGCCGGCTCTGTGCCTGCTGGACTCTTTTTAGTATCCTCATCATCCTCTTCCTCATTATTATTATTTATTATGTACTAATAATTGGACCTGGTTCCGTTTTTATTGCTTGCGCGTTGATGAACGCATGAAGGCGTGCGCTCTCTCTCTCTCACACACACACACACACACACACCATCACCCTCCAGATGTAATTAACATTTCGAGATGCTTTTGAGCTTCAGCGTTAGGGCAAGAAGCAATAAATATTGCGTCTGAAAGAGCCCCGGGGTCCTCTGGGGAAATCGACCTCCTTTATGACAGCGTCGCTGATGGGACTAATGGAGCAACTGGAATAAATAAAATGGGGGAAGGCGCGCGCAGGGGGGGGGGCTGGACTCATTGTTTTGTGTGTGTGGTTCATGTTTAAGAAAGAAGGAAGGAATTGGGGGGGGGGTGGAGAGGAGCAGGTGAGCAAAAAGGAACCAAGATTTGGCGATATTCTAAGCATGCCTTAGTAGGCGGGTTGCGTTGGAGGAGGCGATGGGGAAATCGCTTGGCCGGGGGGGGGGTTGCAGCAGGAGCCTGACAGCCACATATTTCAGGCTGGCGCTTTGGCTGCCTTGCCCCCCCCCACCGCACCCCTTTGCCAGCCAATCCCACCTTTGCAGCTCAGGGTGCCGCGTTTTCTCCCCGTTTCCAAACGGTGCCCCTACCTCTCCTCCGCCGCCCCCGTTTGGGGTTCGCTGCCCGTGATGGATTTGGGGAGGGAGGGGAGAGAAGGAGAAGCATTGATGGCATTGCAGGGGGAGTGGGGTGGGGAGGAGTGTGACGGAGATGGAGGGGGACGCCTTAGTGGTACCTAGTGTGCATCGCCAAAGGACACCGATTGCCGAGGAAATGCGCAAGAGCGAAAGTCACGCAGGCCTGGCGGCGGCGGCGGCAGCGGTGGCAGCCCAGCCGGGAGGTTAGCAAAGCGCCTGGGTGCTGGGGTGGCAGCTTGTGTGTGCATGTGTGTGTGTGTGCATGCGTGTGCGCCTCAGTGTGCCACAGCTCACGCGCGGGTGAAGGTCAAACTGGGTGGGCTGTTTTGTCCTTACAAAGTTTGGGTGTTTGATTTTCAGCCTGAGCCTCCTAGAGGATGGAGAGGGGGGCATGTACCCAGCAATTCTTGCGCCTACGATCTGATTCATCCCTGCTCCTGATGGGGGAACAGGCAGGTTTTATGGAGTCCTTGGGGACTTCCACAGAGACCAGGATGTCCCCTCCACTCTCTGCTGGTGGAGCCCAGGCCTTCCCAGCTGTGGGGACGTCACCAGCCGGACTGGGCTGGCCGGCCTCTGGCTGCAGGCCTTTGTGACACACTTGATGGGTTCCCCCAGGCCTGCTTGGGTGGCTGAGAAGGGTGCCAGGCCTTAGGAGACAGGGTTTAGGGCACGATGAGGCCTAGCGGCATGCGGAAGCGTTTTCTGCCGCAACTGTTATGCGTGGCACTCTAGACAGAGCTTTCCAGCTTTGGCTTGCGATGGGCCGGGCCAGAGGTCAAGGTTAGGGCTTGGGGCGCGAGTTCGGTTCCTGCTGTCCCTGGGTGACCTTGGCAGGGAGGGTGGGTGGGTGGTGGTCAATGCGTTTCTCCTTCACGCTGCCAGCGTGGCAAAAGCTCCGCGTTCCGAGCGCCGAGCACAAAATGGGTTACGACAGCCTGATGGAGCAGGGAGGCGCATTGCCTGTCGCCCCCCCCCAAAAAAAAATTGGCTGCAAAAAGACAGCTCCCCCCCATCCCATGTTCTCAGCGGTGCTCCTCCGAGACCCAGTTTCCGAGACAAAAGACCCAATGGGGTTCTGGGCCTTTTTTTCCAGGGGTGGGTCTGTGGCAATTTGGAACTGGAATTGAGAGTGGGGTGGGGAGCGGGCAAATGCCCTCAGGTCTACGAGCACGACAGAGAGACACCTGTTCGAGTTGGGTGTCAGAAACCCGGGGAAATGGGTGCTCTTCGCAACCCCACAGCAAGTGGGAAAACAAAGCTTAGCGAACCTGGCTCAGCTCAAAACCAAAAACCCAAACATCTTAAAGGACCATAAACAAATGAAGCACGCAGGTCGGTGGGAGCTCTCCAGCATTTTGCACCGAGCTATTTATTGAGTGGGACACGGGTGGCGCTGTGGGTTAAACCACAGAGCCTAGGATTTGCCGATCAGAAGGTCGGCGGTTCGAATCCCCGCGACGGGGTGAGCTCCTGTTGCTCGGTCCCTGCTCCTGCCAACCTAGCAGTTCGAAAGCATGTCAAAGTGCAAGTAGATAAATAGGTACCGCTCCGGCGGGAAGGTAAATGGCGTTTCCCTGCGCTGCTCTGGTTCTCCAGAAGCGGCTTAGTCATGCTGGCCACATGACCCAGAAGCTGTACGCTGGCTCCCTCGGCCAATAAAGCGAGATGAGCGCCGCAACCCCAGAGTCGGCCACAACTGGACCTAATGGTCAGGGGTCCCTTTACCTTTACCTTATTTATTGAGCATTAATTCTGACTGGTTTGCAGGGAGGTTAGACAAAGAAGAGTCAAAGCAAGTGTTATATCCCACACGTCTATCCCAGCGCAATTTCCCCGTCGCTTTTTATATGGCATGAGGTCTGATCCTTTGTGAAAGAGGGGTTTGTTGCTCAAGACATGCCGGTCAACTGTCATTGCGCAACCTGAATGTGTCGGTATGTGACTGAATCCTGACCCCAAAACAGCGACAGTCTGGAGGCCCCTTTGGTCTTACTTGTCTGTCTGTCTGTCTGTCTGTCTGTCTGTCTGTCTGTCTGCCAGCTGCATGGTTGGGCAGTGGGAGGGTTATACACCATGCAATCCACTCTGGGCTCCTACAGAACAAGTTCATTCCCTTAGGCCAAAGTAGCTGACCCAAAGAAGCAAAGATGTATGTTGATAAAATCTTCAGGGCTGTGGCAAACAGAATCCTAGATTTGTAGAGTTGGATGGGACCACGAGGGTCATCTAGTCCAACCCCCTGCAGTGCAGGAATCTTTTGCCTAATGTGGGGCTCAAACCCACAACCCCGCGATTAAGAATCTCATGCTCTACCAACTGAGCACTGTGTAGTGGTTAAAGTAGGGGTCAGCAAACTTTTTCAGCAGGGGGCCGGTCCCCTGTCCCTCAGACCTTGTGGGGGGGCCGGACTATATTGGGGGGGGGGATGAACGAATTCCTATGCCCCACAAATAAGCCAGAGATGCATTTTAAATAAAAGGACACATTCTACTCATGTAAAAACACCAGGCAGGCCCCACAAATAAGCCAGAGATGCATTTTAAATAAAAGGACACATTCTACTCATGTAAAAACACCAGGCAGGCCCCACAAATAAGCCAGAGATGCATTTTAAATAAAAGGACACATTCTACTCATGTAAAAACACACTGCTTCTGTTATTATTATTTTAAGAGGGAAATAAAAGGGGAAACTTACCAGGAACAATCCAGACTAGATTGCTCAACTTAAATGATTCTAAGGCAGGAGTCAGCAAACTTTTTCAGCAGGGGGCCGGTCCACTGTCCCTCAGACCTTGTGGGGGGCCGGACTATTTTTTTTGGGGGGGGATAATAAATGAATTCCTATGCCACACAAGTAACCCAGAGATGCATTTTAAATGCACATTCTACTCATGTAAAAACACGCTGATTCCCGGACAGTCTGTGGGCCAGATTTTGAAGGAGATTGGGCCGGATCCGGCCCCCAGGCCTTAGTTTGCCTACCCATGGGTTAGAGTGTCAGAATAGGACCTGGGAGACCAGGGTTCAAATCCTATGAAATTCACAGAATATGGCCTTGGGGGCCATTCGCTGCCTCTCAACCTAGCCTACCTCACAGGGTTGTTGTGTACATTAATGAGGAGAGGGAGAACCATGTCTGCTCCTCAGAGGAAATAAATGCAGTCAATTTGACCAAGGAATCAATAAGTTTGGGTCCCAGCAGCTCTTCTGCTGGTATAGAGGATTTAACTGTAAGCGGTGGAGCAGGGCCGAGATTTTATGATTAAGACCACCCTTCCCCAACCTGGTGCCCCCCAGGCAGGTGTTTTGGGCTACAGGTATCTGGCACCAGTCTGGAGAAGTAAAGAATACCAGGAGACATGGTGGCAAAGGCTGCCAAGATGTTTTGTTCAGCAGTGGGATGCTCAAACTGAAGGTGTGCAGCAAAAGTGTGGCACTTTATAGCAGGCAACAGCAGGGGATTGGCTGTTTGGGGGTCACGTGATTCCCAGACTCCCCCAGGGGGGTTCTGGGTTGTGTTAACATCACAGCTTGAGGTGCTTGCCGTTTCCTCCTCCATTCAGTGCAGTCTCAGCACCCAAAGTCTGGGGCTCCTTTGGCACACCCAGTTTTGTAAATGAAACCGCTAGTGTGTGGGAGAATTTGGTCGTGGGGAGGCAATCTGCACATTTCCGAGCACAATTCAAAGTGTTGGTGCTGACCTTGAAAGCCCTAAACGGCCTCGGTCCAGTATACCTGAAGGAGCGTCTCCACTCCCATCGTTCAGCCCAAACACTGAGGTCCAGCGCCGAGGGCCTTCTGGCGGTTCCCTCATTGCGAGAAGTGAGGTTACAGGAAACCAGGCAGAGGGCCTTCTCGGTGGTGGCACCCGCCCTATGGAACGCCCTCCCAACAGATGTCAAAGAGAAAAACAACTACCAGACTTTTAGAAGACATTTGAAGCCAGCCTTGTTTATGGAAGCTTTTAATGTTTGATGGACTACTGTATTTTAATATTTTGTTGGAAGCTGCCCTGAGTGGCTGGAGAAACCCAGCCAGATGTGCGGGGTAGAAATAAATTATTATTATTATTATTATTATTATTATTATTATTATTATTATTATTATATATTATTATTATTATTATTATTATTATTATTATTATTATTATTATTTCATGGGCTGCATCCTGCATTTGAAAATATGCGTTTGGGTGGAGCTGTGTACCATCTTAGCTGAAGCCCTGGGTAAAGTGTAGGGGGCTGTGTGACTCTCCAGGAAAGAGCCATCATGGTTGTGAGAGATAATAAAAAGGTGCAGGAAAAGGCAAGCAAAGTTATCTAGGTGTTCCCAACCTCAACCAAGTTTGGAAACTTCAGCTAGTGCAGAATTCAGTCGCCAGGTCGCTCACCGGAGCAAGACGGTTTGAGCATATTACACCGATCCTGGTCCGACTGCACTGGCTACCAATTACCGTATTTTTTGCACCATAACACTCACTTTTTTCCTCCTAGAAAGTAAAGGGAAATGTCTGTGCGTGTTATGGAGGGAATGCCTACGGGTGGCATGCCTACGGATTTTCCTTCTCTAAAAACTACGTGCGTGTTATGGTCAGGTGCGAAAAATACGGTAGTTTTCGGGCCCAATTCAAAGTGCTGGTTTTGACCTACAAAGCCTTAAATGGCTCAGGACTGCAATACCTCAAGGACCGCCTATTTCCATGTAAACCTAACCAGACCCTGAGACCATCTTCTGAGGCCCTCCTTCGTGTGCCTCCTCCGTAAGAGGTCCAGAGGGTGGCAACACAAGAACGGGGCCTTCTCTGCAGTGGCTCCCCGTCTGTGGAATGCTCTCCCCAGGGAAGCTGGCCTGGCTCCTTCATTATACACCTTTAGGCACCAGGCAGAAACGTTCCTTTTTAAGCAGGCCTTTGGTTGATCTGATTTACAGCCTTTTAAAATGTGGTTTTTGCGGTGGTGGGGCTAATGGGTTGTTGTTTTTATTTTTATTATGTATTTTGTGGTTTTATATCTTCATTTTATTCTGTGAACTGCCCTGAAACCCTCGGCTATAGGGCAGTATATAATTCAATAAATAATAATAATAATAATACTTCTTAGACAAGGGAGGGGAAACGTGTGGTCCTGCAGATATCCCCTCAGCCCCTGCCAGCACAATGAAGGATCATGGGATTTGTAGTCCGACATCATCTACAGCCCCACTGATTCTCCATCTCTGTCCTAGAGTCATCGCCATGGGGTACCCTGTAAAGATCTGTGGCCCTCGATGGCACCCCAGTCCCTTTTTCTGGATTTTCAGCAGTCTTTTTTTAAAAAACTGAACTATAGTTTATAAGTCCTCCTTAGGGAGGTTTAAGGAGATTTTTCGAGGCAGAATTCTAAGAAGAAATCTTGCTCTCGCCTTCCTGGGTTCTGGCTATTGAACTCCAAAGATGAGGATTAAGCAGTTTTTATTTTTTTAATTATTATTAAAATGCATTTCCCCCCAATAATAACATTTAAATTAAAGTTAATTTAACGCCCTCCCATCAGATGTCAAAGCGATAAACAGCTACCTGACATTCAGAAGACATCTTAAGGCAGCCCTGTTCAGGGAAGTTTTTAATGTGTGATATCTTAGTGTATTTTTGGTCTCTGTGGAAGCCGCGCAGAATGGCTGGGGAAACCCAGCCAGATGGGCGGGGTACGAATAAATTATTATTATTATTATTATTATTATTATTATTATTATTATTATTATTAATCTTCAGGCCCACTGCCACCCAACCACGTTGCATCTCTCTGCTTTTTTATGTAACCTGTTGCCTGGAACTTCTTTTGTACAAGGGGACTGTCAATCTGAGCTTTACCTTCCTCCCCAAGGAGGAAGAGATTTCACCAGATCAAATCCTTTCCTGTCCAGAAAGAGGCAGCTTTTCCTATTTAATCTCGCCGCCCGTCTACCCTGCCTGCCACAATCGCGTATTAGCGGGAGGGTGGCAGTGGAACCGGGGGCGAGCAAAAAAATAAAGAGGCTGCGATACATGGCTCATTGTTGATCTCAGGATTTGCAGTTGCAGATCAGAGGCCTTGCAGCGGTTTGCAGCTGTTCCGCGAAAGGCTTTGCTTGGGGGGGGGGGAGAGGGGGGGAAGACAATAATCATTTTAGCTTAGACGTAACCAATCTGGGGCTAAACAATTCTACTCGCCGCCCCCCTCTCTGTCTCAGCTGCAACACTCTTGATTCCAGAGGCTCAGCTGCCATCAGATCAGATGGGAGAGCAGTGGAGGCCAGGATTGAACCTGACCTACTTTTGCAAACCGGAGGGAGAGCGCGTTGACCCAGGAACTACTGAAAGGCCACTTCTGCAGCTCCTAGTCAACGCTCACCTGCTCCTCTGCTGCCCACGTCGTACTAATTTCCCCACCGTTTATCTAAACATCTTTTCTCTCCCTCCCGTCTCTAGATTTTTTAAAAAGGGGTCTCAGCAGGAGGGCAGGGAAAGGTTCCTCAACCCAACTTGGTGCCATCGAGGTGTTTTGGGTGCCCTCGCAGACTGTCACTGTTTTAAGCTGGGATTCAGACACAAACCAGCCACGCTGCGCTATTGGCATTGATTTGGAGCTCTTCTGCAACAAACCTGCTCCACTCCACTTTTTGCTGTAAGGAAAGTGAGGGAGAAATGTCCTGGAAAGTACAGGGTAACATTTGCTTTGGTGCGGTGCCATCTAACTTCCCCGCAGATGAGTCGGAACGAGTGCTCAGTAAATCGCCAGTCTCCCTGCAAACCAACAAGGATGAATGCTCGGTGAAGAGGTCACCTGGAAGTGACCTTGGACTACAAATCCCATCAGACCCTGGAGATTATGGGAGTTGTATTCCAGAAACTGTGAAGGGTAGCAGGTAGGCAAAGGCCTTGATCCTTTGACGGTCCCACCATCAGCAATGGGCCAGAAGGACCAGGGATCTGACTCACTATCCAAGGCACCTTCAAGTGCTCATGTGTAATAATAATAATAATAATAATAATAATAATAATAATAATAATAATATTTTATACCCTGTCCATCTGGCCTGGCCTCTCCAGCCACTCTGGGTGGCTTTCAGCAGGATATTAAAAACACAATAAAACATCAAACATGGAAACTTCCCTAAACAGGGCTGCCATCAGATGTCTTCTAAAAGCCAGATAGTTGTTTATTTCCTTGACATCTGATGGGAGGGCGTTCCACAGGGCGGGCGCCACTACTGAGAAGGCCCTCTGCCTGGTTCCCTGTAACCTCACTTCTCGCAGGGAGGGAACTGCTAGAAGACCTTTGGAGCTGGACCTCAGTGTCCGGGCTGAACGATGGGGGTGGAGACGCTCCTTCAGATATACTGGGCCGAGGCCGTTTAGGTCTTTAAAGGTCAGCACCTTTAAAGGCTCAAAAAAAAAAAATGTCCCAAAATGCATATTCTGAGAGAAAATGCGTAACAAAATGAATGTTTTGGAGCAAAATGCCTACAGAAATATGAATTTTCACGCATTTGAAGAACAGTTGCAGTATGGTGTAGAAACAGGGAAGGACAAACTTAGGAATGTTGTTGTCATTTAGTCGTGTCCGACTCTTCGTGACCCCCTGGACCAGAGCACACCAGGCACTCCTGTCTTCCACTGCCTCCCGCAGTTTGGTCAGACTCATGCTGGTAGCTTTGAGAACACTGTCCAACCATCTGGTCCTCCGTCGTCCCCTTCTCCTTGTGCCCTCCATCTTTCCTAACATCAGAGTCTTTCCCAGGGAGTTGAGTCTTCTCATGAGGTGGCCAAAGTATTGGAGTCTCAGCTTCAGGATCTGTCCTTCCAGTGAGCACTCAGGGCTGATTTCCTTCAGAATGGAGAGGTTTGATCTTCTTGCAGTCCATGGGACTCTCAAGAGTCTCCTCCAGCACCATAATTCAAAAGCATCAATTCTTCGGCGATCAGCCTTCTTGATGGTCCAGCTCTCACTTCCATACATCAATACAGTGGTATCTTGGGTTAATAACTTAATTCATTCTGGAGGTCCGTTCTTAACCTGAAACTGTTCTTAACCTGAAGCACCACTTTAGCTAATGGGGCCTCCTTCTGCCGCCACCATGTGATTTCTGTTCTCATCCTGAAGCAAAGTTCTTAACCTGAGGTACTATTTCTGGGTTAGCGGAGTCTGTAACCTGAAGCGTCTGTAGCCTGAAGCTCCTGTAACCCGAGGTACCACTGTACTTAGGAATAAACACTTGCAAAACTGGCACAGACTGGACATGAAACTCCCATCTCACCCTCACGAGCCAGTTTAGACCTTAGATCTTGCTTCTCGTCTGACTGGCAGTGGCTCTCTCCACTGTCTGAGGTTTTCTGCAGTTGCGCTCCTTGGGCCTTTATGTGGTGATGTCAGGAACTGGATCTGGGACCCTCAGCAAGCAGAGCCAAAACTCTGCCACTGAGCTAAACCGCCTGCCTCAATTTCTGAACATCAACTACTGATCGCAACCAGACAACCAGATGCCCCAGGAAAGCTTGCATGCAGGGCCTGAGCATAACAGCACTCTCCCCTCCTGCTGTTTCTGGCAACTGGTATTTAGAGACGCTCTACATTCCACACTGTAAATACATAGGAAGCACACTGAAGCTATTGGGTCAGGCCATTGGTTCATCACTGGACATTGTGTTCATCAGTATGCAGATGACACCCAGCTCTACCTCTCCTTTAAATCAGAACCAGTGAAGGCAGTGAAGGTCCTGTGTGTGTGCCTGGAGGCGGTAGGAGGATGGATGGCGGCTAACAGATTGAGGTTGAATCCTGACAAGACAGAAGTACTGTTTTTGGGGGACAGGGAGCGGGTTGGTGTGGAGGATTCCCTGGTCCTGAATTGGGTAACTGTGTGCCTGAAGGACCAGGGGCGCAGCCTGGGAGTCATTTTGGACTCACAGCTGTCCATGGAGGTGCAGGTCAATTCTGTGTCCAGGGCAGCTGTTCACCAGCTCCATCTGGTACACAGGCTAAAACCCTACCTGCCTGCGGACTGTCTAGCCAGAGTGGTGCATGCTCTAGTTATCTCACGCTTGGACTACTGCAATGCGCTCTACGTGGGGCTACCTTTGAAGGTGACCCAGAAACTGCAACTAATCCAGAATGTGGCAGCTAGACTGGTGACTGGGAGTGGCCGCCGGGACCACATAACACTGGTTCTGAGAGATCTGCATTGGCTCCCAGTATGTTTCCGAGCACAATTCAAAGTGTTGGTGCTGACCTTTAAAGCCCTAAACGGCCTCGGTCCTGTATACCTGAAGGAGCGTCTCCACCCCCATTGTTCAGCCCGGACACTGAGATCCAGCGCCAAGGGCCTTCTGGCGGTTCCCTCATTGCGAGAAGTGAGGCTACAGGGAACCAGACAGAGGGCCTTCTCGGTAGTGGCGCCCTCGCTGTGGAATGCCCTCCCATCAGATGTCAAGGAGATAAACAACTATCTGACATTCAGAAGACATCTTAAGGTAGCTCTGTTCAGCGAAGTTTTTAATATGTAATGCTGTACTGTTTTAACACTTGATTGGGAGCCGCCCAGAGTGGCTGGGGAAACTCAGCCAGATGGGCGGGGTATAAATAATAATTATTATTATTATTATTATTATTATTATTATTATTATTATTATTATTATTATCTAGCGTAGCAGTGTCTACTTGGACCAGCAGCAGCTGTCCAGGGTTTCAAGCTGGGAATCTTATCCCAGCCCTACCTGGGGACAGAAGAAGCTGTCTCACCCCTTCCCTCGTGACACAGAGTTAAAGGCGGAGCCATACCTGGCAGGTGGATCTTGTGCCATACAGGCTGATTTTGCAGCTGAGGAGTCTGGCTGTTATGTACTGAGTGGAATAGGATCCAAAATGTAGCAGTCTGATTGGTCCTAGAACAATAGGATTCAGAAAGCAGCAGTCTGATTGGTCTTAGAACAATAGGGTCCAGAATGCAGCAGTCTGGTTGGTCCACAGGAACCACCCAATCCAGCTCCAGGTGGAAGTGAATCCGCAACCTGATTGGCCTACAGGTGAATCCCGGAATTAGCCAATCACGTGGGGCCCATTGTGTAAATAATGTATATATAGCAGACATTCTGGGGAACTTCCATTCCTCCTCACCACTACGAGCTGAATAAAGAGCATGAAATCCATTTTCGACTCCGAGTATATTTCACTGGCCCTCGCCACGTGTGAAATGTTGGCCTTGGAGTCTTGGGTTCAGATCTGTGATTTAGGCACATGGCAGGTTGGATTTAATTTGCTGTTGGTGTGCTGGTTTCTCCCCCCCCCCTTTCATTTTAATGGTGGGCATCACATTTAGCCTTTCTGCTGTTCCCAATTTAAGCACCGGGTGTTTTGCTATACATATGCTGAGCGTTCGATGGTGACGTTTTTGAATGACCTGTGGTTTGAGATGGGAGCTGTTTGGCCCTGGAACTGGGGGCTAAGCTTGATCTCCCCCACCCCTTCCAGATAAAGCTTCTGCTTCCTTTTCCTGATCTGCATGGTCACCCTATTTTTATTGTCAGTACTTATGCGCCCTTGCCTTACCGCTGGCCCTGGTCTGGCACTGTCAGTGGCTCTGTTTTGCCCGTCTGTAAAATGGGTATTATAAGGCTCTGCCTAACAGAATTAAGCCTGGTGAACTTTCATCTTTTGAGAAACAGTGAGATGAATGGTTGAGGCTTGTCTTGGAAACCCTGCTCCAAAGCTGCAGAACAGGTGTGTCTAACACACACTGGGGACCATATCTGGCCCCACCAAGACCCCACTGATTTTGCTGCCAGCGGTAAGACTTCCTTCCTTCCTTCCTTCCTTCCTTCCTTCCTTCCTTCCTTCCTTCCTTCCTTCCTTCCCTCTTTCCTTCCTTCCTTCCTTCCTTCCTTCCTTCCCTACCTACCTACCTACCTACCTACCTTCCTTCCTTCCTTCCTTCCTTCTTCCCTCCCTCCCTCCTTCCTTCCTTCCTTCCCTCCCTCCCTCCCTCCTTCCTTCCTTTCTTCCTTCTCTCCCTCCCTCCCTCCTTTCTTCCTTCCTTCCTTCCCTCCCTCCCTCCTTCCTTCCCTCCTTCCTTCCTTCCTTCCTTCCTTCCTTCCTTCCTTCTTCTCTCCTTTCTTTCTTTCTTTCTTTCTTTCTTTCTTTCTTTCTTTCCTCTCTGCCAGCCCAGTTCCTTGATCATGATGAAATCACTCTAGTCATCAGATTGGTGATTTGATGACTGTGTGTGTGTGTGTGTGTGTGTGTGTGTGTGTGAGAGAGAGAGAGAGAGAGAGAGAGAGAGAGAGAGAGAGAGAGAGAGAGACTGGAGGTGTTTAATGCCTTCTGCATGTGCCATGTTCTCAGTGGTCCCCAGAGGATTAGCCAAGGGTGAATGTGGCCCTCAGGCCAGAAGAGGGTTAGACACCCCTGCTGTAGGGAAAGAGCATGGCTGATCCAGAAGTCTTTGGTGAGCCTGCCTCTTTAGCAAGAGCCCGCAGTACACAGGACTACAGCCTCACACTTGGCAAGAATAGCCGGTTTTGACTTCTCCCTGTGACCTGCCTGATTGTCTCTGCCACATGCTGGAAGCAAACCTGATAAAACTGGGTCAGGTATTCTAAGATTCTGATTCATGCAGGCCTTGATGTTCGAGGAGTGCTAAAAGCAGAAATAGTAAGGTATTAGATATTGGCGCTTTGGGCACACACACACACACACACACACCATTTCTCAAAAAGAGAGCACAGAGCTGGAAAAAGTACAGAGAAGGGCAAAAGCAACGAGCAGTCGAGGTTCCTTCCCTACGCAGATAGTCTAAAATGTTGGGGGCCTCCTAATATTTAGCGGGGCGGGAGAGCAAAGGGGAGCATGTGGAAGACAGCTACGAATAACAAATTGTGCAGAGATAAATCATTTTTGGAACTCGGGAGTCACCAAGAAGAAGAAGAAGAGTTTGGATTTGATATCCCGCCTTTCACTCCCTTTAAGGAGTCTCAAAACGGCTAACATTCTCCTTTCCCTTCCTCCCCCACAACAAACACTCTGTGAGGTGAGCGGGGCTGAGAGACTTCAGAGAAGTGCGACTGGCCCAAGGTCACCCAGCAGCTGCATGTGGAGGAGCGGAGACACGAACCCGGTTCCCCAGATTAGGAGACTACCGCTCTTAACCACTACACCACACTGGCTCTTGATGGTCAAACCAATGGGGAGGAATTTCAGTACTTTCCCCCACAAACCGACAGAATTAAAATGCCATTTACCACTGCGAAGTGCGGCCATTGCCAATAGCCTTAGATGGTTTCTTAAAAAGGATTACGCACGTTTGAGGAAATATGAGAGAGTGGTGTGCCTTATCAGCGTCCACCAGTCAATCAGATTTATTTGCTAAAAGCCATTCGGTTATCACAAGAATTGCAGACCTAATCGAGTTGAAAGCTGCGTTTTGGCCCAGGTGTCCCCCCAATAATGTTGAACCCCATTTTGTATGATCTGCTGGGCTGCTAGAGCAAGAGCAAATGTAGAAGCCTTATATGTAATATATTAATCCTCACCAACCAAGAGATAGCAGATTCTCTCCAAACTGCTAAGAACAGAAACTTGTCTCAGTAATCTCAGAGGTGAGGCACCTGTAGCCTCTAGGTTTGTTGGAGTACAACTTCCATCATCCCCAGTCAGTGGTCAGGGTTGATGTGAGTTGGAGTCCAGAGACAACTGGAAAACCACTGGATCTCCAGCCCTAGGTAAAGGGACCCCTGACCATTAGGTGCAGTCGTGACCGAATCTGGGGTTGCGGCGCTCATCTCGCTTTACTGGCCGAGGGAGCCGGCGTACAGCTTCCAGGTCATGTGGCCAGCATGACTAAGCCGCTTCTGGCGAACCAGAGCAGCACACGGAAACACTGTTTACCTTCCCGCTGGAGTGGTACCTATTTATCTTCTTGCACTTTGACGTGCTTTCGAACTGCTAGGTTGGCAGGAGCAGGGACCGAGCAATGGGAGCTCACCCCTTCGCGGGGATTCGAACCACCAACCTTCTGATCGGCAAGTACTAGGCTCTGTGGTTTAACCCAAGCGCCACCCGCTTCCCCATCCCTGCCCTCAGGCAATTATGTAGGGAAGAATAAGATGCACAGTGAGGAAGATTTTCCACCTCCCTCCGGCCACAGATTTTATATATATATGGAAGTGAGAGCTGGACCATAAAGAAGGCTGATCACCGAAGAATAGATGCTTTTGAATTATGGTGCTGGAGGAGACTCTTGAGAGTCCATGGACTGCAAGAAGATCAAACCTCTCCATTCTGAAGGAAATCAGCCCTGGGTGCTCACTGGAAGGACAGATCCTGAAGCTGAGGCTCCAAGACTTTGGCCACCTCATGAGAAGAGAAGACTCCCTGGAAAAGACCCTGATGTTCGGAAAGATGGAGGGCACAAGGAGAAGGGGAAGACAGAGGACGAGATGGTGGGACCGTGTTCTCAAAGCTACCAGCATGAGTTTGACTAAACTGCGGGAGGCAGTGGAAGACAGGAGTGCCTGGCGTGCTCTGGTCCATGGGGTCACGAAGAGGCGGACGCGACTAAACGACTAAACAATAACAACAACTTTTTTGTTAATTTTTTTAACATATGAATTCCAACAATCATTTAAAATAACTTCTTATCTTATACAATATTTTAGGCTTCCGTCAACAACCTCTGAAGATTTTCCGTTCTTTATCACTTGTTCTGCATTTCTTAATTTCTCTATTACTTTTAATTGTCCTTAACTAATAATTCTTTCCAAATATTTCACAATATTTCACAAAGTTCTCCTTACAGAACTTCTTGCAGTCCTACTAGCGTAATCTGTTTATCACAATTGCTTTTCAAATAGTTCAAATATTTACTCCAGTCCTCTAAGAATCTCTGATCCCGCAGGTTTCGAATCTCTGGCCACAGATTCAGAAGCAGAAAGCTTACAGGCACCTCCCTTCTAAATACACTGTGGGCAGAGTTTGAAATCTCAGATTGCTCAAATTGCTTTTCTTTTCCAACAGGCAGTTAAAAAAAATATTTTTTTGGGGGGGAATTGTGTACACGTGAAAACATTGGCAGCATTAAGAGAAATTCAACAGTGTAAATAAGTTTTGATGGAAGTAATAATGGAATACTGAATGGTTGAGTTTATACAGTCAAACCTCAGTTCCTGAACACGCCTGTTTTAGAACGTTTCGGCTGCCAGACGCCACAAACCCAGAAGTAAATGCTCTGGTTTTCGGACGTTTTTTCGGAAGCCGAACATCCGACGCAGCTTCTGCTTGAGTGCAGAAAGCTTTTGCAACCAGTTGAAAGCTGCGCCTTGGTTGTCGAACATTTCGGAATCTGAACGGGCTTCCAGAATGGATTATGTTTGACAACCGAGGTTTGACTGTATAAGTCATTGATATTTTAAGATTGTTTAAATGAATATCCTAAATTGTAAAACAGAAAATGAAATAAAAATTAGATAGATAGAAAGAAAGAAAGTTAGATAGATGATAGATAGATAGATGATAGATATCGATAGATGATAGATAGATAGATAGATAGATAGATATAGATAGATAGATAGATAGATGATAGATAGGTAGATAGATAGATAGATATAGATAGATAGATAGATGATAGATGATGATAGATGATAGATAGATAGATAGATAGATAGATAGATAGATAGATAGATAGATGATAGATAGATAGATAGATAGATAGATAGATAGATGATAGATAGATAGATAGACAGACAGACATATAGACAGACAGACAGACAGATCGATCGATCGATATAGATAGATGATAGATAGAGATGTTAGATAGTTTGGAAGATCATAGTCAGATTTAACAGAATGAGACAATGGCGAGAATTGCATTGCTTGAAGATAACCTCTTGCGAACAAAACACCCCACTATTTTTTAACATTACATGTATGTATAAAAGTATATAATTTGTATACCACCCTTTATCTCAGGGCGGTTGACAGCATAAAAATAAAAGTTAAAAGTCAAAACACATAATAATAATAAAAACAAGAACAAAGCCAAAACAAGCCTCAGTCGCGCCGATCAACACCTCCCTCGTTTCCATGAATTTGCCTATTCCTTTTCAAATCAGACAAATCCTTGGAAACGTGGGAGGTGCCTTATCAGTGGTGGTTGAAGCGAACCTCCATGTTCAAGGGCAGTAGGCTGTGGCGCGAGTGGGGGGGGAATGGCCGCCATACTTGTGCCCTCTGTGCTTTGTGGCGGGCAGGCTGGGGCAGAGCTCTCTGGACAGAAACAGGCAGTGAAAGTAACTGAGAGTTGGCGGAGGGCCTTCCTGGGGATTGTGGAGTTGATGATGGGATGGATGGTAACCGGGGAAACAGCAGGGCTTCTCTCTGCTGATCAGCTTGGGTTCTAATGACTTAACTGGTTTAATCTACCCGAGAGGGAATTCTTTTAAGTGGATTTAGACAGAAGATCCTTCGGCTTAGAGAAAGGGTGGTGGAAAACTCGCCACGGCAGCCGGACAGGAGGCAGAGGTGTCTCAAAAGTAGACCCCACTGCCCACTTCTCGTTTTGTAGGGTTGCCTGTTGCCTCCTGAACAGAATGCCTCTGCTTTCCAAATCCCTGGGCCCGGGGAGCAGACGCTGCATTATAATAATAATAATAATAATAATAATAATAATAATAATTATTATTATTTATTTATACCCCGCCCATCTGGCTGAGTTTCCCCAGCCACTCTGGGCGGCTCCCAATCGAGTGTTAAAAACAATACAGCATCAAATATTAAAAACAGGGCTGCCTTCAGATTCTGCTCTGGTCTGACCTCTGTATTCTGCTCTGTATTCTGCTCTGGTCAGACCTCACCTGGAGTACTGTGTCCAGTTCTGGGCACCACAGTTCAAGAAGGACACTGACAAACTGGAACGTGTCCAGAGGAGGGCAACCAAATGGTCAAAGGCCTGGAAACGATGCCTTATGAGGAACGGCTAAGGGAGCTGGGCATGTTTAGCCTGGAGAAGAGGAGGTTAAGGGGTGATATGATAGCCATGTTCAAATATATAAAAGGATGTCACATAGAGGAGGGAGAAAGGTTGTTTTCTGCTGCTCCAGAGAAGCGGACACGGAGCAATGGATCCAAACTACAAGAAAGAAGATTCCACCTAAACATTAGGAAGAACTTCCTGACAGTAAGAGCTGTTTGACAGTGGAATTTGCTGCCAAGGAGTGTGGTGGAGTCTCCTTCTTTGGAGGTCTTTAAGCAGAGGCTTGACAACCATATGTCAGGAGTGCTCTGATGGTGTTTCCTGCTTGGCAGGGGGTTGGACTCGATGGCCCTTGTGGTCTCTTCCAACTCTATGATTCTATGATTCAGATGTCTTTTAAAAATAAAGACTAGAAACTTGCATTTGGTTGTACACTCAAATGCTTAGGGTGCCTAGTTTCTCTGCATCTGAGACCTGGTGGCACCATAGAACAAACCTTAAGGGAAGGGAGTTGAAAAACGCAGAGAAGCTCTGAATTCTAGGCTTTTAGAAGACACTGTCTCTAGGACAGTATAAGAGCTGTTTGACAGTGGAACAGTCCCCTGTAAGAGATGGTGGACTCTGACTCCTTGGAGGTTTTTAAGCAGGGGGTGGGACTCAAAAGAGCAGGGGGTGGGACGAAAACAGCTTTTTGCAGCCCAAGCAGGTATTCCCTTGTGGGGAACATGCCAGGAGCCATTGGTGCTGAGCTGGCCCAGAAACGAGAGTGAGTAGCGCAAAGCAACACATTTATTGTTGTTAGCCGTTCTGAGCCCAGCTTTGGCTGGGGAGGGCGGGATATAAATAATAATAATAATAATAATAATAATAATAATAATAATAATAATAATTATTCATCTGGGCTGGCAAAAGGCATCGTCACAGTTCCACAGAGCGGGCGTGGAGCAGGGCAGGTGAAGGGGTGTGGCCGAAAGAGGGGGCGTGGCTTCGGAAGAGCCCCCGGGGGCCAGCAAGACAGCCACCGAGGGCCGTATTTGCCGCACATCCCCAAAACCTGGTCTTCTCTCCCCCCCCCGGCTCATAAAATAGTTTCCCAAGATGCAGTGCAGTCAGAGAGGAAAAGCAATTTGAAAACCAGGATCAAGCACTTCTCTCAGCGGCTGGTAGCGTGCCAGAAATCATAGCAAAATGAATTGCTTAGCATAGACCTAAGTATGGCTTCTGTTACCCTCCATCATTTATTCAATAGCAGCATTAAATATGCCCACGGCAGAAGGCCAGAGAGCAGAATTCCCCAGCCTGGTGCCCTCAAGATGTTTTGGGCGACCACTTCCATCAGTCCCAGGCAGCATGCACAAAAAAACAAGTTGAGGTTACAGCATAGCTGTCAACCGTCCCTTATTTGGCGGAAAAGTCCCTTATCCCAGCGCCGTGTCCCGCTGCTCTCCTGGATTGATGATGTCCCTTAAATTTCCCGGGTTTCAAAGGAAGCAGCTCCTCTCCCTCCCTCCCTGCTGGCCAGGGAGGAGGGAGGCCCAACTGTGTTGCTTGGCTGCGTTGCTCACCCAATAAGGAGTCTAAGAGCGACTGGGGGGTGGAGCTTGCATGCCTTGTGCCGATCAAATCGGCCGCGGTGCCTGGGGATTCGCTTTTGCTCAGCGCTTCCCAGCGGAGAGGTGACGGTGGTTTTCCTTGCTGCATCCCCTTTGCCGGGTTGCTGCGCTGTGGGAACCACCGCTTGAGGCTTCGTTTGGCGGCTGGCTGGGCTTTCTGCCTTTGGCTCGGAGGGGCTCAGAAGTTGAACATACCTGTGCTTGGAAAATCCCTTATTTGGGCTGCCGATCCCTTATTTTCGAGGCTGCTGGTCCCTTATTTTCAAATCTGTAGGTTGACAGCTATGGGTTACAGGTTGAGGTTATTTTGCTCAGTTTGCAGCAAATGCATTGACCTGCCTCTCTATATGTTCCCCTTGTATTTTTAATCTTTGTTGGAAGCCGCCCAGAGTGGCTGGGGAGACCCAGCCAGATGGGTGGGGTACAAATAAATTATTATTATTATTATTATTATTATTACTACTACTACTACTACTACTACTTAGGGTTGTGCTAATGGGCTTGGGAAATCTGTATGACCCTTTCGTATTCTGTCTATATTCTGTGAAGATCAAACAGGCTCCCACCACTCCTGACTACCGGTTTTCTTACATACCGTATTTTTTGCTCTATAAGACGCATTTTTTCCCTCCTAAAAAGTAAGGGGAAATGTGTATGCATCTTATGGAGCGAATGCAGGCTGCGCAGCTATCCCAGAAGCCAGAACAGCAAGAGGGATCGCTGCTTTCACTGCGCAGCGATCCCTCTTGCTGTTCTGGCTCCTGGGATTCAGAATATTTTTTTTCTTGTTTTCCTCCTCCAAAAACTAGGTGCGTCTTGTGATCTGGTGCATGTTATAGAGCGAAAAATATGGTATATATTATTATGCAGAATGCCCTTGCATCAGATATCAAGGAAACAGACAACTATATGACTTTTAGAAGACACCTGAAGGCAGCCCTGTATAGGGAAGTTTTTAAGGTGTGATGTTTTATTGTTTTGTTAACTGTTTTGTTGGGAGCCTCCCAGAGAGCCTGGGGAAACCGAGTCAGATAGGCAGCATATAAATAAAATATTATTATTAATATTAATAATTACAGACAGATATGGGTGCTTGTTTCTGTGGATATGCATACGGGCCATATTGGCCGAAATAGGAGCCACCCCAAATATCATCAAATATGAAGTATCGTCAGATATGGCTTCAGTTATAGGCTGTGCTAAAGTGTTAGATGAGCCAGATTTGGAGATGAAAGGGCAATATAGTATATAGATAAATAGACTTGCACTCATACATGGATGGATGGTGGCTAACAGATTGAGGTTGAATCCTGACAAGACAGAAGTACTGTTTTGGGGGACAGGGGGCGGGCAGCTGTGGGCGACTCCCTGGTCCTGAATGGGGCAACTGTGCCCCTGAAGGACCAGGTGCGCAGCCTGGGAGTCATTTTGGACTCACAGCTGTCCATGGAGGCACAGGTCAATTCTGTATCCAGAGCAGCTGTCTCCCAGCTCCATCTGGTACGCAGGCCGAGACCCCACCTGCCAGCAGACTGTCTCCTCAGAGTGGTACATGGTCTGGTTATCTCCAGCATTGTCTACTGCCATGCACTCTACGTGGGGCTACCTTTGAAGGTGACCCGGAAACTACAACTAATCCAGAATGCGGCAGCTAGACTGGTGACCGGGAGCGACCGCCGAGACCACATAACACCGGTCTTGAAAGACCTACACTGGCTCCCAGTATGTTTCCGAGCACAATTCAAAGTGTTGGTGCTGACCTTTAAAGCCCTAAACGGTCCAGTATACCTGAAGGAGCGTCTCCACCCCCATCATTCTACCCGGACACTGAGGTCCAGCTCTGAGGGCCTTCTGGCGGTTCCCTCATTGCGAGAAGCCAAGCTACAGGGAACCAGGCAGAGGGCCTTCTCGGTAGTGGCACCCGCCTTGTGGAACGCCCTCCCACCAGATGTCAAAGGGAAAAATAACTACCAAACTTTTAGAAGACATATTTTAATGTTGAATAGGTTATTGTATTTTAGTGTTTTATTAGAAGCTGCCCAGAGTGGCTGGGGAAACCCAGCCAGATGGGTGGGGTATAAATTATTATTATTATTATTATTATGAATATGGACAGGAAGGTGCAGGAAAAGAGCAAGAGAGACTCATAGGATTGTGGAGTCAGAAGGGACCATGAAGGTCCTCTAGTCCACCCCCATTCAGTGCAGGAATCTTTTGCCCAAGGTGGGGCTCAAACCCCAACCCTGAGATTAACAGCCTCATGCTCTGCCAACTGAGCTATCCTGGGTAGGTGGGTGGGGCCCTCCTCATGCCCTTCCACATCCCCATGTTTTCTCCTAGACGCAACTAACGCTCAACGCATTAGGTCATGCCCATTTTCCCCTGTGGGTTGAGCATACGAAGGTGGCTGTCACTGAAAAAAAGAATAGGAAAAAAAGACAATGCTTTGAGACGCTAGCGGCTGAATTCGGGACGCTCTACGTGCAAAGCACCTGCCCTGCAACTGAGCTGCAGCCCTTCCCCAGGTGGTGAATTTTGGGCCACCCTAAGGGTGGCAGAGGGACGCAGGTGGCGCTGTGGGTTAAACCACAGAGCCTAGGACTTGCCGATCAGAAGGTCGGTGGTTCGAATCCCCGCGACGCGGTGCGCTCCCGTTGCTCGGTCCCTGCTCCTGCCAACCTAGCAGTTCGAAAGCACGTCAAAGTGCAAGTAGATAAATAGGTACCACTCTGGGGGAAAGGTAAATGGCGTTTCCGTGCGCTGCTCTGGTTCGCCAGAAGCGGTTTAGTCATGTGGCCACATGACCCAGAAGCTGCACGCCGGCTCCCTCGGCCAATAAAGCGAGATGAGCGCCGCAACCCCAGAGTCGGCCACGACTGGACCTAATGGTCAGGGGTCCCTTTACCTTTAAGGGTGGCAGAGATGGGGGCACACAGACTTGACTCGTGGGGTGCCTCACCCCCCAGAATTCCCCCCCTGCACGACTCTCACTGAGCCCATTCACCTTGATGGTGCTTGCGCCGGAGTAATGTGACACGTTCCAACACCAGTGATTTGCATGCTGCATGTTAATTCAGGGAGGCGGAGGTGCCATATGGAATTTCCGCATCAAAAGCATAACCTGGTGTGTGTGTGTGTTTGTGTGTGTGTGTGTGTGTTATATGAGTGTGCACACATGCACACACTCACACACACCTTTGCACATGCCTGGATCTCCAGTCAGAAGGACGTCTCTCCCTTTGGGTCCTTCTGTTCTGGCATCTTTTTGAAAAACAAAAAGTGACGGGGAGGTGGAGTGGAGAGCGAGAGAACGAGAGCGAGAGAGAGAGACCTGTTTTCATCAAGAGAGGGCTTTGATTTAGTACCGCAGGGGACCTTTGCAATCTGGACACAGCAGCGGGTCCAAATCGCTTATCACAAGGTTTCTCGCCAGCCCCGGCATTAACATCTTCCTCAGCGTGGGACTGGGAAGCAGAAGTAGGTCAGGCCTGTATCTTGGGTAAGTTCTGCGCAGGAAAGCAGCACAACCCCTCCGCCAGGGCCAGATAAAAATAGGTGCTCCCATCTGAAAGAGAGGGGGCTGCTTATTATAGACGGGTAGGAAGTTTAGCTTTTGTGTGTGTGTTTTTTTTTGCGATCTCAGGTTGCTGATCTTCACCACGCTGCTCCAAGGAATGGAGAGCTTTGTGTGGAATCCGGTACCGATTCCCAGTCTGAATGGGTCCAGGTTTCTTGGGAGTGTGCAATCATTATTTTTTTCAAATTTGATATTATGCTTCGGTGGTTCGGCGAGTCCGGCATCCAGCTTCCAAAAGCTATGGGCCTCTGGAAGCAGACGAGAATGACATGGAGGTGATGACTGTTTGCTAAAAAAGCAGCATTCACCATCCTGGTGGTCTTTGGAGACCACATAACACCAGTCTTGAAAGACCTACACTGGCTCCCAGGACATTTCTGAGCATAATTCAAAGCGTTGATGCTGACCTTTAAAGCCCTAAACAGCCTCGGTCCTGTATACCTGAAGGAGCGTCTCCACCCCCACCGTTCAGCCCGGACACTGAGGTCCAGCGCCGAGGGCCTTATCGCTGTGAGAAGCGAAGCTACAGGGAACCAGGCAGAGGGCCTTCTCGGTGGCGGCACCCGCCCTGTGGAACGCCCTCCCACCAGATGTCAAAGAGAAAAACAACTACCAGACTTTTAGAAGATATCTGAAGGCAGCCCTGTTTAGGGAAGCTTTTAATGTTTAATAGGTTATTGTATTTTAGTGTTTTGTTGGAAGCCGCCCAGAGTGGCTGGGGAAACCCAGCCAGATGGGCGGGGTATAAATAAAAAATTATTATTATTATTATTATTATTATTATTATTAGGATGAAGCTGCCTTATATTAAGTCAGAACTTTGGTCCATCTAGCTCAGTATTGTCTGGCAGCAGTGGCTGTCCAGGGTTTCAGGCAGGGGACATGGCCCGCCCTTCTTGAAGATGGAAGGAGGGGTTGAACATGAGGCCTTCTGCAGCCAAAGCCGATGTCCTATCACTGAGCTGCAGCCCTTCCCCATTGTGTGAGAAAGGGCAGAGGAAAAAAGGTTTGAAGGCAGAGAAAATATGTGAAGTTGCTTGAGGAAGAAGGAGACCTTGAGGGTGGCTGAGCGTGAGGAGCTGGGGAAGCAAAGCTCCTGCAGGAAGGGATAGGAGGGTCAGGAGAGAAGGAAGCACAGGCCCATGGAAGACTTGAAAGACACCTGGGTTTGAATCCAGGCCCGCAAGGTGCCCTGGGATGGCATCACAACTGCCTTCTGCCTTTGCCAATGGCGCTTGGGGCTGTTCCTACTCTGTGTGTGTGTAGTGGGGCAAATTCTGGGTTTGTTGTTGTTCTTTAGTCGTTTAGTCATGTCCGACTCTTCGTGACCCCCTGGACCAGAGCACGCCAGGCACTCCTGTCTTCCACTGCCTCCTGCAGTTTGGTCAAACTCATGCTGGTAGCTTCGAGAACACTATCCAACCATCTGGTCCTCTGTCGTCCCCTTCTCCTTGTGCCCTTCATCTTTCCCAACATCAGGGTCTTTTCCAGGGAGTCTTCTCTTCTCATGAGGCGGCCAAAGTCTTGGAGCCTCAGCTTCAGGATCTGTCCTTCCAGTGAGCACTCAGGGCTGATTTCCTTCAGAATGGAGAGGTTTGATCTTCTTGCAGTCCATAGGACTCTCAAGAGTCTCCTCCAGCACCATAATTCAAAAGCATCAATTCTTCGGCGATCAGCCTTCTTTATGGTCCAGCTCTCGCTTCCATACATCACTACTGGGAAAACCATAGCTTTAACTATACGGACCTTTGTTGGCAAGGTGATGTCTCTTCTTTTTAAGATGCTGGGTTAATTCTGGGTTAAGAAATGTCTATTTCCATAAATAAACAGCGCAAAGAAATGTCAGTGGTTTTGCAAATATTTCTATAAATGTGTCCAGTGTGCATTCTTTACTCCATACCTTTCATATATCGAAGGGATTCAGTTTGGGTTTCTTTGCTATGGCATTTTATGGGAAGAAACCGAGTGGCAGCAGGAGGCGGAGAGCTATTTTAACTATGAGTTGGTGGGCTTTCGGCTGCCCCACCGGGCATAGCTGTTCCTCTTTGAACAGTTACCTACCAGGCAGAATGCCAACATTTCTCTTCCCGCTAGGCCTGGGCAGGGGCAAAAAAGGCTGGGTCCTTTGTGCAGCCTTGAGGACTAAAAACTTGTGTTTGGTTATCAACTCCACTGCTTAGGGTGCCTAGTTTTTCTGCATCTGAGACCTGGTTGCACCATAACAAACCCTAAGGGAAGGGAGTGGAAAAACACAAAGAAATTCTGAATTCTAGGTTTTTAGAATGGGACGCGGGTGGCGCTGTGGGTAAAACCTCAGTGCCTAGGACTTGCCGATCGTATGGTCAGCGGTTCGAATCCCCGCGACGGGGTGAGCTCCCGTCTTTCGGTCCCAGCTCCTGCCCACCTAGCAGTTCGAAAGCACCCCTAAGTGCAAGTAGATAAATAGGTACCGCTCTGGCGGGAAGGTAAACAGCGTTTCCGTGTGCTGCGCTGGTGCTGGCTCGCCAGAGCAGCTTTGTCACGCTGGCCACGTGACCCGGAAGTGTCTCCAGGCAGCGCTGGCCCCCGGCCTCTTAAGTGAGATGGGCGCACAACCCTAGAGTCGGACACGACTGGCCCGTACGGGCAGGGGTACCTTTACCTTTACCTTTAGGCTTTTAGAAGACCTTTACCTTTACCTTTAGGCTTTTAGAAGACACTGTCTCTAGGACAGTATAAGAGCTGTTTGACAGTGGAACAGTCTCCCTCAAGAGATGGTGGACTCTCCTTCCTTGGAGGTTTTTAAGCAGAGGTTGGATGGACATCTGTCATGTACGCTTGAGATGCTTGCATTGCAGGAAGTTAACAATAACAGCAACACTAATAAAAATTTATTATTTATATGGCACCCATCTGACTGGGTTGCCCCAGCCACTTTGGCCGGCTTCCAACAGAACATCACACATTAAAAGCTTCCTTACAAATTGCGAGACAAGGACAACTGTGACTTCAAGGAGGAATGGGAACTTTTAACAAATTATCTAAAAAGACAAAATGAATTGGACTCCTTGGCAGGTTTTGAATGAACATACACAAATTTATCGGTTGACCACATGATGGATAGATATGTAAGGATATGTACAATTTTATAATATGCAGAGGAAATATGTGAGGAGAAATCAGGGAAATGAGCTGTGGGAAGTCCCTGGTGGGGGAAAAATAATGTATGTGATTATATGGTTTGATAATTTGTTATGTGGAAATTGATCAATAATTTTTTTAATAATAATAATAATTTATTATTTATACCCCACCCATCTGGCTGGGTTTCCCCAGCAACTCTGGGCGGCTTCCAACAAAACACTAAAATACAATAACCTATTAAACATTAAAAGCTTCCCTAAACAGGGCTGCCTTCAGATGCCTTCTAAAAGTCAGGTAGTTGTCTATTTCTTTGACATCTGGTGGGAGGGCGTTCCACAGGGCGGGTGCCACCCCTGAGAAGCCCCCTCTGCCTGGTTCCCTGTAACTTGGCTTCTCGCAGCGAGGGAACTGCCAGAAGGCCCTCGGCGCTGGACCTCAGTGTCCGGGCAGAACGATGGAGGTGGAGACGCTCCTTCAGGTATACTGGACTGAGACCATTTAGGGCTTTAAAGGTCAGCACCAACACTTTGAATTGTGCTTGGAAACATACTTGGAGCCAATGTAGATCTTTCAAGACCGGTGTTATGTGGTCCTGGCGGTCGCTCCCAGTCACCTGTCTAGCTGCCACCTTCTGGATTAGTTGTGGTTTCCACATCACCTTCAAAGGTAGCCCCACGAAAGTGACAGGAGGAGCAAGGGGCCAACCAAAACAAAAAGTCTATAAGGATTGGAGAATCTTTAAAGAATATTTAGGAAACTGTGGAATCAAAGGAAACATCTCGGCCCAATTAGACTGATCCCTGTATTGTATAAATATAAGCTTGCAGGGCGGTAAAAAGAAATTATATAAGAAAGATGTAACTGTGCAGTACAAAGTAATAGATAGACAAAGTACAGTGAGATTAATTGGAAATCAGTTTTAAATTTCTTTTCTATCAATTTTATAATTGTGTTCAATACCAGGAGTATATATGATGATAATTATATTAATCTTATATCTTATAGTGTGGTGGTTTGTTTGTTTTTTCTGCTATTTGTTTCTTTGATTGCATGTTTGTTTACTTGTATGTACGTCTGTTTTTCATTTTAAATTTTTTAAAAAATTAATTTCATATTAATTTATTTTAAATTAATAAAGATATATTAAAAAAAACAAAGGTAGCCCCATGTAGACCACACTGCAGCGGTCCAAGCGGGAGATAACCAGAGCATGTACCACTCTGGCGAGACAGTGCGCAGGCAGGCAGGCTGGACTAGACAACCCTTGGCGCCACCTCCAACTTTCCAGATCTGTGTTTCCGTGATCGCAGACGTAGCTGCCGCCGATTGCCAGCCCTAGACACCTGGCTGGAGGCAGTGGGGATGGAAGCTCAGATGAGATGGCAGGAGTGGATTTTGGTCCATGCTGGACCAGACTTCTGTGGTGTCTGCTGATGTGCTTTTGTGGGTTTGGGGGAATGCATTATGTTCTTGGCAAAGACGCAAACTGCCTGTGGCGACGCCTTCCTTAATAATAGCTACAGGGAATAGGTCACCTGTACTGGTTCCCTTTTAAAAAATAAATAATTTCATTTTATTTACAGTGGTACCTCGGTTTAAGTACTTAATTCGTTCTGGAGGTCTGTTCTTAACCTGAAACTGTTCTTAACCTGAAGCACCATTTTACCTAATGGGGCCTCCTGCTGCTGCTGCGCCACCGGAACACGATTTCTGTTGTCATCCTGAGGTAAAGTTCTTAACCTGTGGTACTATTTCTGGGTTAGCGGAGTCTGTAACCTGAAGCGTCTGTAACCTGAAGCGTATGTAACCCGAGGTACCACTGTATTTGTTAACATTCTTATATTACATTGGTAAACATTGTCATATTACATTACAGGACTTACTATAATATAATTCCCAAGATGTATACAAAAATTATATACAAATTTTATATACGTAGAAAGAAAATGAAACAAAAAAAGAAAGAACAAAGAGGGGGGGAACAACCCCCCCCCCAAAATCATATACATACCAACACACTAGACTTCCTGTCTTTCCTGTTGTATATTCCTTCTTTTGCAAATGAATGTACTCTTATTATTGTATATTTCTTTACATATGATCTAATACATTCCTATATCAATATGTGCTCTTAGTCTTATTTCTCAACTCAGTCTCACTCCAACGTCAATCAGATGCCAGCATAGATAGCGAACCTTTACTGTATTTTTGAACGTATGTTTTATATCTATCCCACTTTTCTGCAAATTTTTGTTTTGAATTGCCTCTCAGGGTATTTGTCGACTGCGCCATTTCAGCAAATTCTTGTCGCTTGTAATGCCAGTCCGTTATTGTCGGGGCTTCTTGTTCCTTCCACCCCTTTGCCACCAAAGTCCCTTTGCCAGCTGGATCCTCCTGTCCCTTAAGAGACTTTGTGTTGCCACACTAGAAGCCAGTCCAGGCCGAATTCTATGCAATACGCCTGTCTCCCGCGATGACGTGCCCTGCCTGGAAAGTTGGCACGGGCTCCCTTTCTTGTTGTGGCCAGAGACTGCCCCGGCTCTCGTCCGCCCTGGGATTCAGATGGTGCTTCCTGACGCCTTGTTTCTGTTCCTTCTCTTGCAGAGGATGGCGAGTACTTCCTCAAGGTCCTGATCCCCAGCTATGCCGCCGGATCCATCATTGGAAAAGGAGGCCAAACGATTGTCCAATTGCAGAAAGAAACTGGAGCCACTATCAAGCTCTCAAAATCTAAGGACTTCTATCCAGGTGAGCGTGGGCAGCTGGGAGGGTCAACAAGGTGGAAGGAATTCTTTGTACATTTGCCAACGTTGGCGGTTCATATGGTGTACATTCCTGGTGTCCCAAAACCAGGGACGGGGAAAAGCTTGTTCATACGTGTCTGTATGCAGAGACAGCGTGGTATAGCGGTTAGAGCGTTAGACTAGGATCTGGAAGAGCAGGATTCGAATCCGCTCCCGGCCATGAAGGTCACCTCTCGGCCTAACCTACCTCGCAGGGTTGTTTGTAGGGGTTAAATGTGGAGGGGGAGAACCATGGATACAGCCTTGAGTTCCTGGCAAAAGATGGTAGGATACAGAAGCAGGGAATAAATTTCAAAAACGTCGCTTCTGCACTGCTGTATTGTTTTTAACACTTGATTGAGAGCCGCCCAGAGTGGCTGGGGAAACTCAGCCAGATGGGCGGGATGTAAATAATAAATTATTATTATTATTATTATTATTATTATTATTATTAGCAGCCGAATGTATGAACTCAGTCCCCTGAAGAAAGTTGAGTCTTGGGGATATTGAGAGGAGATGCGATAGCCGTCTTCAAATATCTGAAGGGCTGTCACAAAGCAGAATTGAGCAAGCTTGTTTTCTCCTGCTCCGGAGGGTAGAACTCGAACCCATGGCTTCGTGGTAAAAGAAAGGAGATTCCGACTAAACATCTGGAAGAGCTTTCTGGCAGTAAGAGCTGTTTGACAGGGGAACGGTCTCCCACGAGAGGTTGTGGACTCTCCTTCCTTGGAGGTTTTTAAGCAGAGGTTGGACGGCCATCTGTCATGGATGCTATAGTTGAGATTCCTGCATTGCAGAGGGTTGGACTAGATGATTCCTGGGGTACCTTCCAACAGTTCTACGATTCGATGATAGCATTCCCGTGTGCACAACTGTCACTCGAGGGTGCAGTTGTCAAGTGAAGAACATGCATGTGCGAACCAGCTTCGGAGAGGGTTTTATTTGGGGAGGGAAGTGTTGTTTTTTGTGGGTTTTACGGCCTCTCCGACAAGGAAGCTTATAGATGGGCATTAAACCGTAAGACTTTGGTGCGGTTTGATTTGTGGCCCAGCTCAAGTCGTTTGAAAGAGCCCCTCACCTTCCCTCAACTTGCCATCTCCTCTTACCCTCAGGCCTCCACGTTCTCTGCCTATCATTCCCTTAGGTCTCTTCTTCTTGGTCTTCTAGCTACTCCAGCCACCGCCAGCCTGACGCCTTTCAGACATTTTGGACCACAACTCCCTTCGCCTCTGACCGTTCGTCTCATTAGCTGGCTGGCTGGCTGGGAGTTGTTGTTCCAAACATCTGGAAGGCAAGAGGCTGGCCTCTTATGTCCCCACCCCGGCTTTCAGATACCCCAAATCTGAGCTCCTCCTTTCTTGAGCTGCTGTTTCACCTACAGGCCAACTCAGGACTTTTTAGGGGCCCTGTATGTGGGTCCTCCACTTCACCACCGGCCACACCTTCCCAGAAAGTTGTTGTTGTTTAGTCGTTTATTCGTATCCGACTCTTCGTGACCCCCTGGACCAGAGCACGCCAGGCACTCCTGTCTTCCACTGCCTCCCGCAGTTCGGTCAAACTCATGCTGGTAGCTTCGAGAACACTATCCCACCATCTCGTCCTTCTGTCGCCCCCTTCTCCTTGTGCCCTCCATCTTTCCCAACATCAGGGTCTTTTCCAGGGAGTCTTCTCTTCTCATAAGTGGCAAAAGTATTGGAGCCTCAGCTTCAGGAACTGTCCTTCCAGTGAGCACTCAGGGCTGATTTCCTTAAGAATGGATAAGTTTGATCTTCTTGCAGACTCTCAAGAATCTTCTCCAGCACCATAATTCAAAAGCATCAATTCTTCGGCGATCAGCCTTCTTTAGGGTCCAGCTCTCACTTCCATACATCACTACTGGGAAAACCATAGCTTGAACTATACGGACCTTTGTTGGCAAGGTGATGTCTCTGCTTTTATTTTTTGCTCCCCCCCCCCGAAAGTGAACTACTTAAATTACGATTGCTCTTTCCGCTGCAAGCGTGTAAGGTGGGTGGGCCGGCCGGCAAAGCAGCCCCTACCCCAGTGGCAGGGGTCAGGCCGTCGAAGACCCCAGGCACCCCGCAGTTGCGGACGCTGCCCATCTTTGCCACGTAGTGCCCAGGCTTGCCCCCCCCATCTCCCTATAATCCCAAGCTGTGATTGAAGGGCAGACAAAGCCCTGACAGGACAGGCCCTGGCTAAGCTGCTTTCCCTCCGCATCCTCCACTCTTTATTGCCGGATTATGGGATGGGCTGGCAAATCCTCGCCAGTGTAAAAAACGATGGAGGGGTGTCGTGGTGACGGGGGAGAGGGAGAGAGAGAAGGCCTCCGCTCAAAGGCCTCCGCTCATGTTGCCTTGGCAACAGGGAGCAGGTGCCTTGTTTGTTTGCAGCTTCCGGGAAGGAACCCCCCTTCCCCTTCGAGGGAAAGGAAACCCTTTGTATTTGATGAGGTCTGGCCAGGGTGGAGATGCATCTGAAACACAGCCCTCCTGCATTCTTGAAAGCTGAGAGAGCTGCGGATTCTGGCCCACCGAGGGCGGTTTAGGCTCCATGCGCAAATTCCCACCTCTCTGGGCTCTCCGCACGCAGTCGCGCTGCAAGTCGGGACGGCCTTCGCTCCGCCAAGACTGTCTTCCAAGAACAAGTGCGGTGTACTGGTTGGGATGTTGTGCCAGTACCCCGTGAGACCTGGGTTCAAATCCTCCCTGGGCCACGAAGCTCCCTGGGTGAGACCTTAAGGGCTGATCAATGCCTCTCAGCCTAGCCTACCTTTTAGTGTATTTTTGGTCTTTGTTGGAAGCCGCCCAGAGTGGCTGGGGAAACACAGCCAGATGGGCAGGGTACAAATAATAAATTATTATTATTATTATTATTATTATTATTATTATTATTACCTCACACAGGGATGTGGGTGGCGCTGTGGGTTAAACCACAAAGTCTAGGACTTACCGATCAGAAGGTCGGCGGTTCGAATCCCTGCGACAGGGTGAGCTCCCGTTGCTCGGTCCCTGCTCCTGCCAACCTAACAGTTCGAAAGCACCTCAAAGTACAAGTAGATAAATAGGTACCACTCCAGCAGGAAGGTAAATGGCGTTTCCACGCGCTGCTCTGCTTTGCCAGAAGCAGCTTAGTCATGCTGGCCACATGACCCAGAAGCTGTACACCGGCTCTCTCGGCCAATGGAGCGAGAAGAGCGCCGCAACCCCAGAGTCGGTCACGACTGGACCTAATGGTCAGGGGTCCCTTTACCTTTACCTATTACCTCACACGGTTGTTGTGGGGATTCAGCGGGAAGGGGGAGAACCATGTATAGTCCGCCTGCAGCTCCTCAGAGAAAAAGTCGGGGAATAAATACATCTGTCTTATCTCGGGAGACAACGGAGGAGTGCTCTTTTGTGAGTGAAGTCAAACTGCGGGAAGGTTGGAGCGCCAGCTGTTTGCTGTAGAGACCGAAATGGGAGACACATGTTTTGTTGCAGCCGGGGCAGATGAAGGTGTCCGGTTGTTGTGCTGCTGCAGCCACACCATGTCGTCTCTTCTCTCTGCCCTACTCCTGGAGGTCACTTGCAATAAATAAATAAACACATATCTCTTTCCTTCAGGCACACATGTTGAAAACCCAGGTCAGCGATCAAAGGCTTGCAGCTCAATGCTATATGTTTGTTTGTGTGCATGCATGAGCCAGCCCAAGTGGTGTTGGTGCAACTTTGTGGTATTATTATTATTATTATTACAGTGGTTCCTCAGGTTAAGTACTTAATTCGTTCCGGAGGTCCGTTCTTAACCTGAAACTCTTCTTAACCTGAAGCACCACTTTAGCTAATGGGGCCTCCCGCTGCCACCGCGCTGCCAGAGCACTATTTCTGTTCTCATCCTGAAGCAAAGTTCTTAACCTGAAGCACTATTTCTGGGTTAGCGGAGTCCGTAACCTGAAATGTATGTAACCTGAAGTATATGTACCCGAGGTACCACTGTATTATTATATCCTGGGCAACTGGCTGGGTTTGCCCTAGCTAAAACAACTACTTAAGGCAGGGGTTCTCAATTAGCTACCGTATTTTTTGCTCTGTAAGACTCACTTTTCCCTTCTAAAAAGTAAGAGGAAATGTGTGTGCGTCTTATGGAGCGAATGCAGGCTGCGCAGCTATCCCAGAAGCCAGAACAGCAAGAGGGATCGCTGCTTTCACTGCGCAGCGATCCCTCTTGCTGTTCTGGCTTCTGAGATTCAGAGTATTTTTTTTCTTGTTTTCCTCCTCCAAAAACTAGGCGCGTCTTGGGGTCTGGTGCGTCTTATAGAGCGAAAAATACGGTAGTTACTGAGGACTCCCTATTTTTCAAAAGCCAAACTACGGAAAAGGAACAGGAAACTCAGCCTGGGCTGGCCAGCTAGGGAAGCAGATTCAATAGCAGGAAACACTCCTTCTGATAAACCGGCCAGAGCATGGCCTTTACGCTGCAGCCACAATGTGCTTTCGCCCAGATTTATCCAGATTTGGGAGCTGCTGTCTGATTCCCTCCCCCACCCCCAGGCTCAAAGAGGGTCAGGAAAGGAATGAAGCGCCCAACAGGAAGGGGAGCAGGAGGCGAAGGGGCAGTTTCGGAACGGGGAAGGCCTTTAAAAGGCAGGGGAACAAGCAGCAAGGCTAACTGGCAGAAAATTCGGGAGAAATGCTGGATATTAATTTGTCCTTGGTGGTGGATGCCCAAGGGCTCCCAGAGCAGGCATGCTAGTAAGATCTCTCAAGTTCCTAGCCCACAAAGAGGCGAAGGAGCTCATCTACCTGCACATAACAAGGGCAAACACACACTTTTCAGAAAAGCTAGCTGGCTGCTTGCGTTTTATTTTGAAGGGAAAGCAGCGGTGTGGGGCCCAATCCAGACTGTGCTCCAAGCAGCTGCAGGGACTTTCTGCAGGAATCTTGCATGAGTCCTTTGCCCGGATTTTGGCTCCGTGGATCTGTGAAGTGGTCTTAAGTGAGCTTTTAAAATACATTTAAGGGAAAGCATAATTTGGCCTTAAATCACCTGGGCACATCAAAAATCCGATAAGGCATGTGGGGTGGCTATGGGAAGAAATATCTTCCAGTTCACAAAAAGAAAACACAAAAAAAACCCCAACCCTGGTCATTCAGAGGCCATTTTTACTCACCATAAGCGAGTGATTTTTTTGTAAGCTTGTCCTAGGAATACAGGATTGCTTTATACAGTAATGACAATTACCGTATTTTTTGCTCTATAAGACTCACTTTTTCCCTCCTAAAAAGTAAGGGGAAATGTGTGTGCATCTTATGGAGCGAATGCAGGCTGCGCAGCTATCCCAGAAGTCACTGCGCAGCGATCCCTCTTCTTCTTGTTTTCCTCCTCCAAAAACTAGGTGCGTCTTGTGGTCTGGTGCGTCTTATAGAGCGAAAAATACGGCATTTGACTTGTTTTTCGCTTTCTGGATCTCTGTGCAATGGACAGGGAGAAGGAGAGAGGGCTGCGAATGAGTCAGAATTTGTCCTCCCACACCCAGAGACCCTTAACTTCTGCATCACACTGGTCCTAGTGCCATGGCTGTGACTCCAGTCAAACAATTGAGTCCCAACAAATCCTACCCGCCAGGCAGCGGCATAGCTGGCTGCTTGGGTGCCTGGTGCTGTGCATGCGTTCTTCAGCTGGGGGCGGGGCAAGCTGCCCATGGGGGCGGGGCAAGCCAAGGCAGGGCGCACTGCGGGGAGCCTCTCTGCAGCCTCCCCCTCAGCTGTAGGGCGGCTGAGGCAGTGGGCAGACGCAAGCCTCACGCTGCTCGAAAAAGCAGCATGGAGGTTGCAGGCAGTGTGCCCCCCGCCTCCCCCTCAGGAGAGACACATAGCTCAGGCACGCTGCAGGCCCCGCGGTGTGGCGCCCAGTGCCCCCCGCCTCACCTAGCTCCCAGTGGCGTAGGAAGGGGGGTGAGGTACATGCGGGAGTTATTTTTTTTATAAAAAAAAAGTATCGTGAGCCCAATTTTTAAAAATTTATTTTAAAAACACATCTTTTTGCCATTTTGTCACCCCCCTCAGTGATGACACCCAGGGTGGCCTGCACCCCCCCCTTCCAGGCAGAGGCAATTGTGAATTTTATGCTCTGCTCAACAGCTGCCACCCTGTTGGCATAATATATACACACACACACACATATATATACAGACACAGTGGTACCTCAGGTTAAGAACTTAATTCGTTCCGGAGGTCCGTTCTTAACCTGAAACTGTTCTTAACCTGAAGCACCACTTTAGCTAATGGGGTCTCCCACTGCTGCTGCGCGATTTCTGTTCTCATCCTGAAGCAAAGTTCTTAACCCGAGGTACCATTTCTGGGTTAGTGGAGTCTGTAAACTGAAGTGTCTGTAACCCGAAGCGTGTGTAACCCGAGGTACCACTGTGTGTGTGTGTGTGTGTGTGTGTGTGTATATATGTGTGTATATATATATATACGGGCAAAAGATTCCTGCATTGGAGGGCTGTGGCCTTCCACTCTACAATTCCACAAGTCTATGATTCTGTAGCCATAAGGTTGTGGCCCACATTCTGGGACTTGTTTTCTCCCATTCAGGAATATGCTCCCATGCATCTCCTTCGACGCCATTGACTTGATGCTGTTTCCATTGATTCCCACCCAGCGTAGTCCTTGTGCAATTCAAGAGCCGAATTTCCCCATGTCGCCGCATTGCCTCTTCCAGACTCCCTGTTTATTGAGCATTCGTCTCGGCTTGCTTGATAAATGTTTGTGGGAGGGAGGTTATATGACACCAGCTCTGTACTGAGCATTCGTTCTGATTTGTTTGCGGAAAGGTGTGTATATATGTGTGTGTGTGTGTGTGTGTGTGTGTGTGTGTGTATCTAATTTGTTTACTGCCCTTAATCTGTAGATCAGGGCGCGGTTCACAGGTTAGATGACATCACATCAAGCAGTTTTTTTTCCTTTTCCTTTTTTTAAAGAAATGCTTTTATTAACAAATTCCACATTACAAATTGTCAAAACGTATCATATTCATTATTTTCCCCCTTTTTCTCCCACCCCCTTCAAACCCTCCCTCGCCCCCAGAGACTTTCCTCTCTCTGATTTCTCAGCACATATTACTCTCTGCATGTTGTAAAGTTATACATGTTCTTACATTATCTATCTACCACGTTATCAACTAACAAATATGTTTATTCAAAACCTGCCAAGGAGTCCAATTCATTTTATTGTCTTTTTAGATAAGTTGTGAAAAGCTCCCCATTCTTCCTTAAAGTCACAGTTGTCCTTGCCCCGCAATTTGTATGTCAATTTAGCCAACTCTGTGTAGCTCATCAATTCTTTCTTTCGTTGGGACATCAAGCAGTTTTCATCTCACATTTCCCTCCCCTTTCCGTAATGCAGGATGTTGAATTTTATTTTATTTTTTTGAGAGAGAAAAAGTGGGTTTGTTGTGCAAAAGCACCAACTCCACAAATCGTGCGGCAAAAATTTGCCGGCATGTGAGTGAATCCGAACGAAGTTTGGAAGCGGCTCACCTGCCGCACGCTGGGGAAAGTTTGGGGATGTTCTTGGGTCCACACAGCTGCGGGAGGCACAAAATTCCTGCCAGGAGCACCATGGCAGCCCAACTTGGCCCTGCAGGGTGGCGTGGGGGGGGGATACCCCCTTCTGCCTCCCCTCCCCCTAATTTAGCCCTCTTCCGGCAGCTGTCTGGGTTATCCAAAGGGGCCTTGTGTGCTTTGATAGCTTAGATCCCTGTTCTATTTCTCTCTCCCTCTCAGAGGCTAAGAATATGCCAGGATCCCTCCACACCCCTTCCTATTTATCCAGTGCTGACTAACACTTGGCTGGGCCAGTCCTATTGTTCCCGGGAAAGTGCAGCCCTTGTTGTTGGTAGCTTTTGTGGGATGGTGGAGAAGGCAGGGGGCAGGCAGTGGGTCCTTTGGCTTACCACCTCTGCAGTCTCTGCTGCTCTGCAGGGCCTTGAAGAGTCAGGCAGAGGACCGGGACAGGTAGATAATGTGCTCTCCTCTTTTTTTTACCCTGGGGATAACTCATAGCTGTCAAATTTTTCTTTTTTTGCGGGAAATTCCCTTAATCCAGTGCCGTTTCCCGCTGCTTCCCGCTGCTAACCCAGATTGTTAGATGTCCCGTAGACTGTCCCTGGGACAGGTGAGGCTGCTGATCCCTTAATTTCAAATCTGAAAGTTGGTAGCTATGGGATAACTGAAGTCTTATAAATAAGTATATAAATAATTTTCACAAAAGTTATTCTGACAAACACCGTATTTTTCGCTCTATAAGATGCACCAGACCACAAGACGCACCTAGTTTTTGGAGGAGGAAAACAAGAAAAAAAATATTCAGAATCTCAGAAGCCAGAACAGCAAGAGGGATCGCTGCGCAGTGAAAGCAGCAATCCCTCTTGCTGTTCTGGCTTCTGGGATAGCTGCGCAGCCTGCATTCGCTCCATGAGACGCACACACATTTCCCCTTACTTTTTAGGAGGGAAAAAGTGAGTCTTACAGAGCAAAAAATACGGTATTTTAAAAGAGCCATTTCAGACCAGGTTGCTTAAAAGGAAAGGGGGATAAGGGGGTTGAAAACGCAGCCTCAAGCCAAGGACTCTCGATTGACTTACGTACACAGCTGCTCTTATAGTCTTATAGAGCAAAAAATATGGTAATTTTATTTCAAGGCTTGAACCGTATCTGCATATAAAGACTAAATGGAAAATACAGTGGTACCTCTGGTTACGTACTTGTTCCGGAGGTCCGTTCTTAAACTGAAACTGTTCTTAACCTGAAGCACCACTTTAGCTAATGGGGACTCCTGCTGCTGCCGCGCAATTTCTGTTTTCATCCTGAAGCAAAGTTCTTAACCCGAAGTACTATTTCTGGGTTAGCGGTGTCTGTAACCTGAAGCGTATGTAACCCGAGGTACCACTATAGATAAATATGCTGACCGAGGCCCCCTTTGGAATCAGAGGTCCGGGCCAAGTGGCCCATATGGCCCCCCCTCTGTCCTAGCCTGCTGCTCTGTGGTCACCCATGTTGAGCTCATAGCTGTCAACCTTTCCTTTTTTTGTGGGAAATCCCCTTATTCCAGCTCCGTTTCCCGCTGCTCTCCTGGATTGTTAGATATCCCGTAGACTGTCCCTGGGACAGGTGAGGCTGCTGATCCCTTATTTTCGAGGCTGAAAGTTGACAGCTATGGTTGAGCTGCTTATAGGAAAGCGAAAGAGGAGCCCTGCTCCTTCAGCATCCTGGCCGGCTGGCTAGCCGTATGCCTCCTGGAAGATCGCAAGAAAAGGACAACAGCAGCCACACACACACACACACACACACACACACTCACACACACACACACACACACACACACTCACACACACACACCCTCCGTTTCTCTGTTCCCAGCATTACAAGTCCTCCAAGGTAGACTGTCCCTAAACTCAGAGGCTCCATTTCCTTTAACGCAGCTACTGGCATCCAGGAACGCGGCTGTCAACAAACGGCCGCACCGGAAGCAAGTTGAGGGGATGCACATCCAGGTGAAAGTTGGAAACATGAGTCACGCGTATGGATTTAAAACAGGCGCTTAGTTGAAAGGAAGTGGCGGTTGTGTGTGTGTGTGTGATCCGCTGTTTGTTAGCCTGAATGGATGGCTAAAGTATGCTGAACATGCGAGGGGGGGGTGTTCCTTCATCAGTGCTTGCCAAAGGGGCTGGAGCCATGCAAGACACCTGGTGGCTTTGGAACGACCAACATCTTCTTTGAAGTGTGTTTTCTGAAGATAATGTGTGCATTGGAAGGAATTGGGACCGGACAAATTCATGGAAGATAAGGGATCAATGGCTACTAAGGTTGTTGTTGTTTAGTCATTTAGTCGTGTCCGACTCTTCGTGACCCCCTGGACCAGAGCACGCCAGGCCCTCCTGTCTTCCACTGCCTCCCGCAGTTTGCTCAAACTCATGCTGGTAGCTTTGAGAACACTGTCCAACCATCTTGTCCTCTGTCGTCCCCTTCTCCTTGCGCCCTCCATCTTTCCCAACATCAGGGTCTTTTCCAGGGAGTCTTCTCTTCTCATGAGGTGGCCAAAGTCTTGGAGCCTCAGCTTCAGGTTCTGTCCTTCCAGTGAGCACTCAGGGCTGATTTCCTTCAGAATGGAGAGGTTTGATCTTCTTGCCGTCCATGGGACTCTCAAGAGTCTCCTCCAGCACCATAATTCAAAAGCATCAATTCTTCGGCGATCAGCCTTCTTTATGGTCCAGCTCTAACTTCCATACATCACTACTGGGAAAACCAGAGCTTTAACTAATAATAAATAGGACTGCCTAAAAAGAGAGGTAGGGACACGGGTGGCGCTGTGATCTAAACTATGCTTACCAGATTTTTTTCAATGAATCTGGGGACACTTTTCAACTTCAATGGATTTTGTATGGGGACTGATTTGTAAATCCGGGGACTGTCCCCAGGAAGTGGGGACGTCTGGTAACCTTAGTCTAAACCACAGAGCCTAGGGCTTGCTGATCGGAAGGTCTGCAGTTCGAATTCCTGCCACGGGGTGAGCTCCTATTGCTCGGTCCCAGCTCCTGCCCACCTAGCAGTTCAAAAGCACATCAAGTGCAAGTAGATAAATAGGTACCACTCTGGTGGGAAGGTAAACAGCGTTTCCGTGCGCTGCTCTGGTTCGCCAGAAGTGGCTTAGTCATGCTGGCCACATGACCCAGAAAAACTGTCTGTGGACAAACGCCGGCTCCCTCAGCCAGTAAAGCGAAATGAGCGCCACAACCCCAGAGTCGTTTGTGACTGGACTAACGGTCAGGGGTACCTTTACTTTTACCCTTAAAATGAGAGGTGCTCAAGTGAACATCTGCCCCACCCCAGAGACTCTGGCTGAGAATGTATTTCCAGATTCCTGCCAATTCTTTGGTGGGCAGGAATCGATTGCCACCAGGGAAGGATTTAGGTTTGATGAGGCCCTAAGCTACTGAAGGTAATGGGGCCCTTTCTATGTCCAGCTGTCCTTTGTCAACAACAAATTGTTGCTGTTTTTTGTGTTGAATATATGCTATATAGTAATTTATGGACCTAATAGGTATCTAAAGCACATGTTGCTATGCTACCAGTCCATGCAGAATGTAGGCACCCTATATATAGAAAGGAGCAAACCCGTGATATTTTAGGGAGCAGGCTAGCAGGCGGGGCCCATGACTTACATCATAGGGGCCAACACAACACAAAACACTGTTGCTGTATATAGGTTTTATTTTATCTTATTTTTATCTTATATTTTGGAAATGTGCATCCAGGTTTTTCCCCTTAAATCTTTTTTTGGGGGGCCCAAGAGAGTGTGGCCCTAAGCTATAGCTTTTTTAGCTTATACATAAATCCGGCACTGATTGCACACTCTGCACCTGCTCAGAGATAGCCTTTCTCCTTGGTAACCACCTGGGGTTAAACCCTGGCTTCCTACGCCACCCCTCCCCATCTGAAAAGAAAGCTACTGGGGCTGAAGCCTAGGAGGGCTAGTCTTTTTCTGGCTCAGTTTATTTTTGTGTTGTACGCAGACCCTCCTTGCTCAACGGAAACCAGCTTTCCACCCACCCTTCTTAGCAGGCGAGGGGACGAGGCTTTGCTTCTGCAGACAAATTTGGCGTTTCCCATTTGCCCCGGTTGCCCAGGTGACGGTCTCCCTCCCTCCCCCACTGAGTGAGCTGCATTCCTCCTTTTTTTTTGCAGAGGAGGGGGCTCCTCTGGTCCCTGGGAAGACAAGCCCTTGAGGCCTGCAGCAGCAGCAGCAGATTGCAAGGTGGCAATGGGGGAAAGGAGGAGGAGGAGGAGGCTGCTGTGGGTTGCCATGGCAACTCTGTGGCAGAGATGTATTGTTGAGGCAGCAGCTATGGGGAAGGCAGGGAGGAGAAGCAGAAGATGCTGCTGGCTTTAGGATGCTGTGCGCGTGTGTGTTGTGTTGGAGAATGTGAGCACTCAGCCTTCTGGTATCCATGGTGCTGGCGCTTGGCCTTCTCAGGTGGCCTAAAACATTCCCCTTTTTTTGTTCCTGTGTACACACACACACACACACACACACACACACACACACCCTCTGATACTTGCTTGCTCACTCTCTTCCCTCAGTCAATGCGATAAAAGGCAGGCTGCATTTTTATAAATAGCCGTCTAAGGACAGGAGTCCACTCTTTGCTTTTTACGAACCGCAGCAGCCAGCACAATTTTCTAGGGACCAGCTAGCAGAGGACGGGGAACGGCAGAACAGACTTCTGGTTGCACTCGAGGGGCCACCTCCCAGACCCCTGTTTTTGTGCATTGGGGGCTCCTGGGTTCCCCTGGGCTTTTGAACCTGCGATGTGGCCAACTGCGGGAAACCAGCAAGCAGTATCTGAGCACAAGAGCCCTTTGTGGCTTCTGCCAATTTCAGAGGCCTCTTACTGTAGAAGCAAGGCATAGCCTCCATGGCTAGGAGCCATCAATAGCCCTCTCCTCCTCAAATGTTCCCCAATCCTCTTTCTTAAAAGAATATATGTTTCCCATAATTTTACAGTTACTATCACTTATCATATAATAACAACAACAACAATTTATTTGGACTATAAATCCCACCAGACCCTGGAGATTATGGGAGTTGTATTCCAGAACCTGTAGGCAGGTAGGCAAAGGCCTTGATCCTTTGACGGTCCCACCATCAGTAATGGGCCAGAAGGACCAGGGATCTGACTCACTACACAAGGCACCTTGAAGTGCTCATGTGTTTCAATTATTATTATTAATAATAATAATAATAATAATAATACCCCGTCCATCTGGCCAGGCCTCCCCAGCCACTCTGGGCGGCTTCCAACAGTATATTAAAACACAATAAAACATCAAACATGGAAACTTCCCTAAACAGGGCTGCCTTCAGATGCCTTCTAAAAGTCAGATAGTTGTTTCTTTCCTTGACATCTGATGGGAGGGCGTTCCACAGGGTGGGTGCCACTACTGAGAAGGCCCTCTGCCTGGTTCCCTGTAATTTGGCTTCTCGCAATGAGGGAACTGCCAGAAGGCCCTCAGCGCTGGACCTCAGCATCCGGGCAGAATGATGGGGGTAGAGACGCTCCTTTAGATATACTGGACTGAGGCCGTTTAGGGCTTTAAAGGTCAGCACCAACACTTTGAATTGTGCTCGGAAACGTACTGGGAGCCATTGCAGGTCTTTCAAGACCAGTGTTATGTGGTCTCGGCGGCCGCCCCCAGTCACCAGTCTATATTCTTTGACTTCCCCACACATCCCTCCATGGGTTCCTGTTGAGCTGCATCTCCTTAATTTTTACCCCTCTTCTAGTGGTTTCTAACTTCTGCTCATATATCTAGCCCCACTTGGAAATAATCTGGTTACAGTGGAACCTCAGGTTGTGGACGTAATCTGTAACAGAGGCACGTCCGCAACCCGTAGCGTTCACAAATAGAAGCGGTGCGTCTGCGCAAGAGCGTGGCACGATTTATCGCTTCTGTGCATGTGCGAGCGGCGAAAACTGGAAGTAACCCCTTCCGGTACTTCTGGGTTTGCCGCGGTGTGCAACCCGAAAACACGTAACCAGAAGCAATCGTATCATGAGGTATGACTGTATTATATTTCTTTAAGCATTCCCCAAAGTATTCCTACTCCTCTCTTATATCCTGATTCCTTGTCCTTGCAGTCAACATTGCTAATTCTGAATATTCTATTAACTTGTTCCGCCATTCTTCTTTCATATGACTTTTTTGTCCTTCCACCTTTGAGCATAAATAATTGTGGCCGTTGCCGTTGCATATAGGAAGAGATATCAAGTACTTTCTTAGGTATTTCACCCTCTATAATATTCAATAAGATCATCTCTGGGTTTTTTGTTTTGTTTTGGAATGAGAGCTTTAACATCCTTTTTACCTCTGAATACAACATGTCCCAATACTCTTTAGCTTTTTTACAGCCCCACCACATGTGTACGAATGTTCCCTCTGTCTCTTCGCCTTTCCAAAATAGTTTAGCTCCTTTTTAATGAATTCGTCCAGTCCTCTTTTAAAGCCATCCCAGTTGGGGGCCGTTCCTGCCGCTTCTGGGAGGGAGTCCCATAGTTTAAGAAATATTGCTTCTCCTTGGTGTCTTGTCAGTACAAAGCAACAGCAGGAGGAAGGGTTCTGGCTGTGCAGCAGAGAACACACTTCGCTTGCAGAAAGTCTCAGGTTCTGCGAGGGAGCTCAGTCAGTAGAGCATGAGAAGCTTATTTTCAGGGTTGTGGATTCGAGCCCCACGTTGGGCAAAATATTCCTGAACTGCAGGGGGTTGGACTAGATTGTTCTTGTGGTCCCCTCTAGCTCTATGAGTCTGTGATTCAATACCTGGTCTCTCTAGGTAAGGCTGGCAGAGACTCCTGCCTGAAACCCTGGAAAGGTGGTGCCAGCCAGTGTAGACAGTACTGGACTACATGGGCCATCTGTCCAACTTTGTACTGTGGTACCTCGGGTTAAGAACTTAATTCGTTCTGGAAGTCCGTTCTTAACCTGAAACTGTTCTTAACCTGAAGCACCACTTTAGCTAATGGGGCCTCCCGCTGCCGCTGCTGCGCGATTTCTGTTCTCATCCTGAAGCAAAGTTCTTAACCTGAGGTTCTATTTCTGGGTTAGCGGAGTCTGTAACCTGAAGCGTCTGTAACCCGAGGTACCACTGTATAAGGCCTCCCACCCAGAGGAGTGAATGGCTGCCATTTGTCAGAATGGACTGGCGGACATCAAGTGAACAGGGGAACTCATTGCTACTGGATGGGATGGGTCTTTCAGGTCTTTTGCTTCCTCTTCCAATGGGAGGAGCCATCTCTCTCTCTCTCTCTCTCTCTCTCTCTCTCTCTCTCTCTCTCCTCTCCCCCCCTCCCCCCAGTCTGCCCTGACTATTGGCACAGTCTTTTTTCTGTGGATAAATTTCCTCCATATTTTTTTTTATCGCCAGCCTTATCTTTGGTCAATAGTTTTGCCTCTTTCTTCTTTTTCTGTGGTATTATTGTCTGTAGAGACTTCCTTCATTTTTTAATAGGTTCTCTTTTATAGCTTACCCCCCACCCCTCCTGGTATAATGTGCTTGAAAACCTTTTCTTGTGTTTTCCTGCTTTCCCGGGTCTCTTCAGTTGTGTACTTTTGGTGTGTGTGCTTTCTCCTTGCGCTTTCTTAATCTGGCGTGGCTGCTTAGTGGTGGCCCCTCAATACTTACCAAGTGCACTGCCGTTTTCCTCTCAGGGAATGTCCTTGAGGCTCTGCCCCCTGATTTTTCATCGCCTTTTAAAGGTAAAGGTAAAGGTACCCCTGCCCGTACGGGCCAGTCTTGCCAGACTCTAGGGTTGTGCGCTCATCTCACTCTAGAGGCCGGGAGCCAGCGCTGTCCGCAGACACTTCCGGGTCACGTGGCCAGCGTGACAAGCTGCATCTGGCGAGCCAGCGCAGCACACGGAACGCCGTTTACCTTCCCGCTAGTAAGCGGTCCCTATTTATCTACTTGCACCCGAGGGTGCTTTCGAACTGCTAGGTTGGCAGGCGTGGGACCGAACGATGGGAGCGCACCCCGCCGCGGGGATTCGAACCGCCGACCATATGATCGGCAAGTCCTAGGTGCTGAGGTTTTACCCACAGTGCCACCCACGTCCTCATCGCCTTTTAGCAAGGGGGAAACTTCTCAGAATCTCCTCGACAGCTCCCACCATACCTGTCAAGCGGGACTGTCGGCATTCAAACTTCACCCTCTAATTTTTCCGCCCTCGGTTTTGTCCGAGGGAACATTTTAAAGGTTTTCTCCCCTTCCTTATTTCCTCCTGCCTTTCAGAGTGTGTGCATGTGTGTTTGGGGGAAACTTCAAGAAAAACCGGAGGTGCAGTAAAGCACTAAAGCCTGATGAGTTTCTGGAGTACAGGGGGGTTCAGAAATGGGAATGGAATTTGTTCTTGTTGCTGTTTAGTCATTTAGTCGTGTCCGACTCTTCGTGACCCCCTGGACCAGAGCACGCCAGGCACTCCTGTCTTCCACTGCCTCCCGAAGTTTGGTCAAACTCATGCTGGCAGCTTCGAGAACACTGTCCAACCATCTCGTCCTCTGTCGTCCCCTTCTCCTTGTGCCCTCCATCTTTCCCAACATCAGGGTCTTTTCCAGGGAGTCTTCTCTTCTCATGAGGTGGCCAAAGTCTTGGAGCCTCAGCTTCAGGATCTGTCCTTCCAGTGAGCACTCAGGGCTGATTTCCTTCAGAATGGAGAGGTTTGATCTTCTTGCAGTCCATGGGACTCTCAAGAGTCTCCTCCAGCACCAGAATTCAAAAGCATCCATTCTTCGGCGATCAGCCTTCTTTATGGTCCAGCTCTCACTTCCATACATCACTAATAGAATATTCCAAAAGAGGGCATCGCTGGCTGGAGAGAACCTGGAAGAGAAGCACTCCACTCCATACCTTTCTTGCCCTGATCCGGCCACAGTGATCCACGCGACGGTCACCTCCAGGCTTGATTATTGTAACTCGCTCTACGCAGGGCTGCCCTTTAAGCTGACCCAGAAAATCCAGCAGGTGCAAAAAGCCGTGGTGAGGCTCTTTACAGGGTCCTTGCCGCGGGATCACATTCATCCAGTGCTTCACCAACTGCACTGGCTCCCAGTGGAGTACAGGGTCAGGTTTAAGGTGCTGGTTTTGACCTTTAAAGCCCTACGTGGCCTAGGACCCACGTACCTACGGGACCACCTCTCCTGGTATGTCCCATGGAGGACCTTACAGTCTTCGAACAAAAACATATTGGAGCTCCCGGGCCACAGGGAGGTTAGGCTGGCCTCAACCAGGGCCAGGGCCTTTTCAGTACTGGCCCCGACTTGGTGGAACGCTCTGTCACAAGAGACCAGGGCCCTGCAGGACTTGACATCTTTCCGCAGGGCCTGCAAGACAGAGCTGTTCCGTCTGGCCTTTGGTTTGGACTCGGTCTGACCCTTTATGTTTCCCTCCCCTTATGGTTTTGATCCATGGGCTACTTTTAAAATGAGGCTGCATTTTAAATTGTATTTTAACCTCTATTTCAAATTGTGTCCCCCCCCTCATTATGTTTTATTGTAATTTTACTGGTGTTAGCTGCCCTGAGCCCGGCTCTGGCCGGGGAGGGCGGGGTACAAATAAAATTTATTATTTATTATTATTATAACATTTGTAGTCTGTTAGTATTTGTAGTGCTCAAAGCATGACACCTTTACAGCATTCCCTTCCACTGGGTTCGGTTGTCTCCTTCCTTCTGCCTTGTTCCTTTGTTGTCGTGATAAGGGGAGAGACCATAGACCAGTGACAGAGCCATGCAGTCCTGGCAAACACCTTTCTGTGCTCACCAGAGGAGACAATACTGACCTAAAGCCTGTCCTGTGGAACTCTCTGCCTATAGATGCTCACCAGGAACTGTCCCTGCCTTCTTTTGAGTGTCCTTTAAAAACTGGGCCATCTAGCCAGGCCTTCGCAAGATGATTTTTCCCTTTAAACCAGCCAGCATCTACTGATGTTTCACGGATGTTTTGAATTAGGTTTTATAGATATTTAAAGACTGGCATTTAAAATGGCATGTTATACGTTGTAAGCGGCCTGGTGATATTTTAAGAAAGAGCGGGTGGTACATTTTCAAATAATTATAAATAAACAAATGGACAATTAGCCCAAACTGGTATAAGGCATCTTCTGTTACTCACTTGCTCTCAGTCTTCTGCACTAAAGTGCCTTCATCCTATTCCCTTGTCAATCTTCTCCTCCTTACAAGAACACTGTCTGTCTGTCTGTCTGTCTGTCTGTCTGAACTTCCATTCTTTGTACCCTCCTTTTTCAGCTGAGAGAATAGTAATAATAATAATAATAATAATAATAATAATAATAATAATAAATATTTATACACCGCCCTTTCCAGTTTAAAAACTGGGCTCAGTTTTTAACTGACAGTTAACAGCAAATACAGTGGTACCTCGGGTTTCGTACTTAATTCGTTCCGGAGGTCCGTTGTTAACCTGAAACCGTTCTTAACCTGAGGTACCACTTTAGCTAATGGGGCCTCCAGCTGCCACCGTGCCGGCGCCGCACAAGTTCTGTTCTCATCCTGAAGCAAAGTTCTTAACCTGAAGCACTATTTCTGGGTTAGCGGAGTCTGTAACCTGAAGCGTCTGTAACCTGAAGCATATGTAACCTGAGCTACCACTGTATAAAAGACTGATTAAAATACAACTTACAAACAGCATAAAACAGCATAGAATACAACATAAAATGCAGCATCAATATCAATAAAATTCTAAAATTCAGGGGTTATTTTGGGGGGACGACGACAAAAAAGCATCAACAAAAACTCAGTCAGTAGACACTGAATGATCACCAGGGCTAACTGGCCAAGTTGGTCCTACTAGGGCCAGCAAAGAGACCAGGGAGACCCAAGCCTCAGGCCAGCCCCACCTGTGGGGTCGTCATCCTGCAGCCCCTGCAATTCCATTTAAAAACCTCTCAATTGTTTTCTCCCCAATGCAGGGACCACGGAGCGCGTGTGTCTGGTTCAAGGCACAGCGGAAGCTCTCAACGCCGTCCACAACTTCATTGCCGAAAAGGTCCGGGAGATCCCCCAGTCCGTAGTGAAGCCAGAATCAGTCAATATCCTGCAGCCTCAGACAACCATGAATCCTGACCGAGCCAAGCAGGTGAGCGAGCACGGGAGCAAATCGCTTGTTTGTTTGGGAGCTGGGAGCTTCAGGTAAAAGGTAAAGGGACCCCTGACCATTAGGTCCAGTCGTGTCCGACTCTGGGGTTGCGGCGCTCATCTCACTTTATTGGCCAAGGGAGCCGGAGTACAGCTTCCGGGTCATGTGGCCAGCAAGACTAAGCCACTTCTGGCGAACCAGAGCAGCGCACGGAAACGGCGTTTACTTTCCCGCCGGAGCGGTACCTATTTATCTACTTGCACTAGTGTGCTTTCAAACTGCTAGATCGGCAGGAGCTGGGACCGAGCAACGGGAGCTCACCCCGTCGCGGGGATTCGAACCGCCGACCTTCTGATCGGCAAGCCCTAGGCTCTGTGGTTTAACCCACAGCACCACCCGCGTCCCTGGGAGCTTCAGAGAGCCCCTTAAAAATTATAAGGGAATCTCCGCTGGATCAGGCCAAAGGCCAGCCTGTTTCAGAGGCAGGGAACCTTAGTCCTGGGTGCCAAATGTGGCAGCTCCCTGGGATCACCTATCTGAGGGTTGCCATAGCTCACAAAGCGAAAATCCAGACAGAAAGTCGTTGACTTTTTCAGGCAAAGCTGTTGAGCTTTTTAGTTTAGTGATGGCCGAAGCTGACCAAATGAGCTATTTTTAAGGAAATTCATCGCAAATTTCAAGGAGTTTCAAGGAAATTCACCAGATTCCCTCTCCCCACACACCGCACCAACTCTACTTCGCACCCCAAGTGGTTTTTGCATGGCTGGAATGTGTCCTTCAACTCTGATAACATCCCTTGCTTGTCTGAAAGAGGGTTGTTTGTGTGTGTAGAAATCAGCTTACTGTACGAAGGTGAAAATGGATATTCCTTTCCCCTCCCACTTTTGGCTCAGGCCCCTACCATCACTTTCATGTGACCCTCAAAAGGTCGTCTAAAAGAAAATTCGGCCCTCAAGCTGATATGTGTTCCCTAGCCCCGGTCTTTCCCCACATCCTCTGTTTGATAGTTCCCACCAGAAGAACAACACAAAGGCAACAGACCATCCTCTGATATGTGTCCCCAGGAGCTGGTACAGTGGTACCTCAGGTTAAGTACTTAATTTGTTCCGGAGGTCCGTATTTAACCTGAAACTGTTCTTAACCTGAAGCACCACTTTAGCTAATGGGGCCTCCTGCTGCTGCCACACCACCAGAACACGATTTCTGTTCTCATCGTGAAGCAAAGTTCTTAACCTGAAGCACTATTTCTGGGTTAGCGGAGTCTGTAACCTGAAGCGTATGTAACCCGAGGTACCACTGTATTGCATTTCGTTTCGCTTTTAATTTATACACCCCCTTTCTGTGTTGCTATACGCAAGGTGGTTTACAAGCTGGAGAAACAAGAACGATCACACATCATAGGGCAGTGTGGTCCAATACAATAAAAGCCATAATGAAAACATAACTTTACAATACGCAATGTCTATCAGATTAAAGCCATGTTGAGTAATCCATTGGAACAGAACAGAACACAGTAGCATCAAATATCAGCAAGTCATAAACGGAAATTCATTCTTCGCCACTGCGATAAATAATTGCTAAACTGTGATCAATAAAACAGAACAGCAAGTCACAATGCATAAAATACCACAATGCGTACAAAACCATGTAAAAAGATCAAATTGAGAAACAAAGACACACAACTTAGATGATAATAATAATAATAATAATAATAATAATAATAATAATAATATCCCTGAACTCTCTTCCTAGCTGCTTCCGCCATTCATAAGAATAGTCATGGTCTGGGAAAGGTTCTCAGGCTCTGGAGGGTGGGGCAAGGCAGGTGGAAAAAGCCATTGCATTATGGCCAGCAAAAAGTCTTTCTGCACAGAGAGAGTATTTGCAGTGGTAGACTGGTCCTGAATATAGAGGTTCCATTTAGCAGTAATAGCTAATGGCTATGTGACAGGACCCAATCTCCATAAGTGTCTGAGCCTTCTTCTTCGGCTGATGATATATTCTTTTTAGGGGGGGGGAATGAGGTTGGGTCAAATAGCAGCAAAGGGCTTTCTACCTGAACACGTGGGAAACTTGAAATGACAGTTTGAAGGAGTTCCGAATTTGGTAAATTTCTTAAAACTGAAAATTTCGCCCTGACTCTCAGTCACATTTCACATTGGGATTCCACTTGCCCATTTTTTGGAAGGGGGGATGCTTCTTTAACAATATCAATTCCATTTGAATTAAAAATGTAAGGTACATAGGCTTCTGCCTTGAATTTTAGCACTCATTATTGTTCGCCTTTGCAAAATTGCCCAGGCGAAGAACAATGAAAATATTAACAACCTGAAAGCAAAATGGATCTATTTGTTGTTTTTTTAAAAAATCTATCATCTCCCTATCATCTATCTATCATCTAGCTAGCTAGCTAGCTATCATCTCTCTCTCTCTCTCTCTCTCTCTCTCTCTCTCTCTCATCTATAACTATCAATCATCTATCTATCTATCATCTATCTATCATCTATCATCTATCTGTCATCTAGCTAGCTAGCTAGCTATCATATCTCTCTCTCTTTCTCTCTCTCTAATCTATATCTATATCATCTATCTATCTATCATCTATCTATCTATCTATCTATCTATCTTTTTTTTAAAAATGTTTTTATTAAACAATTTTTATAATCATACAAACAAAACATACATAAACAAACAAAAGACAAAAACAGAACAAAAAAAAAAACAAGTACCATTTCATATCCTAATTTCTTAAACCTTTCTTCTTCGACTTCCTCATGCCTCCCATTTCTGTATTCCAAATTCTAGTCAATTGCTCAGCAAATCTTCCCTTATTTTACTGTAAATTTAAGCTAATCATCCTTATTCTCCTTATCTTAACCATTACTAATAGTAACCATTTACTTTAGTCCCTATCTATCTATCTATCATCTATCTATCATCTATATCTATCTATCTATCTATCTATCATTCTTTCCATATATCTATCTATCTATCATCTATCATCTATCTATCATTCTCTCTCTCTCTCTCTCATCTATATCTCTCATCTATATCTATCTATATCTATCTATCTATCTATCTATCATCTATCTATCTATCTATCTATCTATCTATCATCATCATCTATCTATCTATCTATCTATCTATCTATCTATCTATCTATCATCTATCTCTATCTCTATCTATCATCTATCTATCTATCTATCATCTAGCATCTATCGTCTATCTATCTATCATCTATCTATCATCTATCATCTATCTATCTATCTATCTATCTATCTATCATCTATCTATCTATCTATATCTATCTATCTATCTATCTATCTATCATCTATCATCTCTCTCTCTCTCTAATCTATATCTATCTATATCTATCTATCTATCTATCTATCATCTATCTATCTATCTATCTATCATCATCTATCTATCATCTATCTATCTATCTATCTATCTATCTATCTATCTATCTCTATATCTATATATCTATATCATCTATCGAGGGTGCTGATAGCATGCAGGAAGACTGCGTTTATATTTCCCCCAATAGATCCTTTCCTCTTAACCAAGGGAGGGTTTGGCTAAAAAGAGCCCTGGTGGGGGTGGGGGTGTCTTTCTCCCACTTGAGGTTGTTGTGTGTGCAAGAGGCTGCCCGTCCGACAGCTTTCCATTGTCAGTCGGTTGTGCCGTTGCCATGGCACAGCGAAGGGAAGGCGGCTTTGGGCTGAAAGCTGAAAACAAGGATTATGACAGAGGGAGGGTTGGGCGGGGGGGGGGGAGAGAATATGGAAGGGAGAGTTTATGTGGCTGGTAGAATAAGGGACAATGAAACAGGAATCCTGTCACCCCTGACAGCCGAGGAGAGGTCTTTTCTTGAGAAGCTGGGAGGGAATGCCTCGCCCCCCCCCAAAAAAAAATATGTTCACATCTAGAACTGCCTTATGGCAAGTCGGGCTAGCCCAGCAAACAGAGTTGAGACTAGAAGACGCCTGGTTTTAATTGCTTATTTCATTTGAAGCATTTCATGCGCCTTTAAGAAGGTTCTCAGGGGCAGCTGACGAACACAATGATACGCGGTTTGTTTGGCGTCGAACATATAGGAAAAGAGAATGCAACTGAATGAAAATTAAAATTGCACACACATGCAAAATGTGGGCTGTTTCATTCACAACCCCTAGAAAAAATAATGGCTATTACTGGTGCTGGTGGATAGTAAAATTATTTTAAATGTTTGTTTTAAATATCAGGGTATTGTCCTTGAGGTCTTAGGATGTTTGTTGTTGTTGTTGTTTAGTCGTTTAGTCGTGTCCGACTCTTCGTCACCCCCTGGACCAGAGCACGCCAGGCCCTCCTGTCTTCCACTGCCTCCTGCAGTTTGGTCAAACTCATGCTGGTAGCTTCGAAAACACTATCCAACCATCTTGTCCTCTGTCGTCCCCTTCTCCTTGTGCCCTCCATCTTTCCCAACATCAGGGTCTTTTCCAGGGAGTCTTCTCTTCTCATGAGGTGGCCAAAGTATTGGAGCCTCACCTTCAGGATCTGTCCTTCCAGTGAGCACTCAGGGCTGATTTCCTTCAGAATGGAGAGGTTTGATCTTCTTGCAGTCCATGGGACTCTCAAGAGTCTCCTCCAGCACCAGAATTCAATAAATAATGCTTTTGAATTATGGTGAGGTCTTAGGATAGTCTCACTTAAAGCTGAACAAGTAACTAAGATTTTTAAAAAGAAAGGGATTGAAGGCCTTGACAGAAATGGCGAAGGAGGGAAAACGGGCTCAGTGTCCTTTGAACACATAAAGTCTCAGGTTTAATTTCCAGCAGCATCTCACCAAGTAATAATAATAATAATAATAATAATAATAATAATAATAATAATAATAATAAATTTTATTTATATCCCGCCCTCCCCAGCCGAAGCCGGGCTCAGAGTGGCTAACAACAGTAAAACGATAAAACATTCTAAAATCATTTCATTATAAAATTAATTCCAATCAAATTAATGGCAACCATTGGGCTAGAGTTCTGTGAGGATTGCCAAAGGAGGGAGTCAGGCTGTGCCCTGGCCAAAGGCCTGGTGGAACAGCTCTGTCTTGCAGGCCCTGCGGAAAGATGTCAAGTCCCGCAGGGCCCTGGTCTCTTGTGACAGAGCGTTCCACCAGATCAGTAGGCCTGATCATGTCTCCTTTGAAAGCCTGCAGGAGAGCTGTTGCCAGTCAGAGAAGACAGCACTGGGGTAGATGGAGCGCTGCAATTTGACATGGTCCCTAGGAGAGGTCAGCCTAATGACTGGAGCAGACGCAGCGAGGCGTCAGTCTGAACGACTACCTGCAAGGATGTCACAGCAAGGATTTCATGAGAGACTAATTTTAGCACTAAAGTATCTGGAAATAGGACACAAATTGGGGCAGGTCGCTCAGAGTGCTTATGAGTTAAACGAGCAGATGAGGACTGATGCCCTTCCAAAGGTAGAAGGGATGCTTTTGTCCGGGGGTCTACAAATTTGGCCGGGCCATTGCGGCCAACCCCAGATTACTGGTCAGCAGAACACTACACCCCTCCCCAAATATTTGGCAGCCTTGTTCCTGGTTACAGTCGTAACTTGGTTTCCGAACAGCTTAGTTCTTGAACGTTTCGGCTCCCGGACACCGCAAACCCGGACACCAGAGGTCCTCTGGCTGGGTTGGGATGACATGGGGTTGGGGGACCAACTTCCATCTCTTGCGGGGGCTCACTTAGTGCCAGCGCCTTCTGTCAAGAGCTTGGGTGTAACCTTCAACACCTCCCTTTCCAGGGAGGCACAGGTTGCAGCCACAGCAAAGGTGGCATTTTTCCATCTCCGCTGTATTAAGCAGTTAGAATCATAGAATCATAGAATCATAGAGTTGGAAGAGACCACAAGGGCCATCGAGTCCAACCCCCTGCCAAGCAGGAAACACCATCAGAGCACTCCTGACATATGGTTGTCAAGCCTCTGCTTAAAGACCTCCAAAGAAGGAGACTCCACCACACTCCTTGGCAGCAAATTCCACTGTCAAACAGCTCTTACTGTCAGGAAGTTCTTCCTAATGTTTAGGTGGAATCTTCTTTCTTGTAGTTTGGATCCATTGCTCCGTGTCCGCTTCTCTGGAGCAGCAGAAAACAACCTTTCTCCCTCCTCTATGTGACATCCTTTTATATATTTGAACATGGCTATCATATCACCCCTTAACCTCCTCTTCTCCAGGCTAAACATGCCCAGCTCCCTTAGCCGTTCCTCATAAGGCATCGTTTCCAGGCCTTTGACCATTTTGGTTGCCCTCCTCTGGACACGTTCCAGTTTGTCAGTGTCCTTCTTGAACTGTGGTGCCCAGAACTGGACACAGTACTCCAGGTGAGGTCTGACCAGAGCAGAATACAGTGGCACTATTACTTCCCTTGATCTAGATGCTATACTCCTATTGATGCAGCCCAGAATTGCATTGGCTTTTTTAGCTGCCGCGTCACACTGTTGGCTCATGTCAAGTTTGTGGTCAACCAAGACTCCTAGATCCTTTTCACATGTAGTGCTCTCAAGCCAGGTGTCACCCATCTTGTATTTGTGACTCTCATTTTTTTTGCCCAAGTGCAATACTTTACATTTCTCCCTGTTAAAATTCATCTTGTTTGTTTTGGCCCAGTTCTCTAATCTGTCAAGGTCGTTTTGAAGTGTGATCCTGTCCTCTGGGGTGTTAGCCACCCCTCCCAGTTTGGTGTCATCTGCAAATTTGATCAGGATGCCCTTGAGTCCATCATCCAAGTCGTTGATAAAGATGTTGAATAAGACCGGGCCCAAGACAGAACCCTGTGGCACCCCACTTCTTCTAGTCACTCTTCTCCAGTATGAAGAGGTCCCTTACCTCTCTCGCCCTGACCTAGCCACTGTGATCCACGCGACAGTCACCTCCAGCCTTGATTATTGTAACTCGCTCTACGTGGGGCTGCCCTTGAAGCTGACCCAGAAACTCCAGCGGGTGCAGAATGCCGCGGCGAGGCTCCTTACGGGGTCCTTGCTGCGGTATCACATTCATCCAGTGCTTTACCAGCTGCACTGGCTCCCGGTGGAGTACAGGGTCAGGTTTAAGGTGCTGGTTTTGACCTTTAAAGCCCTAGGCTGCCTAGGACCCTCATACCTACGGGACCGCCTCTCCTGGTATGCCCCACGGAGGACCTTAAGGTCCACAAATGACAACAAGTCCCAAGTCGCAAGGTGGTTAGATTGGTCTCAACTAGGACCAGGGCCTTTTCAGCACTGGCCCTGAATTGGTGGAACACTCTGTTCCAAGAGACCAGGGCCCTGCGGGACTTGACATCTTTCCTCAGGGCCTGCAAGACAGAGCTGTTCTGCCTGGCCTTTGGTTTGGACTCAGTCTGACCCTCATGTTTTCCCTCCCCTATGGTTTTGATCCATGGGCTACTTTTAAAATGAGGCTGCATTTTAAATTGTTTTGTTTTTTCCCCTATTATGTATTTATTGTAATTTTACTGGTGTTAGCCGCCCTGAGCCCAGCTCTGGCCGGGGAGGGCGGGGTATAAATAAAATATGATGATGATGATGATGATGATGATGATGATAGATAGATAGATGATAGATAGATAGATAGATAGATAGATGGGAAGGAAGGAAGGAAGGAAGGAAGGAAGGAAGGAAGGAAGGAAGGAAGGAAATTGTCCTCTTCAATAGTGCCTTCAATAGTGCTGTCACATGGAGATAGTCCAGGCATCCCCAAACTTACCCATCCAGCTGCTTTCGGACCACAATTCCCATCATCCCTGACCACTGGTCTTGTTAGCTAGAGATGATGGGAGTTGTAGTACCAAAACAGCTGGAGGGCCGAGTTTGGGGATGCCATCATCTGTCTCCCCAGCTTCAAACTCCTTTCTTTTTGCACTCATTGCATTTGTGCCTGGGGTGGGGGCAGCGGGGGGCACATACAGTGATGACCAGAATTGTGGAGCTTTGTTAATGTCATCTGGCTCAGGTTTTCTGCCCCCAGGGGTGCTCTTTGACCACAGGAGTGTCTTCAACATCTATTTTCAGAGCTGGCCGGGTCCTCCTGCCTGGAGGAGACAATTCACAGATTACATGGCTTTTCCCTGAGTTTGGGTAAAGCACTCGGCTGCCAGCAGAGAAAGACTTTCTCCTCTGGTTCCCTGCTCTCTCCCGGTCCCCTTGCCACTAATCCAGCGCCCTTGCTCTCTGGGTTGGACGAGGCGACGGATTTCGGGAGGTGCCTGTCGCTCAATTACATAAGAGCATTTCCTTGCTAAATCTGGACGGCTTTCTGCTTTCTCGGCGGTTATATAAAGGCATTGGGGTGGCCAGGGTTGAGGAGACCCCTCCCTCTCCGTCAGAAAGCCCCTGAAGCCATCTCTACGAACACCCACTCTTCCACCCCCTCCCCCTCTGCCCCATGTGCCAACTTTCCTCGCATCATCTTCTGCTGCTGCCTTTCAACGGATCGGCAAATTCTGCTGAAATCTCCAAAACCAGAGCAGGCTCACTGGAAAGGAAGCCCAAAATCAGGGGTCAGCAAGCTTTTTCAGCAGGTCCACTGTCCCTTAGACCTTGTGGGGGACCGGACTATATTTTTTTGGGGGGGAAATGAACGAATTCCTATGCCCCACAAATAACTCAGAGGTGCATTTTAAATAAAAGGGCACATTCTACTCATGTTAAAACATGCAGATTCCTGGACCCTCAGTGGACCGGATTGAGAAGGTGATTGGGCCAGATCTGGCCCCTGGGCCTTAGTTTGCCTTTGTTGTTGTTTAGTCGTTTAGTCGTGTCCGACTCTTCGTGACCCCATGGACCAGAGCACGCTAGGCACTCCTGTCTTCCACTGCCTCCCGCAGTTTGGTCAAACTCATGCTGGTAGCTTCGAGAACACTGTCCAACCATCTTGTCCTCTGTCATCCCCTTCTCCTTGTGCCCTCCATCTTTCCCAACATCAGGGTCTTTTCCAGGGAGTCTTCTCTTCTCATGAGGTGGCCAAAGTATGGGAGCCTCAGCTTCAGGATCTGTCCTTCCAGTGAGCACTCAGGGCTGATTTCCTTCAGAATGGATAGGTTTGATCTTCTTGCAGTCCACGGGACTCTCAAGAGTCTCCTCCAGCACCATAATTCAAAAGCATTGATTCTTCGGCGATCAGCCTTCTTGATGGTCCAGCTCTCACTTCCATACCCATGCCCCAAATGCTTGTCTTAAACATGTTCCTCCACACATTTCATGGCATTTCCTCTCCCTCCTTGCCCCTCGCTCTTTATTTTGGGGTATAATTCTGCATAAGAACGGAACGCGGCATTGCCTGCACAGCTACTCAGAATTAATCTCCCTTTCGTTGTTATTATTTTAATGAGAAAAAGGCAAGTTTCTGGATCTTGTGGTTGTGAAAATCTGTTAGGTTGGTTGGGAGCAGCGCCTGTAGAAATCTCAGAAGCCAGTGGAGTTACTGAATAAGATTTCGGGAGAGGGCCTTAACTCCTTGGAAGATCATATGCTTTGCATGTAGATGATCCCAGGTTTTATCTCCAGCAGGCCCAGGTAGGGCTGGAACGGTCTGAAACCCTGGAGAGCTGCTGCCAGCCAGTGTGGACAACATCAGTGCAGGCAAGATCAAGGGTCTGACTGTGTGTATGGCAGCTCTGTAGGTTCCTATACTCCACTGACTAGGAAAGGTGGCTTCCATGTTTAGAGTAGCTCTCTTAGAGTTCCCCTTAATTAGCAAGAGCTAACTAGCCTATGCAAAGACCAAAAAATCAGGCAAATAGTAGTAATAATAATAATTTATTACTTATAGCCCGCCCATCTGACTGGGTTTCCCCAGCCACTCTGGGCAGCTCCCAACAAAATACTACAAACACGATAAAACATCAAGCATTAAAAACTTGCCTAAACAGGGCTGCCTTCAGATGTCTTTTAAAAGTCAAATAGTTGTTTATTTCCTTGAAATCTGATAGGAGGGTGTTCCACAGGGCAGCTGCCACTACCAAGAAGGCCCTGTGCCTGGTTCCCTGCAACCTCACTTCTCACAGTGAGGGAACCGCCAGAAGGCCCTCGGCGCTGGACCTCAGTGTCCGGGTTGAACGATGGGGGTGGAGACGCTCCTTCAGGTATACTGGGCCAAGGCAATTTAGGGCTTTAAACACTTTGAATTGTGCTCAGAAACGTACTGGGAGCCAATGTAGGTCTTTCAGGACCGGTGTTATATGGTCCTGGTGGCCACTTCCAGTCACCAGTCTAGCTGCCGCATTCTGGATTAGTTTCTGGGTCACCTTCAAAGGTAGCCCCACGTAGAGCGCAATGCAGGAGTCCAAGCAGGAGATAATTAGAGCATGCGCCACTCTGGCGAGACAGTCTGTGGGCAGGGAGGATCTCAGCCTGCGTACCAGATGGAGCTGGCAGACAGCTGCCCTGGACACAGAATTGACCTGCGCTTCCATGGACAGCTGTGAGTCCTAGGCTGCATATTTCATGTAGGTTCCAGAATTTGATTCGCAAGGGGAGTCAGAATTCTGATTCTTCTTTCCCCTCTTTTCTTCTTAGCTCAGAGCCCTGGCTGTAAGCAGAACAGGTTAAGAGCAGTGGACTCGTAATATGGTGAACCGGGTTCGCTTCCCCGCTCCTCCACATGCAGCTGCTGGGTGACCTTCGGCCAGTCACACTTTTTGAAGTCTCTCAGCCTCACTCACCTCACAGAGTGTTTGTTGTGGGGAAGGAGGGGAAAGGAGATTGTTAGCTGCTTTGAGACTCCTTAGGGTAGTGATAAAACGGGATATCAGATCCAGACTCTTCTTCTTCATCATCATCATCATCATCATCATCATGTGTGTGCATGCCTCAGTTTCTCCCAAGGCTAGGATAAAGGTAAAGGTAAAGGGACCCCTGACCATTAGGTCCGGTCATGGCTGACTCTGGGGTTGCCGTCCTCATCTCGCTTTACTGGCCGAGGGAGCCGGCCTACAGCTTCCTGGTCATGTGGCCAGCATGACTAAGCCGCATCTGGCGAACCAGAGCAGCACACGGAAACACCGTTTACCTTCCCGCCGGAGTGGTACCTATTTATCTACTTGTACTGGTGTGCTTTCGAACTGCTAGGTTGGCAGGAGCAGGGACCGAGCAACGGGAGTCGTCCCCCCCCGTCGCGGGAATTCGAACCGCCGACCTTCTGATCGACAAGCCCTAGGCTCTGTGGTTTAACCCACAGCACCACCCACCACCGGCTAGGACGCCTGGAGCCAAACCCTAGGCTGTCTCACTTTAACTCCTGGATAGCTCAGTTGGTTAGCGCATTGTGGTGATAATGCGAGTTCAATCCCCATATGGGACAGGTGTATTCTTGCATTGCGGGAGGTCGGATTCGATGATCCTTGGGGTCCCTTCCTATGAATCCTTTTACAAATATTGTTGTTGTTTAGTCGTTTAGTCGTGTCCGACTCTTCGTGACCCCTGGACCAGAGCACGCCAGGCACTCCTGTCTTCCACGGCCTCCCGCAGTTTGGTCAAACTCATGCTGGTAGCTTCGAGAACACTGTCCAACCATCTCGTCCTCTGTCTTCCCTTCTCCTTGTGCCCTCCATCTTTCCCAACATCAGGGTCTTTTCCAGGGAGTCTTCTCTTCTCATGAGGTGGCCAAAGTATTGGAGTCTCAGCTTCAGGATCTGTCCTTCCAGTGAGCACTCAGGGCTGATTTCCCCAGCCACTCTGGGCGGCTCCCAACAAAGACCAAAAATACACTAAAATATCACACATTAAAAACTTCCCTGAACAGGGCTGCCTTCAGATGTCTTCTAAATGTCAGGTAGTTGTTTATCTCCTTGACATCTGATGGGAGGGCATTCCACAGGGCGGGTGCCACTACCGAGAAGGCCCTCTGCCTGGTTCCCTGTAACTTGGCTTCTCTCAGTGAGGGAACTGCCAGAAGGCCCTCGGCGCTGGACTTCAGTGTCCGGGCAGAACGATGGGGGTGGAGACGCTCCTTCAGGTATACTGGGCCGAGGCCCAGAGTGGGTTATAACAATATAATAATAATATTCAAATCAGTTAAAACAATTTGCAATTTAAAACCTGCAAATATACCTCAGTGGCCACAGTAAAGAGATTCACCTTCAGAATCTGATGAAAGCTCTACAAGGAAGGCACCATCGTGGTTTTCTATGCTTTCCTAAAGACTGAAGTCCTAACTCATCTGCCTGCCATTAATTCCACAAACTCCACCCCTCCTTATTTATGTATTTATTAACTCTCCCCGCCGTGACCTCATTTGCCATCCGGGGGTGGATATAGTCTATCAGTGCAAAGGAAGGAGTTTATTCAGCACCACGGAGAGCAACAGCCCCCAATCCTCACATTAAAGTGCTGGTCTTCATCTGCTCTCAGGAAAAGTTGGGTCCGGAAAGTTCAGGGTGGTTGTGGTTACCCAACTACCCTAATAGCTCCTGAAGGAGGGGCACCCCAGATTCTTATAGGAGCACCCAGCTTGAGACTGTTCTAGGTCACTGGTGGTTTCTTTCCCCATGTTCTTATGAGTTGGAGTTATTGCGTTCGTATATTTGCCAACAAAGGTCCGTATAGCTCAAGCTATGGTTTTCCCAGTAGTGATGTATGGAAGTGAGAGCTGGACCATAAAGAAGGCTGATCGCCGAAGAATTGATGGGCGGGGTACAAATAATAAATTACTATTATTATTGGGACCTTATGGAGAAGGTTGGGTATGAGATCTTATAAATTAAACCGTAAAATTAATTAAATAAAAACAGCATAAGGGCGCCTTCTTCCCCTTTCCTTGCAAGGGGGTGGACTAGGTGGCGCTCAGGATCCCTTCCAACATGACAATTCTATTATTCTGCGATTCCCTACCCCTGCCGTGGCAAAATAAAGCCCTTCAGATCCTTTTCCCGGCGCACTCTTCCCTTTCAGTAATGCACCTCTTCAACGCCAAGGGAACAGAACTTGCACCTCAGTTTCGTGCAAGAGAAAAGCAGGATTCTGATGGGAGCCCAGTCTCGGTTTCTGCATGCTTTTCTCACATTCCTGGGACAGCACAAGATTCTCCCAGGGAGGTGCTGGTCTGCTGCCAAAGACTTCCTCTTCCTGTCATGTGCTGGTCTGCAGTACATAAAGCTGTGATAAGATGGTGACTCCCAGCCCTCCTTCAAGACACAGAATTGAAAAGCCTTGCATGGGTGGCAAGATATAAGAGTCCCTCTACCCTACCCTCCTGACTTGCTTAAAGTTCAAGGCTTCTGCGCCAGATATTTTTATATATATATATATATTTATTAGTTTTTTAACATATAATTTTCAACAGAAAATAAGCATACTTTTACATCTTATTCAATTCAATTCAACTTCCATCAGTCCTGTCTGAAAATTTTCCAATCTAATCTCTCAGTATGCATTTCTTATTTTCCCTATTACAGTGGTACCTTGGGTTACACACACTTCAGGTTACATACGCTTCAGGTTACAGACTTCACTAACTCAGAAATATTACCTTGGGTTAAGAACTTTGCTTCAGGATGAGAACAGAAATCATGCTGCGGCGGCGCAGCAGCAGCAGCAGGAGGCCCCATTAGCTAAAGTGGTGCTTCAGGTTAAGAACAGTTTCAGGTTCAGAACAGACCTCCAGAACGAATTAAGTACTTAACCCGAGGTACCACTGTAAATTTCAAACTCATAACCAATATCTCTATCTCTTCCTACTTTGTAACACTTCGTATATTTCTCCTTACAAAACTTCTTGTAGTCCTACTAGCGTAATTTGTTGATTACAGTTGCTCTTCAAATAATTCCTATACTTCTTCCAAACTTCTGTAAATCTCTAGTCCCGCAGGTTTCAAATCCTTCCTGTCATTTTGTTCAATTCTGCATAGTCCATTTATTTCGTCTGCCATTCTTCTTTCGTCGGAATTTCTTCTTGCTTCCATTTCTGGGCTAACAATACACTTGCCACTGTTGTTGCATATAAAAACAGTTTGACATCTTGTCTATTAATGTCTTGGCCTCTGCACCACATATTAGCTGCTCCCGCCTTGCCCCAAATGACAAGGTTTTAGTCCGCTACCCAAAATTCTAGACGAACCACGTGGAGGTTTCGATTCATTTTTGATTCGTTGGTTGCGTTTCTGTGTTGCTTCTCGCTCACACACGTCCCAAAGCGGCTTACAAATAATCAGGACAACGTAATCGAACATCACAATCGCATCATAGATCGTAGGGAATCATCTACAAATCATCAGCGAAACAACCGCGTTCTATAAAACGCTGTTAACGAAACAACTAAAAAATAATAATAAGCTAAGCGGCAGAGCCACAGCAAAAGGCATATTGTAAGAGTCCCAAAGCACTTGTTGTTTAGTCATTTAGTCGTGTCTGACTCTTCGTGACCCCCTGCACCAGAGCACGCCAGGCACTCCTGTCTTCCACTGCCTCCCGAAGTTTGGTCAAACTCATGCTGGCAGCTTCAAGAACACTGTCCAACCACCTCGTCCTCTGTCATCCCCTTCTCCTTGTGCCCTCCATCTTTCCCAACATCAGGGTCTTTTCCAGGGAGTCTTCTCTTCTCCTGAGGTGGCCAAAGTCTTGGAGCCTCAGCTTCAGGATCTGTCCTTCCAGTGAGCACTCAGGGCTGAATTCCTTCAGAATGGATAGGTTTGATCTTCTTGCAGTCCATGGGACTCTCAAGAGTCTCCTCCAGCACCAGAATTCAAAAGCATCAATTCTTCTGCGATCAGCCTTCTTTATGGTCCAGCTCCCAAAGCACTACAACTCTCATAATCCACAAGAGAATATTAATGACAACACCAGTCTGGCAACCCAGAACAAACTAAACACTACGGCATGTGAATTTTAAAATAAATAAATAAATTCCAGAGGTGGCGCCCTGATTGCAGCGGGATTAAATCTCTATGGTGTGGCCCTCCAGCTGCCAGGTGGTTTGTGTGGCTTCCTCAGAATATTTTGAAATCGGGAATTTGCCTAGATGTCACAGATCAATTCCAATCCAGCAGATTTGACCGAAATTTAGTTAACAGTGGTAAAAGGAAGCTGCCAAGATTAGTTGCAAGTTGCATGAATATCTCAAAAGTCTGCCCCCCCCATAGCTAAAAAGTGGCTGAAATATTTGATGGTTGGAGGAATCAATGAAGTAAGCTTTGTTGTTGTTGTTTAGTCGTTTAGTCGTGTCCGACTCTTCATGACCCCCTGGACCAGAGCACGCCAGGCACTCCTGTCTTCCACTGCCTCCCGCAGTTTGGTCAAACTCATGCTGGTAGCTTTGAGAACACTGTCCAACCATCTCGTCCTCTGTCGTCCCCTTCTCCTTGTGCCCTCCATCTTTCCCAACATCAGGGTCTTTTCCAGGGAGTCTTCTCTTCTCATGAGGTGGCCAAAGTACTGGAGCCTCAGCTTCAGGATCTGTCCTTCCAGTGAGCACTCAGGGCTGATTTCCTTCAGAATGGAGAGGTTTGATCTTCTTGCAGTCCATGGGACTCTCAAGAGTCTCCTCCAGCACCATAATTCAAAAGCATCGATTCTTCGGCGATTAAGTAAGCTTAATGTAGTTCAAATGTTATATGCAAGCAAATACTAATTTTAGCCTGTCCAAAGATCTGTGCATAAGAGAGATGCGTGCTTCATAAAGGGCAGTTGGCTTGCAGAAGTTAATCACAGCTTCGGGATGGCTCTGTTCAGTCTATAGCATTTACTCCTGTGTTTATTTTTTTAAAATAGTTTTCATTTGATTTTTCAAATATAGATTCATAACAAAACCAAATACCTCTCCCTATACAGAGATTTCTCTGAATCTCAAGACCTCCCCCTCATGTCAGCATTTTCAACCGCATATAATATCAAATCTATATTTCATATCCATCCATATTCTCCATAGAGTTTGTTACATTACAAGTGAGATTAAAATCCTGCTCATGTTTTCATCTGCTTACAGTGGTCTGTTAAATAAATTACACTGGTTTCCCATTCTTTCTTGAAGTTTTTCTCTTCTTGGTTCCTGAGCTTTCCAGTCAGTTTTTGCCATTTCGGCGTAACCCAGCAGCTTAGTTGATGGTTGGGGGAATCAATGAAGTAAGCTTAATGTAGTACTTCTTTCCATCTCTTACTTCCGTGTTTTAACTCTGCGGTCCCTCTGCCATTCTGCTAAGGTAGCCTTGCAGCCTGTGGAACCTAAGCAGTTTGAAGGCCCTATAGGTGGGAAAGCAGGAATATATATTAAGGTTACCAGATTTTTTTCAAAGAATCCGGGGACGCCTTTTTCTTTTTGAAAAGAGAAAAAAAAGTTATTTAAAAATAATAATTAAGAAGCAATATCTTCTCTGCTGTGGTCTCCTCTGTCGCGCGGCCTTCCTCTGGGCCCCGGCCTGTTCTCTTGGTGCGCTAGCCGCCATGGAGTAGGCTCGGGTCAGGCCTGGGTTCGGCCACGTGTCCTTGCCTTCCTGGTGCTCTCCAACCTCTCCTCCTCAGCGGCGGCGGCGGCACAGCAAGGTCCGGGCTCCCCCCTTTTTCTCCTTCCTCTTGCTCTCTCTGCCTTCTCCTTCTCCTCTCCTCCTTCTCCCTGCATTGGCTCTGGGGTTTTCCTGGCCCCGGAGCGCCGCTGGGCAGTCGGCCGGGTGGCCGGGTGCTCTCACTCCCAGCTCAATTTGGGTTGTGGGGGGGTGTCAGTGGTTCCCCCAGTTGATGCACTGGGCGTCCCTGGTTCCCCCTTGGCAGTGGCAGCAGCAGCGGAAGTCTCAGCAGCCCAGAGCCAGCCTGGTAGCACAGTTGGCTCTGGCTTGCTTCAGGAGCTTTGTCGACAATGTTTAGGCGACACGATGACCATATACATCCATAATAGACAATCTATAGAATTCCTTCAAACAATAACAAGTTCAAAATGAAATCTTAGACTCTGAAAGTCTTTAAATGAAGCGAGGTACCAAACTTTGTACGATGAAAGATAAGCTGTGAAGCTTTGTGTATTCAGCAAATATGATGTCCAACACTGAACAGTGATTCCCGATATTGACTACTGTTTCGTAGATCTTCGTCAGTTTGGTGGGAGAATATAGAATTGCTTCATAAATTGAAAATAGAATTTTATAGACGATGACCTGCATGACATATCACTTTACAAAGATTATAAACTGTGATACAAACAGTAATGAAAAAGAGTACATACCTCATCTTATTTTGTGAATGAAAATATCAAATGCTGTGGAACACTGCTCATGTAATAGTGTAGTCACTGCTACTAACAATAATTTTTGAGAAACAAATAAAGCCGACTCCAGGTGATGCTAATAACAATGAGGTTGAGTTTAAAGGTACAGTGCTTCAGGAGCTGCCCGCTGCAATGGCGCCCGCCATGTTGCCTCGCCGGAAATCCCCTTATGATGTGTCTTGTGCTGTTGAACCCATCACACAATATTCATTCCCTATTAATAAATCTGCCACTCTTAAAATATAAATCCGGGGACATTCCGGGGACGGATGATAGATTTGTAAATCCGGGGACTGTCCCCAGGAAATGGGGACATCTGGTAACCATAATATATATAGGTAAAGGTAAAGGGACCCCTGACCATTAGGTCCAGTCGTGGCCGACTCTGGGGTTGCGGCACTCATCTCGCTTTATTGGCCGAGGGAGCCGGCGTACAGCTTCCGGGTCATGTGGCTAGCATGACTAAGCCGCTTCTGGTGAACCAGAGCAGTGCACGGAAATGCCGTTTACCTTCCCGCCAGAGTGGTACCTATTTATCTACTTGTACATGACGTGCTTTCGAACTGCTAGGTTGGCAGGAGCACGGACCGAGCAACGGGAGCTCACCCCGTCGCAGGGATTCGAACCGCCAACCTTCTGATTGGCAAGCCCTAGGCTCCGTGGTTTAACCCACAGCGCCACCTGCGTCCCTGTAATATATATACCTGTACGTATAAATGAAACCTCCTCCTCTTCTTCTCTCGTTTCCCCCCAACGCAGGCCAAGGTGATTGTTCCCAACAGCACAGCTGGGCTGATCATTGGCAAAGGCGGGGCCACGGTCAAGGCCATCATGGAGCAGTCTGGAGCCTGGGTGCAGCTGAGCCAGAAGCCTGAGGGCATCAACCTCCAGGAGCGCGTGGTGACCGTCAGCGGTGAACCCGAGCAGATCCACAAGGCGGTGGACATCATCGTGCAGAAGATCCAGGAGGACCCGCAGAGCAGCAGCTGCCTCAACATCAGCTACGCCAACATCGCTGGCCCCGTGGCCAACTCCAACCCCACCGGATCCCCTTACGCCAACTCCACGGACGTGCTGCCAGCCGCCGCGGCCGCAGCCACCGCTTCGGGCCTGCTGGGCCACACCAGCCTCGCCGGGGTGGGAGCGTTCCCGGCCGCCCTGCCGGGCTTCTCTGGCAGTGACCTTTTGGCCATCAGCACGGCTCTCAACACCTTGGCGAGCTACGGATACAACACCAGCTCTCTGGGGCTCGGCCTCAACTCAGCCGCCACCTCCGGAGTGCTGGCCGCCGTGGCCGCCGGCGCGAATCCAGCCGCCGCCGCCGCCGCCAACCTCTTGGCTTCCTACGCCAACGAAGCCTCCACCAGTACCACCACCCCGGCCGGCGCCGTGGGGGCCTTCACGTTGGGTTCCCTAGCCGCTGCCACCGGGGCAGCCAATGGCTACTTGGGGACAGCCTCTCCATTGGTGGCCAGCTCCTTCTTGGCCACAGAGAAGCTGGTGGAAAGCGCCAAAGATATGGTGGAGATTGCCGTTCCGGAGAACCTAGTGGGCGCCATTTTGGGGAAAGGCGGCAAGACGTTGGTGGAATACCAGGAGCTGACGGGCGCCCGCATCCAGATTTCCAAAAAGGGGGAGTTTATCCCGGGTACTAGGAACCGTAAAGTCACCATCACAGGCACTCCGGCCGCTACGCAAGCGGCGCAGTATCTTATCAGCCAGCGAGTAACGTATGAGCAAGGAGTCCGAGCCACCAATCCGCAGAAAGTGGGATAAGAGAAGGCCAGAGGGAAGTCTGGGGGAAGGAGTAGAATTCAAGTCAATTCTTTAATCATTAAAATTGTAACCTACCCAACACCAGCCCCAGTCCAGTGTCCATCTCTCTCTCTTACACACACACACACACACACACACACACACACGCCCAGCATTCGTATTCCTGGACCTTTATTTCGCCAATGGTGCAACCTGTTTGTGTGTGTGTGTATATATACAGATATATATACATATATACACACATATATATGTATATATATATGGCGACATTTTCTTTTCTTTTTGAGCTGATATGGATTTTAATAGAAAAAAAACATTTTTTAAGAAAACAAGAAATTCCTCTTTCTTTCCCTCTTTATTTCTGAGTTTCTTAACCAAGAATCACGATTGTGGGGAGGGGAGATCTGTCTCGTAATGTTTCTTGCCCCCCAACTACCCAGAGTGTAGATCAACTTCCGAATTCCTTGATGGGGAGCGGGCACCTTGTATCCCTCTTCCGGGCCCACGCAGAGCATCAACCTCTGTAGATGCTCCGTAGGCGGGGTTTTCAGAATATATAGCTCTATATCGAGGGAAGCAGAGATGGGGTTCATATCATGGCACAACGGTTCACAAAGTGACATCTGCCCCATGACCTTGAACTCTGAAATTGATGCAGCTCTTTATTTAATACGCCTGCATTTCGTAGTGAAGCTAAACATGGGTTTTTCCTACCTGTAGGTAGCGTGGCTCATTCTAAGGTGAGGTTGAGGTGTTGGACTGGAATGGGCTCTGCGTTGGGCAAACGGCTTGGTTGAGTTGATAGGCTTTCCCCCCTTTGATTTTCGCTTTCTTGTTTTGGTCCCTTTGTTTGTTTTACAATTCTTCTATGCATAGTTTCATTTCGGAGGGGAGGGGAAGCGTGTACATCCTTCCCCCCCCCCCCCGTTTCTCAGCCCTACTAATCAGAAGAAACAAAACAAAAAGGCAAGGTAAATTTGTTCAGAAAGTTGTAGGTGATGGTGTCTTTATCCCTGTTTATACTGAGGATAATTTTTGGTGAGCCGTGAGTCTGGACGGAGCTCTGAGCTTGTGAGCTTCCTCCTCCTGTGAATGGATGAGCGCCAGCAGGGCCTCGTTTCTGCGGATGCGGAAGTCGCACTCCCATCCCCGTGACAGGTGATTCAAGCTACTTTCTCCCTGGGTGTCGCGAGGCGGAGGCCTCCTTTGATGTGCTTGGCTACTTCCTGTTGTGGCGCCTCTCAGGAATCCCGATTTCTCAGCATCGGGGAGTGGCACTTCCTGTGAGGCTACAATACCCCACATAGGCAAGGCCTCTGTTTTCTTGCGTTCGGAGAGCAAGGAGAAAGGAGCTTCACTCGGTTTCTCAGAGCTTCCCTCGGTTTTTGGGAGCCAAAGTCTCGTTTTCTTTCCGAACGGCCACAAAAAAACTAGGAAGAGAAGGGCCATTTTGACTCAGCCCTGGGTGCAGCTGTCCAGCCAGGTGTGATTGGTCCATCCTTCAAAGGTAGCACAATTCTTCTTTCCCCTTTGCCTACACAGTGGAAGCCCGAGGGCCTCCTAAGATGCATGGAGACAGCTGCCATTGTCAGTATTAGCTCTCTTGAGCAGCACCTGGAAGAGCAGAACTGGAGGAGAGCCAGTGTGGTGTAGTGGTTAAGAGCGATAGACTCGTAATCTGGGGAACTGGGTTCGCTTCCCTGCTCCTCCACATGCAGCTGCTGGGTGACCTTGGGCTAGTCGCACTTCTCTGAAGTCTCAGCCCCACTCACCTCACAGAGTGTTTGTTGTGGAGGAGGAAGGGAAAGGAGAATGTTAGCCGCTTTGAGACTCCTTCGGGTAGTGATAAAGCGGGATATCAAATCCAAACTCTTCTTCTTCTTCCGAAATAAACTATATGTCGACAAGGGGGCTGTTGAAGGCCTCTTTGGACCCCCCGCCCAATTGCAGTTTCCCTTCAACCCACTGCCCCTCCCGCTGACCTAACTATAAGCAGTATTACCAGCGGGGAGAAGGGCCTTTATTCCCAGTGACTGGCCCAGTAGGGAACCCAGTTCCCTGGCAGTTCCTGTTTCCGGCGCCCTTGGGACGGTGACAGATGCCGGGCTTGAAACCCGAGAAATGTTGGGGTACGGTTGGTTGCAGCAGCAGTGCGACTCCCCCTTTCTGGACCGTCATCCCCCCACAACCCGAGTGGCGGCTTTCAGTTTGACAGCCCGATCACAGGGCTTTCTCTGTGTTTCTCTGGCCTCTTATCCCTCCATATTTGCCGGCCACTCAACGCTGTCGATCACCTTTCCCACCCATTCACTCGCCCTCAGAAGGGCAATAAATAAATCAGGGTTATCTCCCTGCTATGTTTACATATAGGGCTCGCAGCAACCTCTTTAACTCCCGGAGAGGCTGTAACCCTATCTGCTTTTTGAAGGTGCCAGCATTTTAAATAGGAACATCCCTCACCCCGGCTTCTGTGTCGCGTGTGTGTCTGTGTCATACTCCCTTGTGGGAACCTTAGGAAGAGCCCAGGGTTTGCCAGAAGGCTGAACAAAACCTGAAGCATATGTGGTGCAATGTCGAACACTGGGTTGCATCAGTCTTTGTCTTTCTTTCTTTCTTTCTTTCTTTCTTTCTTTCTTTCTTTCTTTCTTTCTGTTTTCGATTAAAAGGTTGCTTGGAAGTTATGTTTGACAGGGGTAGGGTCCCTGCTGCCAGTTGCTCTGGCGGCGTGGCTGTTTCCCTGTCCCAGAACGGGACGACTTCCTGCGTCCAGTTCTCAAAATGTGAAGTGGATGTCTACCTCGTCACCCGGACCTCACCGTGATGCGGCGTACCTGTGGCACGGTGCACGACTTCCTTTTGAGCTGCGCATCTTGCAGCCGTCGTGGCTGACGCTAGCCTGTGGTGCGGTACTATCTGGGGGTGACCTAACTTGAGCATCTCTGCAAACGTTGGCTTGTTTGTCGTAAGGTTGGCGGCAAGAGATTTCCGTGCAGCTGAATTTGAGGGGAAGAATCCCGTTTGGAACGGCTGAGACGTTTCGAATTGGGTCAGGAGCCAACTGGGGCATATTGGCGAAGAATCGGGGTGGGGTGGGAGACGAGCGAGAGCAATGATGGTGCCGTCTAACCTTCTGGCGGCTTCTCAATGCGCTCATAGCTTTTGTTAGCACAAATATTATCTCTTGCAGCCTAGACATGCAACTCTCCTCCTGACCGCAGCTTTGAGGTGTGGACTTGTGCAATATTTCGCCCCCTGCTAGAAGGGAAACACTTCCTCCCTGGTTCTTTCTGAAGCACGGGGTAAAGTTGGGAGTCGGAGCGGTTGGGAGACTTCTGCACTTTCCCCCACTTTCTCTAGGCACCTAGGTGATTTTGTGCAAGGGTCAGGCGAGGCCGGCGCTGGGGCCGACTCTGGCCGAGAGATGGGCCCTGATTTGGGGAGGCAGGGGACTTGTTGCTTATTAAGTCTCAGTTCTGTTTTCCTTCTTAGATTGAAAGGAGGGTCTTAAGGCTCTAAAACCACTAGGGAGCAAAAAATAAATAAAAAACAAAAAACTCAAAATGTGAAACTTAAATACTAAAAAAATAAAATAAAAATAAGGAAGCAATATCTATATAGCATCTTGCACTGATTTTATGGAGGGAGGGAGAGCTGCCACAGCCAGCGTATTATCCGAGAAAGATTTTGCCGGTCAGTGAAAGAAATGGCCAGTGACCTAATGCTTCTATTGACACTGGCTGAGATTCCGGGCCGCCCGGGTGGTGTTTTATTCTTCTTAAACGGTGAACAAAATATTGCTGCTGTTTTGCAAGTGTGTTGCATATCAAGACTTTTTGTCGGGTGGGGGCGGGGAGGAAGACGAGGAAATGTTTTTGTGCCAAACTCTTAGTCTGCGTCTTTTTTAATACTATGGATGTGTAAGACAAAAAGGGAACCCCCTGCCCCAGCACCCCTATTGTCCCAATGCTGCAGATATTTTAACAGTGTATTCCGAGGCTGTGATTTCTACTCCTTCCTGCTGTTTCTCCCCCTCCCCTCCTGCCCCTCCCTTCTACTATGGGATCTCAGGAGCACTTTCATTATCCAAATTCCGTGCCAAGGAAACCCCAATTCCGCGACAGAGAAAATGTGGATTCTGCAACCTGGGTGAATTATGCTCATGAGACCAGTTTGCATATTTTCTCTTATGCTTCCCCATTTTTTGCAGAATGCCCCCGACTTCTGCTAGCGATGGGGAGGGACAGGACGTTTTGCACTAAAGCACCCCCACCCCAGCCTGGGAAGCTTCCTCAAACTTCTCCACTGCTCAGAAGCTTTCAATTGTATTTTTGAAGCCATGTGGATCAAAAAGTCCCTTCCCCCTTTTCCCCCCTTTCCTTTTCCTAAACGGAAACTGAGATTAAGGAGCTGTGACCAGCATTTGATTCCCATCCAGAAGTGCCAGTATGGCCCCACGATCATGGCTGCCTGGGGCCACGGGTGCCACGCAGTGTGCATGGCCCTGGCACTGAAATTTGTGAGTGCCCAGGAATTCTGTGGGTGCTTGGGCACCTAGGGCCCTAGGGAATTATTCCCATCTTTCTACAGAATTAAAATAACTCTAGAATCTCCCAACAAGGACAGCAAACGCCCATCTTGGCTTGTGACTGAGTTGCCCACATTGCCGAGCATGTTGCAGAATTTTTGTTGCGCCTCGGGAGACGCGGAATACAGTCCCGTCTCTGCTTTCTGAAGTTGCGGAATGCAGTCTGGTCTACGGTAATCTGGATTGCAGAATTACCTGCTGCAGATTGTTATGATTCTCACTGACATTTTGACTGGAATGAATCCCCTGTCTGTTGGCCCTCGGGCCTCCGTCTGAGGAATCAAGGCCTGCACTCTGCTAGGAGATCCATTGAGCTGAACCGTTTGGATTCCAGCACGGAGAACTCCTAGCACAAGATAAGAATGGCCTGGAGGTTTCTATATGTACCAGGCACTGGCTTTGATTGCAAAAAAAGGCTGGGGGACAAATCTGGCTGTCGGCTCACAATTCTCTTTCCTGCTTCCACCTAAACACCACCCTTTTGCATGAGAGAGAGCATGTATCTTCTGGCAACTGACTCACATGCCCAAAAGTCCATGAAGCCCTTTCAATTTTATTTTTTGGGGTCTTCTCTGCAAAGGTGAGCGTCTCCATGGGCTCACGGTGTCCTTAACTTGGGGACTCACTTTGGCCAACAGAACTTGCACACAGAGCTCCCTGCTGAGAATGCCCAAATCCTTTTGGTGCTGAGACCCCTCCTTCAGCCAAGTAGCTCTTTCTGCAAAGGTTTCCTGGACCTGGTTCCCCTGAACCGAATAGGAGCTGAGCTGTGCAAGGGCAGGGCCACTGTGCACATCTCCTGTCCATACCACAAGAGCTAGTGCAGGAGAACTTCCCCAGTAAATTCTTCGCTCCTCCCCACCCGCTTCACTCTTCCCTTTCAAATCCACAAAATGAGTTTTCGTCTTCTTTTATTTGAGACTCTGGAAGGGGTGGGGGGAGCAACAGGGAACCATTTCTGGCCCCTGCAACTTGGGAATGATTAACTGCAGCCGTCCTCAACCTGGTGCCCCCCAAATGCTTTAGTTGTGGTTGAAAACATCTGGAGGGTACCAGTCTGGGGACGGATGGATTACTGTATCATACCAGAATGTCTTTTTGGTGGAGCAATTAACCATCAAGAATAATACTGACATATCCTGTTTTAAAAAGATGCACTTTCCCTCACATTTTTGAAGTGCCAAACTTTTATTTATACAGAACATGCAGCTATTTAAATTTTTTTTTAAAGGGAGAATTGTTGGGAGGGGTGGGGGTGGGTGCGTTTTGATATTTTAAAACTTTTTTTTTTAAAGCAAAGAGTAGAACTTGTTGATGGATCTGAAATCGGGATCCATAGTGACTTTAAAAACAGAACAACAAATAAATAAATGTTTATTTTAAAGAGAGACCTTTGAGGTCTTTTCTGCATCTGTTGGGAACCTCTATAGTTCTTCTGATGCTAATCTCTAGTAAGTGGGATTCCTAAATACTTTGCAACTTCATTTGAGGGGAGCCGAGTTTGTCTTCTGGCTCCTTATATGGGAGGTGGGATATCTGCTCAGTGAAACAGTGTTTGCTTTGGTTTGATTTGGTGAAATCTGGTGAAACACCTTACTGATTTAAGAGCAGGGAAGGGTTCCTTAACTCTGCTTTAGCCGAAACTCCTACCACCTTGTAGATATTGTGGTTTTGCAGTAAGGGTGTAAAAAAAATGAGAGGGGGCAGGGTATGTGGGGGGGGAGAGACCTTTAAAAACCCATCTTATACTGTAGATTCACACCCAGCATTTTCTGAGCTCTAGCGAATGGTTGAGATCCTTCCTCCAGCAAACCGGGTCATTGTTGCAGGTTGGAAAACATCTCTCTCTCTCTTTTTGGATACCCAGTGGGAACAATCTATTAGTTGAAACTTGTGGGGTTCTAGCTTTGTCCTGCCAAAGTCCCTTCCATTGTTTCCCAGTAGAATTACTTCCTACTCAGCCTATTTCTTCAGAATTAGGTCTTGTGGATTTTGGTGGGATGAACTTGCAGAGTGAATTAGAGGTCCCTGTCGTGGCTGGATGTTCGTCTTGGCTGTAGCCGGTGTCTCTCTTGCTGTTTTCCGTGCTGGGGTGTGATTCTGTTCCCCCTCCCGTCTCAAATCCCCTTAAGTCTGACCTGCTTGAGATACAGTTCTCCTGGTGTACCTATTTTGGCCATAGCCATGACTTTGATGGCCAGGAAAGAGGTGGAGGGATCAGTGTCAATGCGTATCTCTGAATGGTTGGGTTTTCTGCCTCCTCTCTCTCCACCAGATTCCACTACCAGGATTTACCAGTACTTCTTGATTCCCCTTCTTCCCTCCTAATTTTATTAAGTTTCGAAAGCGCTGATTCCTGGGTGTTTCGGTCCCTCGACTCCTAATCTTCTCCACACACTGGTGCTTGTGGGAAGGCCTGCCGTGTCGGCAGCTGAGGTTTGCAAGCTTTCTATGTGCCAAATATGAACCAGACTTTTATGGATTCAATAATGGAAGCGTTCCTGAAAAGGTCAACCATGGGGGGGGGAGGCGTGGCATGGCTGGACTTTACGGCTGCCCTCCCACCCCAGTCTAAAGAGAAACTCCGCTGTCCCTGCTGCCCCGTTCTGGGATTGCCCTGTGAACCACTCACAGCAGCTGTCTCAAGCCAAACAGGTGCAGGCAGTGCTCCATGCTTCCGAATCAAAGGAGCGAGAGACAGCTTTGGAAGTTGGGGCAGAAATAATAATAAAAAAGAGGGGAGAGTTCCCTCTCTTACTAAAAATACTCAGTCTCGAAGGGCCAACGTTCATGTGCATATTTCAGCATTAACATATGCACACACCCTATGCTGGAAACCCAGGAGCAGTGGAGGGGGGGAGCGAGAACCGTCTTGTTATCATCTGCTCTCCACTTAACTGTTCCCCTTGCATTTACCATATCACTGTTGCTGTTTTCTTTTCTTCAGTTTCCAGGCAATTGCGTTCCATGAAGGGGGTTTGGTGACGGGATGAGAAGGGGGCAAAGAAGGGGGGGGAGGAAAGGAACATGAGGGAAAAGGCTTTCGATAAGGTCGAATGGGAACTTTTTCCAGGCGAAACTCCTCTCCTCTGCTTGTCTGTACATCCCAGTTTTGAGTGCCAAGCCTTCATTCCCCCCCCCTTACGCTCCCCCAGCCTTTTTTACGTTGTGTCAAGACACACCCATTATCCGGAGCATCCTTTTCATCCAGCATTTTGACGAGTTCGCACACCACAAAGTTCTATATATAAATATATATATAAGTATATATATATTATTATTAAAAAAAAACTTATCTAAAGCAGCGTGGGACTATTTATACATTGGTTGGCTACCTCCGGACTGCTTTTTTTTCAAATCCACCTTCATCCTTCTCAGCATCAAGAACATTTCTAGCGTGTTGTTTATTCGGGGGACACAGCCTCTCACCTTTCAAAAGTTTGTTTCTTTTTTTCTTTAAAAAAAAAGGTCAACTTTTGCTTCATCCGAATTTGGGGATATTCCATCTCGAATTCTCTCGCTGCCGGGGACAGTCACCTTGTTTCAACCCGTCTTCTGAACTTCTGAGCTTCACCCTTCCATCATTTTGAACTTTTTAACCTCCCTCCTTCTGTGTTCATCAAACCTGTGTTTTTTGGATTTTTTCCTCATCTTCCATGTTACAGAGAAAAAAAATAAAAAAATAAAAATAAAATAATTTTTTTAAAAAGTATATAATATAAATATATAAATATTAGGAAAGAAAGGAAAAGTGCAAGAGACTGTCAAATTCTTATGATTTAAACTACTGAATGGGATGATTTGATGTCACTTTTTCCCTTTTAACTGTGAACAAAAACGTTTCCTCACCATCGCTTCATTGTAAATACTCTTGTTTCTGTTTAAACATGTTGGTGGGGGGGCAGGGGGTCGGGAGGGAAGAGGGGGGGAAAGGGAGACCATTAATTTTGTGTTTTCAAACATTCAGAGACATGTTTATGCATAAAAGTGACAGAGGATTGAAAAGGAAAAGGGAGCCACAAATTGGGGAGCAGGTATTCTTCTACTGGGGTTAGGTGTTACAGGGGTGCTGCACTTGGAAATCCTTCTCAGAGTAAACACCCAAAAACAGCCGTAGCTCAACCCTTCCCGGTATCTCCGGGCAGGCTGTCCAAAACCCTTCACAGTCGCTGCCAGTCAGTCTAGACCAGGGGTCAGCAGACTTTTTCAGCAGGAGGCCAGTCCACTGTCCCTCAGACCTTGTGGGGGGCCGGACTATATTTTGGAAAAAACTAATAATGAACGAATTCCCACGCCCCACAAATAACCCAGAGGTGCATTTTAAATAAAAGGACACATTCTACTCATGTAAAAAAAACCACTGATTCCCAGACCGTCCGTGGGCCGGATTGAGAAGGCAATTGGGCCGGATCTGGCCCCCGGGCCTTAGCTTGCCTACCCATGGTGTAGACCAGCCTTTCTCCAACTTCGGTTCCCAGATGTTTTTGGCCTGCAACTAATAATAATAATAATAATAATAATAATAATAATAATAATAATTTATTATTTATACCCTGCCCATCTGGCTGGGTTTCCCCAGCCACTCTGGGCGGCTCCCAACAAAACACTAAAATACAATAGTCTATTAAACATTAAAAGCGTCCCTAAACTGGGCTGCCTTCAGATGTCTTCTAAAAGTTTGGTAGTTATTTTTCTCTTTGACATCTGGTGGGAGGGCGTTCCACAGGGAGGGTGCCACTACCGAGAAGGCCCTCTGCCTGGTTCCCTGTAACCTCGCAGTGAGGGAACTGCCAAAAGGCCCTTGGAGCTGAACCTCAGTGTCCAGGCTGAACGATGGGGGTGGAGACGCTCCTTCAGGTATACTGGATCAAGGCCGTTTAGGACATTAAAGGTCAACACCAACACTTTGAATTGTGCTCGAAAACATACTGGGAGCCAGTGTAGGTCTTTCAAGACTGGTGTTATATTGTCTCGGTGGCCGCTCCCAGTTACCAGTCTAGCTGCCGCATTCTGGACCACTGGACCTGTGGGCTAGGGATCATGGGAGTTGTAGGCCAAAAACATTTGGAGACCCAAGGTTGAGAACCACTGGTGTAGACAATACTGCACTGGATGGACCAATAAGGCAATTTCCTATTTTCTGGGCGGCCCTTGCTGTACATAATAAATCAGGACTCTTTCCCCTGGCCAGCAGGCCTAGGGTGCCTCAAGCTTTGGGTCTACAATTCACATGCCGTTCGGACAGAAGGGCTTCAGCATCCCTAGTTAATGGCCGTGGTCTTTCTCACACGCAGAACGCATCTCGCCTGAAACCCTGCATATCCCCCCGACAGCCATTACAGGCAATGTTGAGCATATTGTGGCCCCCAACGGTCTGGGTTGCGATAAGGCTATGTCCAGATCTTCCCTAGATATCTAGATCCGTCCTTTAGGACTTGCTCAGCCCGCTTAGGAAGGGCGGTGGAACAGCTGCTTTGTGCAAAGAAGTTCCCTGGTTTGATCCTGGCAACATCGCCAGGTAGAACTGGGGGAGACACCACCCTGAAAGTGGGCCGAGTCAATTGACCGATGGTCTGATTTTCAGGCCGCTTCCTCTGGTGTTGGGTTGGGAGAGAGTCAGAGTATTGCAGGACTGGACGGGTCAATCTCCGGACAGCTGTGGGGCAAGGTGGGGGGGCAGGGGGATGGTGTTTCCTGCCCCCTCCATTCGCTTGACATCTTCACCAACCTCAGCTACCTTTTATGCAACTTGTCTCCAGCCATTCTGGATTTTTTTATTTTGTTTTTTCGTTCTCCATCCAACCTCTCCTTTTAAAGAGCGATCTTATTTATTCGCGTGGGGTGGTGCCAAAGGTGGAGGAGAAACCGAGAAGGGCGGGGATACGGCTGGAAAAAAAATTAAAATGTTTTTATTGTTAAAAAAAGAAAAAGGAATTAAAAAGAGAGAGAGAGACAGAGCGCAACCGAGTCAGCAGCTCCATTGCCATGGCTACGTAGCAAAAAAAAAAAAAAAAAAGAAAGGGGGAAAAAAACAATTCTTGAATGTCTTGGTAGGTTTGTGTGTTTAGTGTAAAGTTGTGTATTGATTTTGTGCTCAGTGAAGTCAGCATTTTTTTTAGTGCTAATACTATTAACTCATTTCTGTCATGATAAATGTCCATTCATGAGATCACTTTCGTCTTGCGTTGTCGTTTTTTCTTTACATTTCACAACAATCTCTTAACCCATTTTTACTAATGGAGATGGGGCATGTGTCACAGCAAAGAAGCCACATCAACAGGCCTCATCATCCCCCCTCCACACCCCTTCCTTGTCCCATTAATCGGGCACAGGGTGGCTTTTGGAGCGGCCTTCCCTAACCTGGTGCCCTACGGAAGTTGTTTGGACCACGGCTCTCCCCGACGGGAGGTGACGGCGGAGGGCACCGGGTTGGGGAACCCTGCTTTAGAGACTAGGCTACAGGTACTTCCTGCCTACTGAGGGCAGGTCAGCCGTTCCCAAACTGCGTGGCTGCGAGAGAACTGCTTGCGTGGCGTGAGAATGTGAGGTTGAAGGAGGCTGCCCCCACTGTCTCTCTGTATGAGTCTCCGTTCTGTGGTCTTGCCTCCCTCCCACAGCCTCTGCTTGAAGCGAGTGATTCTACTGCATCTCAGCGTGTGATTGAACAAGCAAATCGCTCTTGGTGAGAGATGCACTGCAGGACGACGCCTATCCTTTAAGGAGGTGGTCCGCTGCATCTCAGCGTGAGACGCTGATCTGGGGGACACATCTATTGGGCTGCAGGTCATTTTGCTGCGTCTCTGGTTTGCATCATTCAGTAACCCCCTAATGCACTGATGCAAGCAGAGGACTCTGCGTGAGTGACTTCTCCGGACTTCTCCTTCTTCTAATCTGGAAGCACGCTTATATCAGGGACTCGTGCAGAGATGCAGTGGGCCGCCTCCTTCGAGGTTATGGGGCCATTCCTATCTACACACTAAAAGTAAACCCTTTAGTGTGCCTCCAATTTTAATTCGGGTGGGGGAAAGTTTGGCAAAAGCTGGCTTAAGACGTTTTGATCTGGAGGAAGAGGGCAGAGTTGAGGAAGGGCACCCCTTTGTGTGTAGTGAGATTTTCTGCTTCATCCTGTATGTTCCCTCTGGCATGGATTTCAAAGAGAAGGGAGCGACACAGCATCCTGAATCCAGCTAAGCAGGTCCAAATTTCTGAGGTTTTATGATCAGTCTATGAATTTGCTTATCTGGATTCAAGACCAGATTTCTAAACTTAAATCCTGGCTGGATTTTAGAGTGGAAGTGCTTCCCTTATATTTTTTGGGGTGTTGTAATGCCGGTATTCTGTCACTAGGGGTCAGTATTGCGTCCTGTGCTCTAGCATCGGGCTTCCACCAGCACTATCACAGCCCCTTGTAACTGAGGGGGGTGCGACTCAGGGCAAATAGGTGAACAGAGCAACAGCCACTGCATGTGTTAGAGCAGGAAACCCCTTTCCAGGCACCTGGGTGCAGACCGGATATTTTTTTTGTACCATTAAGCAGCCATAGGGGCACCATGATAAGGACCATAATAGAGAAATTGGCTACTCAAAATTACGCTGCAAGACATTCTCTTTTTTTAAATGCAATTGCTGACTCACACAGAGTACACTTAAGAGAAGCAAATGCACGTGGGCTTGTCGGCGCGTAAATTCGGCTTCCGGCGTCTTCTCGCAAAAGATGAAACTAGAACAAGACACAAACTTTTGATCTGAAACGCCCCTGTCTCAGGCACACAGCCCCACTTGGAGCCATGACCCTATGCTGTAGCCTTATTAAAAGGTAAAGGTACCCCTGCCCGTACGGGCCAGTCTTGACAGACTCTAGGGTTGTGCGCTCATCTCACTCTATAGGCCGGGAGCCAGCGCTGTCCGCAGACACTTCCGGGTCATGTGGCCAGCGTGACGAAGCTACCCTGGCGAGGCAGAGCCGCACACGGAAACGCCGTTTACCTTCCCGCTAGTAAGCGGTCCCTATTTATCTACTTGCACCCGGGGGTGCTTTCGAACTGCTAGGTTGGCAGGCGCTGGGACCGAGCAACGGGAGCGCACCCCGCCGTGGGGATTCGAACCGCCGACCATGCGATCGGCAAGTCCTAGGAGCTGAGGTTTTACCCACAGCGCCACCCGCATCCCGTAGCCTTATTGGACTTTACCAATTGGTTGGGTGAGCGTTGCTCCCAGACAGGAGGAAGTCAAATGACACCGAGGTTGGTTCAGAGAAAGAGTTTATTCTGTTCTCCGAATAGCAGAAGGCACTTGCGTGGTCAGCTCACAGCAAGTCCAAAGAAATGAGAAATTTCATGCAGTATATATATCCTCCAGGCACCCTCTCCCCCCTTCCAACCACGTCAGCTTATACACGCAGGTTGACATCACAGATGTTCCTGCTCCGGTACTCTTAACCATATAAGGGTATTCCTGTTCCGGCACTCTTATCTTGGGGTAAGAAGGTCACCAACTCTCCTGGCGCTGTTCCCAGACTAGGTTTCTGTGTCAGAGTGTGGTCAGAATGTAAGATAAGACCCAGACGTGCCATCCCTGCTCCACTGGAACAGTCAAGGCCATACATTGCCGTCACAGACTGATAAAGGAGAGAGCTTTGAGCACTTGTTTATACAGCTGGGTTTTGGCTCAAGAGCTCAAGTTAATGCATTTTAGAAATGCTCCCTTGGAGAAAGAAAAATGAGGATTTGGGGGCCCATTTCAGACTGACTGCCCAGTCAGGTTTTAGGTTTTGGAAACCCATTCCTTCAATGCTTCTTGGCACAGAACGATCCTAGAGGGAAATGGGGCGGTGGAAATGGAGTTATAGCCTCCAACCAATCCGGTTCCTTCATTGCCGGGGGTTGGACTAGATGACCACTTTGAGTCCCTTCTGACTACAATTCCATGATGCTGTGGTTCTGTCTGCAGGTGTGTGTGTGTTCTCCCACTCCCACAACCAAAGACAGTGTAGGATGGGGGGCAGGGGAGCACGCACATCCACCCAAACAAGGGGCTCATCTCTCACTTGTCCCCCCAACTTCCACCACCCACCCGCCATTGCTGGACTCCTGTCATTAACACATACTGTCATTTTTCGTTCTGAGATCTTAACACCAGAGGCACCGCTCGCCCACCTGGAAATATACGTAGCCCCCTTCTGGGCCGGTAGTCTAGGTAAACCACTTTTCATCAACTCAAGGAAGCGAATAGCAACAAGGTACACAGAGGAAACCTGTAAAAGCCACCTGTGTTGCAGTGGGTACTCTGGTCCCTATATAAACCAGTTCCCAATGTTGCATCATTTACCAGAAAGGGATGCATGGATAGCGGCTGATCCTCAATGGCTTCCATTCAGTTCTATGGCCAATAATAATAATAATATATTTAAACCCTGCCCATCTGGCTGGGTTTCCCCAGCCACTCTGGGCGGCTCCCAACAGAATATTAAAAGCACAATAAAATGTCAACCATTAAAAACTTCCCTAAACAGGGCTGCCTTCAGATGTCTTCTAAAAGTCAGATAGTTGTTTATCTCCTTGACATCTGGTGGGAGGGTGTTCCACAGGGCGGGCACCACCACCAAGAAGGATCTCTGCCTGGTTCCCTGTAATTTGGCTTCTCGCAGTGAGGGAACCACCAGAAGGCCCTCAGAGCTGGACCTCAGTGTCGATGGGGGTGGAGATGCTCCTTCAGGTATACTGGGCCTTTGAGGCCGTTTAGGGCTTTCAAGGTCAGCACCAACACTTTGAATTGTGCTTGGAAACATACTGGGAGCTGATGTAGGTCTTTCAGGACCGGTGTTATATGGTCTCGGTGGCTGCTCCCAGTCCCCAGTCTAGCTGCCACATTCTGGATTAGTTGTAGTTTCTGGGTCACCTTCAAAGGTAGTCCCACGTAGAGCACATTGCAGTAGTCCAAAACCATGGATGAAGAGCAGGCAAGGAGATCAGAAGTGGCCTTGCTGGGGACTGGAGTAAATAACTTTTATTTATAGAATTTGCATCTCGCTGTTTCTCTACGGAGCTCAGTACACCATCCTCCTCCCACTGCCTCATTTTCCATCTCACAACAAACCTGTGAGGTAGATCGGAGGCTGTGACTGGCCCCAAGTCTCGCCCTGTGAGCTTCATGGCTTGGGTGGCATATTTGAACCACAGTTTCCAAGGTCATAGTTTGACACTTGGGCCACGAACACACATTCCTAGCATCACTTTTCCCTCAAAGAATTATGGGCACTATTGTTTAGTCTCAGCAACCCCAAACAAGCTACAATGCCCAGATTCCTGCGGTGTGTGGGGAGAAATGTGCTTTAAATGCGCTTGAGAGACATAGTGTAATTCCTACATTGCAGGGGATTGGACTAGATGACCGTTGAGGGTCCCTTACAACTCGACAGTTCTATGCATGCGTGTGCAGCCTCTCACCGCTTGGGAAAAGATTGACGCTCTCTCCCCACACCCCTTCGCAGTTCACCAAACCCAACAGATCTTTATGGGATATTTATTATTTTATTCATTTGTGAACTGCCTTTCACGTAGCTTTCAAGGTGATTGCCAAACACACCGTGGAAGCAACTAAAAATAGTTTTCAGAGCAGAACAGAACAACAAGTAAACATAGGCCTTTAAAAAAACAAAAACAAAATGAACACCCAAAGGCAAAAGAGACCTTTCCGTCACGCTGGAAAAGCTTGTCGAAACGAAGACGGAAAATGTTTTCGATTTCCCCGCAAAAAGGAGGTGGCGGCTGTATGCCAACAGGGATGCTGTTTCGCAAAATCGGGGCCACTGCGCAGAAAGCCCCGCTCTGAGTTAGGGCTCATCCCAACTTCCACTTGTCCTGCTGGAAAACCGGATCTTTGCAGCCAAATTGGAGCAAACGTTAGTTGGGTTTTCAGCAGACTGACTTTTGCTCTGATTCGGCACTATAGAGTGGGTTTTCCCAGGCAAACCGCTCAGACCCATGATTCGTAGGCACAGGAGCAGTGGAAGTGGAGTGGTATTTTAGGGCCTTCTGGTATTTTGGGGACTTAAAAGTCTCCTGCAGAACTCAGTGGCCTACTGAGTATATAATGAACAAAGCAGTCTCTATCTAGCAGGGAACTGGTGATATTCTTTAGGATTGCAATATTTAGCCAACAAGTTAATCAATTTGTTTCAATGTGTGTGTGTGGGGACACATGCCCCTGATTACCCATATACAAGGTAAAGGGTAAAGGGACCCCTGACCATTAGGTCCAGTCGTGGCCGACTCTGGGGTTGCGGCGCTCATCTCGCTTTATTGGCCGAGGGAACCTGCGTACAGCTTCCGGGTCATGTGGCCAGCATGACTAAGCCGCTTCTGGCGAACCAGAGCGGCGCACGGAAACACCGTTTACCTTCCCACCGGAGTGGTACCTATTTATCTACTTGCACTTTGACGTGCTTTCGAACTGCTAGGTGGGCAGGAGCAGGGACCGAGCAACGGGAGCTAACCCCATCGTGGGGATTCGAACCGCCAACCTTCTGATTGGCAAGTCCTAGGCTCCGTGGTTTAACCCACAGCGCCACCCGCGTCCCTTGATTACCCATGTAAGTATTTATAAAAGAAGGACTTGGTCATCTAAGTGCTCCTTCAAAACAAAGAAAGGCAGACATTTCTACTCTCTCCCAAGACAGCACCTGCGGCAATGCTTGGGTGCATCAGCTAAGGAAACTCCAATTTCATCAGAACTGCTGTGGATCATAGTTATCAAAGAGATTTTGACCCTGCTTTTTCAGACCCAAACAACTTGTCTGCAGAGTCACCCGTAGAAACAAAAGGAGCATATCATAAAAGAAAGCAAGAAATAGCTAATGGTTCTGTTGAGTATGCAAAATGTATTCTGATTTAACCAAGTAACTTGATTCACGCTCTAATCACCCAGGAGAGAGCTAGGCCCATCGAAGTCACCTTAATTTAATTGATTTCCCCAAATCGGTATTGTACCTGGTAACCCGCATCACACACACCCAATTTCCCTCAAAGTCATTACCCACACAGAATCACCTGCGGGGCTTAAAGGTAAAGGCACCCCTGACCACTAGGTCCAGTCGTGGCTGACTCTGGGGTTGCGGCGCTCATCTCGCTTTATTGGCCGAGGGAGCCGGCGTACAGCTTCCAGGTCATGTGGCCAGCATGACTATGCCGCTTCTGGCGAACCAGAGCAGCTCAAGGAAATGCCGTTTACATTCCCACCATATTGGTACCTATTTATCTACTTGCACTTTGATGTGCTTTCGAACTGCTAGGTTGGCAGGAGCTGGGATTGAGCAACGGGAGCTCACCCCGTCACGGGGATTCGAACCGCTGACCTTCTGATCAGCAAGTCCTAGGCTCTGTGGTTTAACCCATAGCACCACCCGCATCCTAGTATTACGTATACTAGGGCTTAGTATTACGTATTTCTTCACGGAAACCAGGACTAAGTTCTCAAACAAAGGCAGTGTTTCTCCTCTATGAGTCTTAACGGTGAATATTCTCCGAATGTTTTCTGGCTGCGCAATTCCTTGCTGGCTATTTTGCATTCAGGCTGGGTTCCTGGTACCCAGAGATTTCCACATTTAATGTTGCGGCAGTCCGTGTTTGACAGCATCTGACAAGGAGCAGCCCAAACTGGACAGCTGAATTGCAATCGGACTGAATCGATGCTTAAGATTAAGTCCAAACATTGGCCGGAGTCTGATGTCAACCTTTTCATTCTCCTGTCCAAATATCAAATGCTGACATCCACATCCGAATGGTGACATTGGGAAATTTGACGAGTGATCAAAACCTTGCAGAAATTAATTTCAGCCTTATCTCATTCTGGACAAAGATTCCGGGGTTGCATCATGTTATATTTCGTTCCTAATTTGGAACCTGGTTAAAAACCTCCACTTAGACCTTTTATTTTGCATTAATTCATATTAGAAGTCCATTCTGTAGAGGATTTGAGGGGTGTGTGCAATTGATTTGTCCTGAAAAATGGGGGTTCAGCACCAGAGACTGGCAAATGACGCAATAAACCACTGCTGGGTGTATAAGTTAAAAACAACCCAAATTTTAAATCTTAATTGTCATGCTTGGAAATCTCAAAACAGAATCAAAATCTCAAAAAATATTTTGGGGTGTCAATTTGAATGTCAAATCCAAATGAACAGATTTTTCCTTCAACCTTTAATGTGTGTCTGTTTCCCGGCTGGTAATATTCCAATTTAAATAACTTTTTTAAGAAATGCATGCCTATCAAAATGATGGTTTTTCAGGAAACTAGCTGTCCTATGAATACATAGTATAGGATATAATTGTGTCACCACTGCTCCTGCTACCTCTGTTTCCCCATTCGCTGCTGGCAGAAGGAATCTTTCTACAAGCAAACTCCCTGTTTATTGAACGCTGACTGTTTGAATTCTAGCTTAAAAGGTACTGGATCGGGAGGAAAAAATATAACATGGTTGCATATATGTAGGCAGGGGGAATTTGCAACTTCAGAATCAAAACCTGCAGAGTGTTCATCCCCTCTCGTGCTTACATCGAACTACCTGTACAGGTGTATTTGCAAAGTGTGGGTTGCGTGCAAGGTATCCTCTGCATACACACATCAGGAAGAACTTTCTGATGGTAAGAGCTGCTTGGCAAGGCCATCTGTCAGGGATGCTATAGCTGAAATTCCTGCATTGCAGGGGGTTGGACTAGATGACCCCTGGGGGTCCCTTTCAACTCTATGATTCTGTTTTTATGACTTAAGGCCATGCTTGGAGGACAGGTCTACCTGCTAGGGCAGGCATAGGCAAACTCCGGCCCTCCAGATGTTTTGGGACTACAATCCCATCATTTAATTTCACTGCACACAGGTGGTGTAGTGACAATAAAGATTTATTATTATAGTGGTACCTCGGGTTAAGTACCGTATTTTTTTGCTCTATAAGACTCACTTTTTCCCTCCGAAAAAGTAAGGGGAAATGTTCGCACATCTTATGGAGCAAATGCAGGCTGCGCAGCTATCCCAGAAGCCAGAACAGCAAGAGGGATTGGCTGCTTTGGCTGTGCAGCGATCCCTCTTGCTGTTCTGGCTTCTGAGATTCAGAATACTTTTTTTCTTGTTTTCCTCCTCCAAAAACGAGGTGCATCTTGTGCTCTGGTGCATCTTATAGAGCGAAAAATACGGTACTTAATTCGTTCCGGAGGTCCGTTCTTAACCTGAAAATCTTCTTAACCTGAAGCAGAACTTTAGCTAATGGGGCCTCCCGCTGCCACCGCGCCGCCGGAGCACGATTTCTGTTCTCATCCTGAAGCAAAGTTCTTAACCCGAGGTACTATTTCTGGGTTAGCAGAGTCTGTAACCTGAAGCACATGTAACCTAAAGCGCCTGTAACCACTGTATTATTATCCCTGATCACAGGTCCTGTTAACTAGGGATGATGTGAATTGTAGTCCCAAACATCTGGATGTGCCGGAGTTTGCCTATGCCTGTGTTAGGGCGCCTGTCAGCTGTGCCACCCATCACCCCCCAGCCCCGCACCCCACCATCGCACCCTCATTCGTTACATCCCTCTTGTCTCACCTGAAGCCACAACATGTGTCTGGCAAGAGTGCATCCTCCAGCTGTGTTCTTGTGACAACTTGTGTTAGCTGACAACACCTACAGGATTTGTAATGTTGCACATGGACAGAAGACCATAAACATCCTCCTTGTATGGACATCGCCGGTTTTGCTTGCCCATCCCTCCCAGGCTTCACAACCTTGTTGCCTACTGCCAAAAATCAGAAGTACACAGCCTCTAGCAATGGAGCTTCTATTGGCCTTGATATTTTATCTTACGTATAAATTGCATTTACAATATAATAATAATAATAATTTTTGTTTATACCCCGCCCTCCCCAGCCAAAGCCAGGCTCAGGGCAGCTAACAAGCAATAATAAAAACAAATTGAATGAATAAAATTAAAATACAACATTCAAATATTGAAAGAGTAAAATATTAAAATGCAGCCTCATCACAGGAGGAGAAAGGAAAAAGAAAGAGAGGGAGGGAATCAAATTGGCTCCAAGCCAAAGGCCAGGCGGAACAACTCTGTCTTACAGGCCCTGCGGAAAGAGATCAGATCCTGCAGGGCCCTGATCTCATGAGGCAGAGCGTTCCACCAGACCGGAGCCATCACTGAAAAGGCCCTGGCTCTGGTTGAGGCTAATCTGACTTCCTTAGGGCCCGGGACCTCTAGGGTGTTTCTATTTATGGACCTTGAGGCTCTCCGTGGGGCATATTGGGAGAGGCGGTCCCTTAGGTACGAGGGTCCTAGGCCGTGAAGGGCTTTAAAGGTCAAAAACAGCACCTTAAATCTGACCCTGTACTCCACCGGGAGCCAGTGCAGTTGGTAAAGCACTGGGTGAATATGGTCCCATGGCAGAGACCCCGTGAGGAGCCTCGCTGCAGCATTCTGCACCCGCTGGAGTTTCTGGGACAGCTTCAGGGGCAGCCCCGCGTAGAGCGAATTACAGTAGTCAAGCCTGGAGGTGACCGTCGCATGGATCACAGTGGCCAGGTTGGGGCGCGAAAGGTAAGGGACCAACTGCTTGATGCGGCGAAGGTGGCATATATTATATAGAATATAAGCGGAAAAGATCGTATCCTCGATGGGAGAAAAACCAAGGAGCTCACGGTGATGTTATTTTCCTCCTGTTGAATCTCCAGCTTTATCCACACAACAGCCCTGTGGAGAAGGTTATTCTGAGAGACACGGACCCACAGTCACCCACAGAGCCAGTGGATTTCAGAGCCAGCCATTGTCCGAACCACCACGTCACACTGGTTCTCGATGTGGCTAGTGGCAGCCAAGGGTGAACGTACTTTTCATAAGATATATCTCCCAGACAGCAGAAGGATATACAGCAGGCATCCCGAAACTCGGCCCTCCAGCTGTTTGGGGACTACAGTTCCCATCATCCCTGACCACTGGTCCTGTTAGCTAGGGATGATGGGAGTTGTAGTCCCAAAACAGCTGGAGGGCCGAGTTAGGGGAAGCCTGATATATAGCCTTCAAACACAAACAAACCTGGGGTGTGTCACATTTTAGTGGGCTGTTTCACTTTGGCAATCTAACGGATTCATAGATTAAATGTCAATCGGAACAAATGCTCAAGAAAAACCAGCTAGAATATACCGTATTTTTCTGCTCTATAAGACTCACTTTCCCCCCCTAAAAAGTAAGGGGAAATGTTCGTGCATCTTATGGAGCGAATGCAGGCTGCACAGCTATCCCAAAAGCCAGAACAGCAAGAGGGATTGCTGCTTTGGCTGTGCAGCGATCCCTCTTGCTGTTCTGGCTTCTGAGATTCTGAATATTTTTTTTCTTGTTTTCCTCCTCCAAAAACTAGGTGCGTCTTATGGTCTGGTGCGTCTTATACAGCGAAAAATACGGTAAGTGCGTAACCAAAGGTACCTTGAAACACAAACAAACCTAGGGGTCACATTTTAGTGGGCTGTTTCACTTTGGCAATCTAATGGATTCATAGACGAAATGTCGATATTTGTAGCTGCATAGCTTTCCACCTGCTTTTGGACTGTATCCAAGGATGAAATTGTGGTCCGGCCTTTTTTGATTTCGCCACCAGTCCGGTTCCCCCTGCTGTAAGCCGGTGACTTGGACTCCAGATGTTCTCGGCGCCGTCAGTGTGCTCCCGCCTGCGTGTTGCCGGTGCCACGCGGGTCCAGGGGCCGGTAAGTCCTGCCACAGACGAAGCGGCGCCCCCTCCCGCTTTTCTCGCCAGGCGGGGGAACGAGGTCGCACCAGGCCTCCATCAGAAGAGGCTTGGAGACAGAATAGGACATGACAAGCCCCATCGAGGGAGAAGATGCTGTAGTGTCAGAAACCAGCTGGTGCCCCTGAATTATTCACTAAGGTGTCCCCGGAGAGGACGGTACGTGCGAGGGGGTGAGGTGGGGAACTCGCTCCAGCCAGAACAGGAGGAGGCAGTAGCAGAAGAACATCAACAGAGTCCTGCTGGATCGGGCCAAGAGCCCATCTAGTCCTGTTCTCACATGGCCAAACAGATGTCTACAGGGTACCACTCCTCTCTTGTGCTTTCCAGCAACTGGTACTCTCTGTTGCAATGGGACAGTGTACCTGGCTGGTTTTTTGTTTTTTTAATATGCTAATAATAATAATAATAATAATAATAATAATAATAATAATAATAGATTTTATTTATATCCCGCCCTCCCCAGCCGAAGCCGGGCTCAGGGCGGCTAACAACAATAAAACAGTACAAAAGTACAACACAAACAACACTCTAAAATCATTCATTATAAAATTAATTCAAATCAAGCCATTGGGCCAGAGCTCCGCGAAGATTGCTGAGGGAGGGAGTCAGGCTATGCCCTGGCCAAAAGCCTGGTGGAACAGCTCTGTCTTGCTGGCCCTGCAGAAAGATGTCAAGTCCCGCAGGGCCCTGGTCTCTTGTGACAGAGCGTTCCACCAGATCGGAGCCACAGCCGAAAAAGCCCTGGCTCTAGTTGAGGCCAGCCTAACCTCTCTGTGGCCTGGGACCTTCAAGATGTTTTTATTTGAAGACCGTAAGTTTCTCTGTGGGACATACCAGGAGAGGCGGTCCCATAGGTACGAGGGTCCTAGGCCGTATAGGGCTTTAAAGGTTAAAACCAGCACCTTAAACCTGATCCTGTACTCCACCGGAAGCCAGTGCAGCTGGTATAGCACCGGATGAATGTGATCTCGCAGCAAGGACCCCGTAAGGAGTCTCGCTGCAGCATTCTGCCCCCGCTGGAGTTTCTGGGTCAGTCTCAAGGGCAGCCCCACGTAGAGCGAGTTACAATAATCCAGTCTGGAGGTGACCGTCGCGTGGATCACATTGGCTAGGTCAGGGCGAGAGAGGTAAGGAGCTAACTGCTTAGCTTGGCAGAGATGAAAAAATGCCGCCTTTGTTATAGCTGCAATCTGCGCCTCCATGGAAAGGGAGGTGTAGAAGATTACACCCAAACTCTTAACGGACGGTGCTGGCTTATTAGGTTTTCATTTCATACACACAAACAAAATACACCGATATATCATATCCTTTTACATCTATCTTTCTTCCTGCTCTGCCGAGCCTTGACTCCCTCCCTTCATCCGGTGTCCTTATTCTAGTCTCTAATCCACAGTTACTTAGTACAGTGGTACCTCGGGTTACACACGCTTCAGGTTACATACGCTTCAGGTTACAGACTCCGCTAACCCAAAAATAGTGCCTCAGGTTAAGAACTTTGCTTCAGGATGAGAACAGAAATCGTGCTCCGGCGGCACAGCAGCAGCAGGAGGCCCCATTAGCTAAAGTGGTCTTCAGGTTAAGAACAGTTTCAGGTTCAGAACAGACCTCTGGAACAAATTAAGTACTTAACCTGAGGTACCACTGTAATATCTAGTGCATGGCATAAGATTTCTTTCAACCCTGCTATCGTTTTCAGATTTCTACAGTTCTCACTTATATAGCCCATAAATTTACTCCATTCTTTTCAGAACTTTGTTTCCTCCTGATTGCGGGTCCTGTAGGTCAGTTAATTCCACATATTCGACCATCTCCGTCTGCCACTCCTTCATGGTTGGTAATTCCTGTGTTTTCCATTTTGGGGCTATCCAAATTCTAGCAGCAGTCGTGGCATACATGAATAATCTTTGGTCGACTTTCTTAATATCCTCCCCCAACAAGCCTAGCAAAAAAGTTTCCAGCTTTTTGGGGAAAGTATATTTAAGCATCTTTTTTAATTCATTATAGATCAGTTCCCAATTTTTTTTCATTTTTTAACATGGCCACCAAATGTGGAAAAAACCTCTGTCCTTTTCTGTGCATTTCCAACGGATTTTACTACTCATCCTATACATTTTTGCTAGTTTGACAGGGACAGCGTACCTGGCTGTTAACCAGAAGGGTTGGTGGTTTGAGCGCACTCAGGGATGGCTGGGGGGTTGGACTAGATGACCCTTGGGGTCCCTTCCAACTCTACATTTCTACGATTCCATGAGTGCAGCAGCAACACTGTCCCCACACCTGATTTCCAGGATGCCGGACAAAATGGACCATTGGCCTCATCCTGCGGGCTCTTTTGCGGGTGTTCAGAGGAATACAGTCCCTGACATTGTGGGTGATACATAGCGCCCCTGGCTTTTGATATTATTATTATTATTATTATTATTATTATTATTATTAATTTATACCCAAACTATCTGGCTGGGTTTCCCCAGCCACTCTGGGCGGCTTCCAACAAAATATTAAAATACAGTAACGCATCAAACATTAAAAGCTTCCCTAAACAGGGCTGCCTTCAGATGTCTTCTAAAAGTCTGGTAGTTCTTCTTCTCTTTGACATCTGGTGGGAGGGCGTTCCACAGGGTGGGTGCCACCACCGAGAAGGCTCTCTGCCTGGTTCCCTGTAACTTGGCTTCTCGCAGTAAGGGAACTGCCAGAAGGCCCTCGGAGCTGAACCTCAGTGTCCAGGCTGAACGATGGGGGTGGAGACGCTCCTTCAGGTATACTGGGCCTTTGAGGCCGTTTAGGGCTTTCAAGGTCGGCACCAACACTTTGAATTGTGCTCGGAAACGTACTGGGAGCCAATGTAGGTCTTTCAAGACCGGTGTTATGTGGTCTCGGGGGCCGCTCCCAGTCACCAGTCTAGCTGCCGCATTCTGGATTAAGAGCCGTTGATTGATAGCCGTATTCTGCATTCACTTGCCCAACGAAAGCCATCCAGCTTCTTCCCACTCTGTTCACTTCCGCCCCATAGGGTTGCCAGGGAGATCACAGGGAGTGGCTCCTGGAAACAGAGGTTAATTGGGAGAAGGCAGCCAAGGAGGTCAGACGCCACCACCCCAGGGTCTATGAGAGCCAGTGTGGTGTAGTGGTTAAAAGCGGTAGACTCATAATCTGGTGAACCGGGTTCGCGTCCCCGCTCCTCCACCTGCAGCTGCTGGGTGACCTTCTATGCTATAATTCTCTTCTCTTCTATGCTATAATTTGCAGGCGGCTCCTGCTGGGCTGAACTCTGCAAACTGCATGCATAGTTTTCTTCCTTAAAATAAAAATCAAGGCGCTTTTGCCCACCTGGTAAGTCGAGCCCTTCACCTCCCAGCTGCCAAACCCTTGAACATGTCAAGGAACGTTAAGAGAGGGTCTCTGAGCATATATGGAGTGAACCCTCCCGTTCCCGATACTAAATAGTCACAGCCCATCTCCAGATTCTGGAGCAACTCCTTTCAGTCACATGATTCCCACAATGCTCCCCCCTTAAAAATAGACGCAAATAATGGTTAATTTTTTTGACCTCGTCTCACCCTGAGTAGCTTTGAAATCCATTAATGCAGCAGTAGCACCTTTCAAGACTTCTCATGTTCCCTTGTCCTAACTTCACATTCCCTGTCTGTGTAACAGCGGATATTGAATAATCCTTGGGGCAATTCCAGTCTCTCTCACTATTTTTCTGGTGGGATTCAATCCCCTATGGGATCAAATCACATTTAGGTTGCGCAATTGCAGCCAATTGGGGGGTCTTGCACATCAAAACCCTCTTCCCCAAAAGATTGCAGACTTCTCATCTAATCTCTCTGCAAACAAACAATGATGCTCCTTAAATAGCCAAAATATCTAGGTAAAGGGTAAAGGGACCCCTGACTGTTAGGTCCAGTCGTGGCCGACTCTGGGGTTGCGGTGCTCATCTCGCTTTACTGGCCGAGGGAGCCAGCGTACAGCTTCTGGGGCATGTGGCCAGCAGGACTAAGCCGCTTCTGGCGAACCAGAGCAGTGCACGGAAACGCCGTTTACCTTCCCGCCGGAGCGGTACCTATTTATCTACTTGCACTTTGATGTGCTTTCAAACTGCTAGGTTGGCAGGAGCAGGGACTGAGCAACAGGAGCTCACCCCGTCACGGGGATTTGAACCGCCGACCTTCTGATCGGCAAGCCCTAGGCTCTATGGTTTAACCCACAGCGCCACCCGCGTCTAATCTCCTTGCAAACACCCTTAACAAACTATAGTTCCCAGGATTCTTTGGGGGGGGCGGGGAGAAGAAGCCATGACTGTTTAAAGTGGTACGATACTGCTTTAGACAGAGTGCGGATAGACCCATGTTATATTTGTGTTTTGTGTTACTGAGGGGTAGAATTTAGGTTTCCGGCCTCAAGTAGCAAAATAGACTGGGTGGGACCTTTTTAATGGCACCCCAGAAGCAGGATCGGGCTCTGTTGGCGAAACCCACAGGAAGATGTGGCGTGGATTAGGCCTTCCTGGTGAAGCGCCCCAGAAAGCCTCTTCTCTCTCTCTCTCTCTCCCTCCCTCCCTCCCTCCCTCCCTCTCCTTCTCTCCTTTTCTCACCTTCCTTCACATTCCAGCAGCCTTCTCCTCAAGGAGACTGGAGGGTTTTCATCTGGACCGCGTTGCCACGGCAACGGGATGCAGGCCGGGCTTAGGGGAGGCGGATGGATTTGGACAGGAAAGGGGAGAGGGAACCAAGGAAGGGCCTCTGAGCCGCAGCTGTGCCATTTTATTTCAAGGCTGCTTAGGATGAGAAAATATCGAAACGTGAACAGGAGGGTGGCTGCAGCACCTCGCCCGCCCTCGGCCCCCATCGCCTGCCCCACAGCCATCTCCCTGGCAAGGGCTGCAGTCATATAATCCTTCTCTGCCTAACCCTCTTTCAAAGCCGCCCAGGTTCATGGCCATCGCTCAAGTTGTCTAACTGTCTTTTGAAGCTGGTGGGCCCTCACTGATTCTTGTGAGAGGGAGTTCCACAGTCTAACTAGGTGCTGCCTGGGAAAGGTTTCATCTGTCCTGAAACATGTTGAGCTTCATTGAATGTCCACACATTCTAGTGTTATGAAAGAGGGAGAGAAACTTTCCTCTATCCTCTTTTTCCAAGTCGTCATCATCATCATCATGTTTTTGGGGGACAGGGGGCGGGTGTGGAGGACTCCCTGGTCCTGAATAGGGTAACTCTGCCCCTGAAGGACCAGGTGCGCAGCCTGCGAGTCATTTTGGACTCACAGCTGTCCATGGAGGCGCAGGTCAAATCTGTGTCCAGGGCACTGTTTACCAGCTCCATCTGGTACGCAGGCTGAGACCCTACCTGCCTGCGGAATGTCTTGCCAGAGTGGTGCATGCTCTAGTTATCTCCTGCTTGGTCTACTGCAATGCGCTCTATGTGGGGCTACCTTTGAAGGTGACCCGGAAACTACAACTAATCCAGAATGCGGCAGCTAGAGTGGTGACTGGAAGCAGCCGCCGGGACCACATAACACCAGTCTTGAAAGACCTACATTGGCTCCCAGTACGTTTCCAAGCACAATTCAAAGTGTTGATGGTGACCTTTAAAGCCCTAAATGGCCTCGGTCCTGTATACCTGAAGGAGCGTCTCCACCCCCATCATCCAGCCCAGACACTGAGGTCCAGCGCCGAGGGCCTTCTGGCGGTTCCCTCACTGCGAGAAGCCAAGTTACAGGGAACCAGACAGAGGGCCTTCTCAGTAGTGGCACCTTCCCTGTGGAACGCCCTCCCACCAGATGTCAGAGAGAACAACAACTACCAGACTTTTAGACGACATCTGAAGGCAGCCCTGTTTAGGGAAGCTTTTAATGTTTGATGTGTTATTGTATTTTAATATTGTGTTGGATGCTGCCCAGAGTGGCAGCCCGATGGGCGGGGTATAAATAATAAATTATTATTATTATTATTATTATTATTATTATTATTATTATTATTACTATTATCATCATCATCATCATCAGTAGACCCCACCTATCTGGCTTCTTTTACATCTCCGCTTATCGTCTTGCCCCTGGCTTGCCTTTTCTCTAAACTAAAAGGTCCCAAATGCTTCAACCATTCCTCATAGGGTCGCCCCTCCACCTGCTTGATTCTTTCAGCGGCCCTTTTCTGAACCTTTTCCAACTCTGGGAGATCCTTTTTGAGGCAAGGTGACCAGAACTAATTATTATTATTATTATTATTATTATTATTATTATTATTATTATTATTTATATCCTTCCCTCCCCAGCCGAAGCCGGGCTCAGAGCGGCTAACAACAGTAAAATGATAAAACATTCTAAAATCATTTCATTATAGAATTAATTCCAATCAAATTAATGGCAACCATTGGGCTAGAGTTCTGTGAGGATTGCCAAAGGAGGGAGTCAGGCTTTGCCTTGGCCAAAGGCCTGGTGGAACAGCTCTGTCTTGCAGGCCCTGCGGAAAGATGTCAAGTCCCGCAGGGCTCTAGTCTCTTGTGACAGAGCGTTCCACCAGATCGGGGCCACAACCGAAAAAGCCCTGGCTCTGGTTGAGGCCAGCCTAACCTCCCTGTGGCCTGGGACCTCCAAGATGTTTTTGTTTGAAGACCGTAAGGTCCTCCGTGGGACATACCTGGAGAGGCGGTCCCGTAGGTACAAGGGTCCTAGGCCAATGTGATGTGTATGGTATTCCAAATACGGTCACACCATAGATTTGTAAAATGGCATCAGGATCTTGGGCAATCTGTTTTTTTGAATCCCTTTCCTAACGCGTATTGCATCCTCACTCCAAGGTCCTCATCTGAAATGGCCCATTGAGATGGAAAGGGAGATATAGCTGGATGATAAGAACCTTGCCTTGGACCATTGCAAACGATTTTAAGTTTCCTCCCTGCAAATTAATATGGCTGGGGCTGATGGGAGTTGTAGTCCACAGCCCTGAGATGTGCGGATGAAGGGCGGACTACAAATTCAATAAAAAACAAAACACCTGGAGGGTGCCAGGTTGGCAAATTTGACCTACCTTGTATATTGAGGCGAGCCTTTTTTAAACCTCTTATTCGCCGTAACTCAAATCTTCTTAGATTTTTGGGAATCTCCCTCCAGAGCTAAATGCTAGGATTCTCTCTCCTCCTCCGAAACATGAACTTAACGGGCGCAGTCTTATTTTAATTCAAAATCTGAAAGAGAACGGGCATATGGATATGCTACAAAGCACATTTATCAACCGTTCCTAAAACGATCTCCTATTCCACCCCCTCCACCCCAGTTCCGGCCCCAGAAGATAAAAACGGAAGGTTTGCATGATTTCGGGATTATTTAAAGACCAGCTGTAGGTGTCTGTTTTTGCAAGAAGCATATGAAGAAGAGATGATGTCTGAACAAAATTCTGCCCAAATTTCTTCTTCCCAACCGCCCCACACTAACCCAACCAGCTAAGCTAAAGGACTTTGGTGCTCTCTAGTGGCACTTTGAGAAAACGGCACAGCGAGGAAAAGTTGGCACCTGCGACTGTGTTTTGGTCTCACCCGCCAATTGGGAGTCTCTCTTATGGTACCCGGAGGGTAGGCTGGTTGCTTAGCAACGGCAACAGGAATCGCTCATCACCTGCTGGGCCAGGTTGCAAACGCTTTCTATGCCGGGTGATGCGATGTAGCTTCAGAGCTGGGGCTCCGTTAAGCAGCTAGGGTTGCCAGCTTCTTTTTCTGACACAGCTCCTCTGCTCTTCACCATGCCCTGCGAAAAGTGTTGCCGGTAGGACGATGGGCTTCGGTGATTTGAGACTCTGCTCAAGGTGGTTTCGCAGGGAACGTTCCTGCTCATCTTTCGGAATTGAAGGCCTGGATGTCTCTCCCCAAAGACCTGCCCTGGCTGGAGAAGGACTGTGGCTCAGCGACAGAGCACCTGCCTTGTGTGCAAAAGGACCTGAGTTCAAATCCTGCCAGCGGCTCCTGGTGTTGTTGTTTAGTCGTTTAGTCGTGTCCGACTCTTCGTGACCCCCTGGACCAGAGCACGCCAGGCACTCCTGTCCTCCACTGCCTCCCGCAGTTTGGTCAAACTCATGCTGGTAGCTTCAAGAACACTGTCCCACCATCTCCTCCTCTGTCGTCCCCTTCTCCTTGTGCCCTCCATCTTTGCCAACATCAGGGTCTTTTCCAGGGAGTCTTCTCTTCTCATGAGGCGGCCAAAGTCTTGGAGCCTCAGCTTCAGGATCTGTCCTTCCAGTGAGCACTCAGGGCTGATTTCCTTCAGAATGGATAGGTTTGATCTTCTTGCAGTCCATGGGACTCTCAAGAGTCTCCTCCAGCACCATAATTCAAAAACATCAATTCTTTGTCGATCAGCCTTCTTTATAGTCCAGCTTTCACTTCCATACATCACTACTGGGAAAACCATAGCTTGAACTATACGGGCCTTTGTTGGCAAGGTGGTGTCTCTACTTTTTAAGATGCTGTCTAGGTTTGTCATTGCTTTTCTCCCAAGAAGCAGGCGTCTTTTAATTTCGTGGCTGCTGTCACCATCTGCAGTGATCATGGAACCCAAGAAAGTAAAATCTCTCACTGCCTCCATTTCTTCACCTTCTATTTGCCAGGAGGTGATGGGCCCAGTGGCCATGATCTTTGTTTTTTGTTTTTTGATGTTGAGCTTCAGACCATATTTTGCACTCTCCTCCTTCACCCTCATTAAAAGGTTATTTAATTCCTCCTCACTTTCTGCCATCAAGGTTGTGTCATCTGCATATCTGAGGTTGTTGATGTTTCTTCGGGCAATCTTAATTCCAGCTAGGGATTCATCCAGCCCAGCCTTTCGCATGATGAATTCTGCATATAAGTTAAATAAGCAGGGAGGCAATATACAGCCTTGCTGTACTCCTTTCCCAATTTTGAACCAATGAGTTGTTCCATATCCAGTTCTAACTGTAGCTTCTTGTCCCACGTAGAGATTTCTCAGGAGACAGATGAGGTGATCAGGCACTCCCATTTCTTTAAGAACTTGCCATAGTTTGCTACGGATATCCTGTCTGAAGCCCTGGAGAAGCACGGCTGGTCAGTGTTGACAAGACTGAACTAGATAACCAGTGGCCTGACTTGCTGCGTTACACACACCATAGGTACAAAGTGCACACGGCATCGCTCTGAGAATCTTGGGATCTGTAGTTTTACATGTGCTGAGAATTATAATTCTGCGAGGGGTAAACTATAGTGTCCAGGATTCTTTGGGGGGAAGCCCTGCACTTTAAATGTGAGCTGTATAAAGCACATTTAAAACACACGATTTCCCCCAAAGAACCCTGGGGAACATAGTTTAAGAACGCTGGGAATTGTAAGCCAGTGAGGGGTAAACTACAGTTCCCAATAGTCTTTGGGTATAGTGATGCGCTTTAAATACCTTCCTTAAAGGTAAAGGTAAAGGGACCCGTGACCATTAGGTACAGTCGTGACCGACTCTGGGGTTGCGGCACTCATCTTGCTTTATTGGCTGAGGGAGCCGGCATACAGCCAGCATGACTAAGCCGCTTCTGGCGAACCAGAGCAGCGCACGGAAATGCCGTTTACCTTCCTGCTGGAGTGGTACCTATTTATTTATTTATTTGACATGCTTTCGAACTGCTAGGTTAGCAGGAGCAGGGACCGAGCAATGGGAGCTCACCCCGTCGTGGGGATTCGAACCGCCGACCTTCTGATCGGCAAGTCCTAGGCTCTGTGGTTTAACCCACAGCGCCCCCTGCGTCCTTCAAATACCTTCCTTATGTTCCTATAATTGCATCATCTGTTGTGAGGGGGTGGGAAAGGAATATCCCCTCCCATCCCCAATATATGGAGTTCTGAACTTCTTGGAGGAATATTACGTTGACTTCCTGGACTTCCTACAAGGAGCTCAGGGCGGCTGACCTAATTCTCCCCTCACAACCAGAGCCTTGTGTGACTGGCTCAAAGCCAGCTTCCTGGCTTTGTGGGAATTCGAGCCTCCGTCTCCTCAGTCTTGGCCCAACAACCTAGGCTGCCCTGGTTTTGAACAAATCCACACTTTTTCAGGAAACTGAGAGCTTTTCTGGGCATGCGCTGACTGCCTCTTCATCACCCCGGAGCCTCTCAGCGGCAGAAAAATGTGGCTTCCTAGACACTTATAGGGTGCGGCTTGCAAACCTGAGTCCCAATAATTCAGACTCGGTTCAAAAAATGAGAACACAAAATCTCCAAGTGCCCCAATTTTCCAGGGACAGTCCCGGATTTTCATCGGGAAAATGTTGGAGGCTGTGAGAACGTCTAAATCCAAGTTGGATTCAGTGCTAAGTCCAAGTTGGATTCTTTTTTCCCTTCATCATTTCAATCCTCCTTCTTCCTTCTCCCTTTCCCATGACAGGGTCTCTCCCTCCATCTACTGCGCCTGGGATCCCACACCCAAATCCTATACATCTCTCCCCCCGCTGCCCCATTCCTATGGCTATGAGCGTCAGCCACACCGCAGGCCATAGCGGTTGCCATGGCGATGGAGGTTGTGGCATCTTTCTGGCCTAGGCAAACAAGGCCTCTGTCCTCTCCTGGCCTTTTCCCAAATTCTTTCCCCACTCCATTCTTGAACTGGGAGACAGATGGGGAACCAGGGGGGTGAATAATTTGGGGCGGAAGGGGTTAGCCGTCTGCAAGGATTCAGGGCAGGCAAAAGTCTTGAGGCAGGTTTTCGGCAGCAGGCACAAAAACGGAAGCAAGAAGAATTACCGACGAAAGAAGAATGGCAAATGAAATTAATGGACTATGCAGAATTGGATAAACTAACAGGGAGGATTCGAAACCTGCGGGACCAGAGATTCTTAGAAGACTGGAGTGAATATTTGAACTATTTGAAAAGCGATTGTAACAAACGGATTACGCTAGGAGGACTGCGAGAAGTGCTGTAAGGAGGATTATATGAAATATTGCAAAGATGACTATGAAGAGAATTATTAGTTAATGATAATTAAAAGTAATAGAGAAATTGAGAAATGCAGAATAAGTGATAAAGAATGGAAAATCTTCAGGGGTTGTTGACGGAAGTCTAAAATACTGTATAAGATAAGAAGTTATGTTAAATGACTGTTGGAAATGACGTTAAAAAATTAGTGTGTGTGTGTGTGTGTGTGTGTATAAAAATAAAAATAAACTTGAGGCAGGTTTTGAAACCATTCCCAAATTCAAAACTTAGTGTATCGCTAGAATATATTTTGAAATATATATGAACCTGGGTGTATACCAGCAATGTTGCAATTGTGGTGTAAGAAATTGAGAAGGCGTTTAACCAGAATTTCTTGATACGCATCTCAAGTTTTATTGGTGAGGTCACCTCACCTCGAGGAAAAGGATGTCGTAGAGTTGGAAAAGGTACGAAAAAGGGCAACCAAAACTGTCAATACTTTTTTGAGGCTCTCCTATGAGGAAAGATCGCAGCATTTGGGACTTTCTCACTGAGAGAAAAGGTGCGTAAGAGGCGATAGGGTAATAAATTTGTGAGTTTGTGCCGGGCACGGGAAAATTGGACAGAGAAAATGTTTTCTCTCTCTCATAAGACCAGAACCCATGAGCAACACAGCGAAGCTGAGTGTCGGAAGATTTGGGGCAGATAAAAGAAAGCACATCTTCATGTAGTTAAACTGCGGAACTCCCTCCCACAGGAAAACAGCAGTCGCTACCAACTTCGAAAAGGAATCAGACTGATCCATGGAGGATGAATGTCAAGAATGGAGGAAAAGCCCATCCATATCTTCTTTTTTCCCCAAATGCTTTTTATTGAGATTTAAGAGCACCAACACCAACCAAAAAAAACATTAAGTCTTATTACATATATCCTACTTTATGCTCCATAGAGCCGTTGACTCCCGTCCTTCCCTTCCGCAAGTTTTCTTATTCCAATCTATAATTCACAGTTTCATTGGTTAAAAATTACTCCGTGACATAAGATTTAATTCAATCCTGCCAACGTTTTCATATTTCTACAGTTCTCACTTATATAAACCATAAATTTACTCCATTCTTTTTGGTACTTCGTCTCCTCCTGACTGCGAATTCTGTGTGTCAATTTTGCCATTTCAGCGTATTCGACCAGCTTTATCTGCCATTCCCTTACAGTCGGAATCTCCTGTAACTTCCACTTTTGGCCCATCAAAACTCTAGCTGCTGTTGTTGCACACAGATATAATCTTTGCTCTGTCTTCTTAATATCTTCTCCCACCAAACATAGCAGAAATTCTTCCGGCTTTTTTGGAAAAGTATATTTAAACATCTTTTTTAGCTCATTATAGATCGATTCCCAAAACTCTTTTATTTTGTTACATGACCACCACATGCGGTAAAAATCGCCGTCCTTTTCCTTGCAGGAAAAGCCCACCCATATCAGTGTTCCCCGGGCATTAGAAAGGTTTCCTTGCCTGGACACAACATTATGATGGCTGACTGGGAACAGTTATGGACCACAGGTATGAAGTTCACAGCATGTAATGCCTTAAGAGAGAATATAATGAAAATGATATATAGGTGGTACATGACACCAGTCAAGCTTGCGAAAATTTATCATTTGCCCGATAATAAATGTTGGAAATGTAAAGAGACTGAAGGTACATTCTTTCACCTTTGGTGGACATGCCCAAGGATTAAGGCTTTCTGGGAGATGATATATAACGAAATGAAAAAGGTATTTAAATATATCTTTCTGAAGAAACCAGAGGCCTTTCTCCTGGGCATGGTTGGCCAATTGGTGCTAAAGAAGGATAGAACTTTCTTTATGTATGCTACAACAGCAGCAAGAATACTCATCGCAAAGTATTGGAAGACACAAGATCTACCCACCCTGGAAGAATGGCAGATGAAGGTGATGGACTACATGGAACTGGCGGAAATGACTGGCAGAATCCGAGACCAGGGAGAAGAGTCGGTGGAGGAAGATTGGAAAAAATTTAAAGACTATTTACAGAAACATTGTAAAATTAATGAATGTTAGAAGGATGTTGAAATGAATCTATGTGACTGTAGCAGATATGCTATAAAGACTTAGGAAAAATAGACTGTTAATTCGTGAAAGGAGGGAAAGTAAAATTATATTAGTTTCAAGATAAATTTACAGGACAATAATTTGAAAAGAGGGAAAGGATTTGCTGAAATGGATAATTGACCTAGAATACAAAAAAGGGAGGTGTGAGGAGGTCAGGGAAATAAGCCAATGAAAGATAAGTAATGGGAGGATTGATTTGTTTTTAATTGTTTTTATTTTTCAGTATTTTGTACTTTTTGTTTTATTATTTTCCCCCCTATTTTTGTAATTATTTGAAACTTCAATAAATATTATTTTTTTTAAAAAAAGAAAGGTTTCCTTGCCTCTGGTTTAGCAGGCAAGTGCCAAAACATTCAGTCGTGCACCTAAGATGCACAGAGACCATCGGTCCTTCTCCTCCCTTGCCTCTGAAGGTACCCAAAAGCCATGTCCCCGTAGGATGTTATATTTATTTGTCAAAAATAAACCCTCAAGTCTCCTATGACATCACGGGCACCGTCACAAGGCAAGATGGAGGGGCACTGGGTGCTGAGGGCAACAGGCCCCAGCTTAGTGAGGAACTCCCAAGACCAGCCCAGATTGCGGCTGCAAGTTGAGAGGAGAAAAACTGGGCCGTCTTATGGGACCGTGGCATCCTTTGCCCTCTGCTCACGGTGCTTTCTGCATGTAGCTGCCACCATGGCGGAGCGAGGGAGAAGGCTTCTCTTACTGGAACAGAGGAATCAGAACCTGGTGAGTATCCTTCGGAGTCGGAATAATAATAATAAAAATAAAAATAAAAATAAAAATTTATTATTTGTACCCCGCCCACCCGGCTGAGTTTCCCCAGCCACTCTTGGCGGCTTCCAACAAAGATTAAAAATACACTAAAATGTCACACATTAAAAACTTCCCTGAACAGGGCTGTCTTCAGATGTCTTCTAAATGTCAGGTAGTTGTTTATCTCTTTGACATCTGGTGGGAGGGCGTTCCACAGGGCGGGTGCCACCACCGAGAAGGCCCTCTGCCTGGTTCCCTGTAGCTTTGCTTCTTGCAGGGAGGGAACCGCCAGAAGGCCTTCGGCGCTGGACCTCAACGTCCGGGCAGAACGATGGGGGTGGAGATGCTCCTTCAAGCTTCTAAGCCTTCCAAGTCCTCCTTGGACATCCTTTTTAATGTGCAATTGGGGTGATTTGTGATGACCACAAGAACATAACGTTGCACGCCACCCCAGTCTCTGAGCGGTGAGATATCTCCAGGGGTTTCAACACTCGCCCAGAGTCCAGTTTCCTTGGAAGGAAGGTCAGCTGAAACTGTGGTGTCCTGAGGCTACAGGCTTTTAGTTATTTACATTTTATTTTTATTCCTTTATATACAACCTAAGCATGAGAGGAGATATGATAGCCATCTTCAAATATTATTATTATTATTATTATTATTATTATTATTATTATTAGTTTGTTGTTGTTGTTGCCCTATACCCACAGGTCTCAGGGCAGTTCACAGGATAAAATCATAATATAAAAACACAAAATACATAACCAAAATAAAAACAAGAACAACCCAATAGCAATGTCCCCCCCCCTCAATTTTATGGAAGCAAAGACTGCTGCATATATGTTATTCAGTGTCATCCATCAAATCCAGGCAAATGCCAAGGGGTACCAATAGCCACATAAAGGTAAAGGTAAAGGGACCCCTGACCATTAGGTCCATTCGTGACCGACTCTGGGGTTGCGGCGCTCATCTCGCTTTACTGGCCGAGAGAGCCGGCGTACAGCTTCCGGGTCATGTGGCCAGCAGGACTAAGCCGCTTCTGGCGGACCAGAGCAGCGCACGGAAACCCTGTTTACCTTCCCGCCAGAGTGGTACCTATTAATCTACTTGCACTTGGACGTGCTTTCGAACTGCTAGGTTGGCAGGAGCAGGGACTGAGCAACGGGAGCTCACCCCGTTGCAGGGATTCGAACTGCCGACCTTCTGATTGGCAAGTCCTAGGCTCTGTGGTTTAACCCACAGTGCCACCCGCGTCCCCCCAATAGCCACATTCTGTTATATACAAAAGGATGCTAAATATGGACATCAGGTTTCAGCAAATGCTTGAGCATTCAAGGAATAATTGAGGGTATTCAAGGTCAGCTTTATCAGCTGAACGTTTTGGAGGGGAATCTGGAAACAAATTTATTACAGCAAAGAATATATATATATTTGAGAAGGGTGTTACGGGTTCTCATGTTTCGTCTCCTGTTCATTGTTTATTTTTTTCAATTTTCCTACAGATGGAAAAGATCAGATCCCTTCAGAAGGCCAACGCAAACTTGCGGCAAATGGTGAGCACTGTAAAACTGCTCAGAGAGATAAGGGGAGAGATAAGGGGCCTTAAGGGACGTGGGTGGCGCTGTGGGTTAAACCACAGAGCCTAGGACTTGCCGATCAGAAGGTCGGCAGTTCGAATCCCCGCCACGGGGTGAGCTCCCGTTGCTCGGTCCCAGCTCCTGCCAACCTAGCAGTTCGAAAGCACGTCAGAGTGCAAGTAGATAAATAGGTACCACTCTGGCGGGAAGGTAAACGGCGTTTCCGTGCGCTGCTCTGGTTCGCCAGAAGCGGCTTAGTCATGCTGGCCACATGACCCAGAAGCTGAACGCCGGCTCCCTCGGCCAGTAAAGCGAGATGAGCGCCGCAACCCCAGAGTCGGCCACGACTGGACCTAATGGTCAGGGGTCCCTTTACCTTTACCTTTAAGGGGCCTCTTGGCATCCTATGAGTGGCAGATCTATAGCTTAGCAGTGGAACATCTGCTTTGCAAGCAGAAGGTCACAGGTCTCATCCTGGCAGCATCTCTAGGCAAAGCTGGGAGAGAAGCCAGACTGTAACCCCAGAGATCTGTAGAGACAATACCGTATCTATGGTTACATACGCTTCAGGTTACAGACTCAGCTAACCCAGATATAGTACCTCAGGTTAAGAACTTTGCTTCAGGATGAGAACAGAAATTGTGCTCCTGCGGCGCGGCGGCAGCAGGAGGTCCCATTAGCTAAAGTGGTGCTTCAGGTTAAGAACAGTTTCAGGTTAAGAACGGACCTCCGGAACGAATTAAGTACTTAACCTGAGGTACCACTGTACTGAGCCAGGTGGAGAAACAGTCAGACTTGGTACAAGTCAGCTTATGGCAGAGACATTGCTTTCTGCCACTTTCTGTCACTGGGGCACATAGGAGCCACATCCCAGGGGTCATAGGGGCATAAGCCCCCACAATAAAATATTTGAGGGGCCCGGGGGCCCACAAAGTGGATGGGCAGCCCCATTAAAATGGTGTGTGTGCACTGCGTCATGTGATCGATTATGCACTGCGAAGCTTACCTGGGCCCCCACAATACTTCATTCAAGTTGGCAGCCCTGCTGGGGGAGCACCTCTTTGGTTGTTCCTCGTGGAAGTGGCCACAGAGACCACATAACACCGGTCCTGAAAGACCTACACTGGCTCCCAGTACGTTTCCGAGCACAATTCAAAGTGCTGGTGCTGACCTTTTAAAGCCCTCAATGGCCTCAAAGGCCCAGTATATCTGAAGGAGCATCTCCACCCCCATTGTTCAGCCCGGACACTGAGGGCCAGCTCCGAGGGCCTTCTGGCGGTTGCCTCCCTGCGAGAAGTGAGGTTATAGGGAACAAGGCACAAGGCCTTCTCGGTGGTGGCATCCGTCCTGTGGAACACCCTCCCGTCAGATGTCAAGGAAATAAACAATCTGGCTTTTAGAAGACACCTGAAGGCAGCAGTGTTTAAGGAAGTTTTTAATGTTTGATGTTTTATCATATTATTATTATTATTATTATTATTACTCTGTTGGGAGCCACCCAGTGGCTGAGATGGGCAGGGTATAAATGATAAATGATAAATGATTATTATTATTACTATTATTATTCCTGGGTCGCTGTGTCCAGGGGAGGCTGGTCCATTGCGATGAAGAGGAAACGCCAACCAACCTGCCCTCTTACTTACACCTCCATTCACTCGGGGTGGTTTTGCCCATCACTGGCTCTCTGGCTCCACCTCCACGCTAGGGAAATAAGGAATGTTGCACTTGACTGTAGCTATGGATTACATCCCACATTATCACTGTCTACTAACCAAGTTCCTCTTCTCCTGACCTTTGCAGAATTCAAGGCTAAGGGAGGAAAATGAAGGTGAGACGTTTTGCTTCCCTGCAGGGTTGCGGTGGGAACAGAACCTGATGGGTAGGGAAGTGACCGACTTGTTTTGAGGACCAGACATGCAAAGACGTGTTGGTCCTGCAGTGGCGTCTTTCCCACATGGAGAGGTTTGGTTCAGCAGCTGAGGGTCCTGGCCAGGTCCTCCCCCTTCTCAACAGGCCATCCAGGGCTGGACTTAATTCCAAGCTAGCTCTGGGTTTAGTGGGAAACGAGAGCATCCCACCCGCTGATGCTGTTGGACTCCAACTCCCATCAGCCCCTGGTCAGTGGTCAAGGGAATGATGGGAGCTGTAGTCCAGCAATATCTGAATTGCCGCTTGCTCCAGACAGATTTTTAGTTAATAGTCACCAATCTTGTCTTAGGAGAATTTGCCTTTTTTTACTATCTTTCCTTTCTCTCCTTCAGTTTTCAAGTCAACAGAAGAAATCTTACTTAGGTATTTCCGATTTATGTATTTGCTTGTTTATTGATGTGGGGCATTGTTATGTACTGAGTTGAATAGGATCCAAAATGCAGCAGTCTGACTGGTCCTAGAACAATAGGATTCAGAATGCAGCAGTCTGACTGGTCTTAGAACAATAGGATCCAGAATGCAGCAGTCTGATTGGTCCTAGAACAATAGGACCCAGAATGCAGCAGTCTGATTGGTCCACAGGAGCCACCCAATCCAGCTCCAGGTGGAAGTGAATCTGCAACCTCATTGGCCTACAGGTGAATCCCGAAATTAGCGATTCACGTGGGGCCCATTGTGTAAATAACATATATAAAGCAGACATTCTGGGGGAACTTCCATTCCTCCTCACCACTATGAGCTGAATAAAGAGCATGAAATCCACTCTCGACTCCCAAGTACCGTATTTTTCGCTCTATAACACGCACCCGACCATAACACGCACATAGTTTTTAGAGGAGGAAAACAAGAAAAAAAAATTCATCTGATGGTGAATTTGGGGTGACCCAGTGCAAAAATCCTGAGGATCCATGTGGATCCGTGCTTTCTAACCACGTTTTAAGTGGGGAGGGAAGGAAAAGCACTCAAGGGACAAGGAGCATGCGTGGGGTGGGTGGAGAAGGATGCTGCTAATAATGAAGAAGAGGGGTATAAGGGGAGAAGGCTCCTCTCCTCTCCCGCTTTGCTCCTTTAAAGCAAGCCGGCTCTGCTTTTCTCCCTCCTCCCCGCTCATCCCCAGCTTAGCGAGCTGAAAAACTTTGCTGCTATTTAGCGAGCTGAGTGGGGAGGAGAGAGGGACAGAGAGCCTGCTTGCTTTAAAGGAACCAACCGGACAGGCTCCTCTCCTTTCCCGCTTTGCTCCTTTAAAGAAGCAGGCTCTCTGTCCCTCTCTCCTCCCCACTCAGCGACTCTTCTCCCGCTTTGCTGTTTCAAAGCAAGCCACGGAGGAGGGAAGGAAGGGGAACCATGGATCTGCTCACGACTGCAGCAGACCCCCCCCCCCGGCACCCGTAGGCATTCCCTACATAACACGCACAGACATTTCCCCTTACTTTCTAGGAGGAAAAAAGTGAGTGTTATGGTGCAAAAAATACGGTATATTTCAGGCATCAACATAAAAACCACAATATATATATAATCAAAATAAAAACAACAACCCAATAAAATATGCATATATTTAAAAATTCAAACTTATATGCTCTACAAATGCACTTTAAGGGTGGGGAACCATACATACGTTTATTGAAAATATTAATATGTCACTTTTCTAGTCAAAAGATTGAAAGCAGTTAGGGATGAACTTTCAGGCGACAGTGTTAATCCTAAATGTGGGTGTCGGCTGCTCTCTTGCCGTCTGTAAGCAGATCAAGGAAAACAGCATCCACCTATTAAAAGCCTTGGATAATTTTTTTAAAAGAAGGGGGTGGAGCAAAGAAGAGGAGAAATTGTGCTTCAGTGGTAGAGCATCTGCTCTTATCCTGAAGGTAAAGGTAAAGGGGACCCCTGACCATTAGGTCCAGTCGTGACTGACTCTGGGGTTGCGGCGCTCATCTCGCTTTACTGGCCGAGGGAGCTTCCAGGTCATGTGGCCAGCATGACTAAGCCGCTTCTGGCAAACTAGAGCAGCGCACGGAAACGCCGTTTACCTTCCCGCCGGAGCGGTACCTATTTATCTACTTGCACTTTGATGTGCTTTTGAACGGCTAGGTTGGCAGGAGCAGGGATCAAGAAACGGGAGCTCACCCCGTTGCGGGGATTTGAACCGCCAACCTTCTGATTGGCAAGTCCTAGGCTCTGTGGTTTAACCCACAGCGCCACCCGCATCCCTTTATCCTGAAGAGTCCTGCCTAAATCTTCGGAGAGTCACTGCCAGCCAGTGCAGGCAGTATCAAGCTTGATGGATCAATGATCTGAACTCACACCTCTTTATCCCTGCTGCCAGCCAGTGTAAACAGTGTCTTGCATTTATCCTGATTGGCTTGTGGGATATTTGCATATCTTCCTGTAAATGTGCTTATCAGACTTTTCAGTGCATTGCCCATCAATTTCCAGACCACAAAAAGTCTTTATTAGTTTTATTATTATTAGTTTGCTGTTTAATAGGCACTTCCAAGCTATCATTTATTTGCAGGCATAATTCAGGCACACACTAGTCTGCTTAGATTAAGTTAAAGCGCTCTGTTGGCCTAGCACAAGAAATCCACTTCTTTTTTCAATGACGTTAAGAAAGAAAGAAAGAAAGAAAGAAAGAAAGAAAGAAAGAAGTCAAGGTAGATGTGGAGCAAATGTTCCTTGTCGTGTAACTGCCCCGTCAACAAATCGGAACAAATGCTCATGAAAAACCAGATAGAATATACCGTATTTTTTGCTCTATAAGACTCACTTTTTCCCTCCTAAAAAGTAAGGGGAAATGTGTGTGTGTGTTATGGAGCGAATGCAGGCTGCGCAGCTATCCCAGAAGCCAGAACAGCAAGAGGGATCGCTGCTTTCACTGCGCAGCGATCCCTCTTGCTGTTCTGGCTTCTGAGATTCAGAATATTTTTTTTCTTGTTTTCCTCCTCCAAAAACTAGGTGCGTCTTGTGGTCTGGTGCATCTTATAGAGCGAAAAATACGGTAACTTCCATGTGAACTTGGTGCAAGCAGACCAGGATGAATGTCTGGCATAGGAGGTGTCCAGGTGCTTCAGATCAGTTTGAAAGGTGGAAACCTAAAGTTCTTATATGCCCTTGAATACAGCCAAGGAAAATGATGCATTTTGCCCACCCACTCTTCTGAAACCTTCCCTTCCTTGACTTTCAGAGACAACGACAAGATCAAGAAGAAAGTTCACCAGCTGAAGGAGCTTCAGGAATCTCTGGTGAGTCGTCCCTGGCACTGCCATTCTTCACGCAGGACCCTGGGATCTTTATGCTAGGCGAGGAGGAAGGCCAACCACAGACACAGAAGGGAGCAGGCAGAAATATGACCTGTGGCCTCATCCCCGCTGGCAGCAGCGAAGAGCAGAAATAAATCCCGGGGTGGCATTCTAAGGCAAGCATGTGCATGTGAAATATACTCAGAGTCAAGTGTGGATTTCATGCTCTTTATTCAGCTCATAGTGGTGAGGAGGAATGGAAGTTCCCCTGAAATGTCTGCTTTATATAGATTATTTACACAATGGGCCCCACGTGATTGGCTAATTCTGGGATTCTCCTGTAGGCCAATCAGGTTGCGGATTCACTTCCACCTGGAGCTGGATTGGGTGGCTTCTGCGGACCAATCATACTGCTGCATTGTTCTAGGACCAATCAGACTGCTGCCTTTTGGATCCTATTGTTCAAGGACCAATCAGACTGCTGCCTTTTGGATCCTATTGTTCTAGGACCAATCAGACTGCTGCCTTTTGGATCCTATTGTTCTAGGACCAATCAGACTGCTGCCTTTTGGATCCTATTGTTCTAGGACCAATCAGACTGCTGCATTCTGGATCCTATTGTTCTAGGACCAATCAGACTGCTGCCTTTTGGATCCTATTCAACTCAGTACATAACAAGGGCCCAACCCCCCTGCCTGAAATTCAGATAAACTGCTGCTAATAATCTGACTGTTTTGCTGGAATCTTCTTCAGCACAACCCATAGATTAGAAAAATGCACAAGGAGCAGTGGTCATAAGGATATGAGTGGTTACATAGCCTTATGACCAGCGAAACAGTCAAGATTATCTGGGATCACTGTCCTACGTTGTTATTCACTAACTACTTCAGCCCCTGAACTCCTAAAAAGTTTTACCGCTTAGCCCACAGGACAGCATCTATTACTTTGTTTCAACCATAGAATTATTATACTTTTACGGACTTTCAAAGATTGACAGGTGTGTGTTCATTTGATTTCAAATATATTAGAGAATTTACAAGTGTACCGGTTTTTTGTTGTTGTACTAAAACATGTATATTATGCAATAAGAATTGCAGTGCTATCTAGTATACTGGTCATCGTGTTGCTTGTGTTGTTTGTTGTGTTAAGTTTGAAACACAGGGGTTTGTTGTTCTGTAATGGTAGGGCATGCAGGTGGCGCTGTGGGTTGAACCACAGAGCCTAGGACTTGCCGATCAGAAGGTCGGCGGTTCGAATCCCTGCGACAGGGTGAGCTCCCGTTGCTCGGTTCCTGCTCCTGCCAACCTAGCAGTTCAAAAGCACATCAAGTGCAAGTAGATAAATAGGTACCGCTCCGGTGGGAAGGTAAACGGCGTTTCCGTGCGCTGCTCTGGTTCGCCAGAAGCGGCTTAGTCATGCTGGCCACATGACCCAGAAGCTGTACGCCGGCTCCCTTGGCCAATAAAGCGAGATGAGCGCCATAGCCCCAGAGTCGGTCACTAATGGTCAGGGATCCCTTTACCTAATGGATGCACAACCTGACTGTCTGCAAGGGATTCCAACATGGCAAGGTTGATGTTGCCAGCCATCATGTCATGCTTGCAGACATCTTTGCAACGTGGAGTTGGTCTGCCAACAGGCCTGGGGCCTGAAGGCAACTCCTCGTAGAGTACTTCCAGAGACCCCCGAGCACCAATATTTCGGGACCCGAAGCCCCTTCTGCTTCCATAGTTGACGCCCCTGCTTCCAATGTAGTCCAGCAAAACACAGGTTCAAAACCCGTGTGGTGTTGCAGATACAGTGTTACCTCGGGTTACAAACACTTCGGGTTACAGACTCCGCTAACCCAGTAGTAATACCTTGGGTTAAGAACTTTACCTCAGGATGAGAACAGAAATCACGCGGTGGCGGTGGCGGGAGGCCCTATTAGCTAAAGTGGTACCTCAGGTTAAGAACAGTTTCAGATTTAGAACGGACCTCTGGAACAAATTAAGTTCATAACCCGAGGTACCCCTGTAGTTGTATTCCGTCTCACCATGGAATATTTTTTGAGGTCTAAAATAATAAACGGTTGCCCGGAAATCTTGGGTGCGGACCTGCCTCAATACAAACCTTTAAATATTTCGCTCTCTGGAGTGACTTGATTTCTACAAGCGTTGACTACACTTAGCGGCCGTTTTTATGATCAACTCTTTCTCTCCTTCTTTACAGCAAGACGATATTTATGTTCTCGAAGAGCAGCTGTGTACGTAAGTCAATCGAGAGTCCTTGGCTTGAGGCTGCGTTTTCAACCCCCTTATCCCCCTTTCCTTTTAAGCAACCTGGTCTGAAATGGCTCTTTTAAAATACTGTTTTCTCATATGCTGTGAACTTGGGGCTAGGATGTAAGGAGACCAGGATTCACTGAGCGACGTTGAACCAGTTGCTCCCTGTTAACCTAATCTACCTCGCAAGGTTGTCGTCAGGATAAAATGGGGAGGGGGGACCCGTATACACCTTGCTGGGCCTTTTGGTGGAAAGGCGGGGTAGAAATTTAATAAATTTATTTAATATAAGCAAATATATGCAATAATGAATAAGATAATTTGGGGTTTCATTTGAAATGTTTGCTCAAGCCTTTTGGGTGGGCTGGGTTTTAAATTGCAAACGGTTTATTAAATACAGTGGTACCTCGGGTTACATACGCTTCAGGCTACAGACTCCGCTAACCCAGAAATAGTGCTTCAGGTTAAGAACTTTGCTTCAGGATGAGAACAGAAATCGTGCTCCGGCGGCGCGGCGGCAGCAGGAGGCCCCATTAGCTAAAGTGGTGCCTCAGGTTAAGAACAGTATCAGGTTAAGAACGGACCTCCGGAACGAATTAAGTACTTAACCTGAGGTACCACTGTAAAGGACTCAAAGCAAAATCTGTGCAATAGGCCACGATCCATGCCTGAAGCGCATGCACATCATTCCCCTTCCTTTTGGCGGGTGCACATTTGTGTGTTTGCACGGGAGAATGTTCCGGAACTGGTAGCACGTGAAGGAAATGCTTCATTTTTGAATTTTTTTTTTTTTTTACCTGCGACATTTCAAAAATCGTTCTGGGAACCCATCCCTTCAAATCCCCCACGTGTGTGTGTGTGTGTGTGTGTGCGTGCGCGCGCGCGCACGTACGCACCACACACATACAGACACACAGGGCAAGGGGGGAAATACTTGATTTTGAGATCTAATGCAACCTGGCATCTGCTCCTCAAATACAACTCGCATTTCCAAGGAGAAGGAAGCGAAGAGGCGCCCACGGTTCAGTGATCTTCCTTCTGCACTCCTTGGGTTAGCAGATGCTGAGTGGAAGGAGAGAGAGAGAGAGGGGAAAAAGAAAATGTCCCTGGAGTGAGAGGCAGTTGCCTAGTGACTATCAAAACAAAATGGAACTTATTTATTAGGCTTAGGTTCCAGGGATGGAGAGGGCATTTCTGCGTCAGGAGTAGATTTAGTTTTCCATTTAAAATAGGGCTACCATATGTCTGGAAAAAGGGGCGCGGGGGGGCGCTGTGGGTTAAACCACAGAGCCTAGGGCTTGCCGATCAGAAGGTCGGCGGTTCGAATCCCCGCGATGGGGTGAGCTCCGGTTCCTCGGTCCCTGCTCCTGCCAACCTAGCAGTTCAAAAGCACGTCAAAGTGCAAGTAGATAAACAGGTACCGCTCCGGCGGGAAGGTAAACGGCGTTTCCGTGAGCTGCTCTGGTTCGCCAGAAGCGGCTTAGTCATGCTGGCCACATGACCCGGAAGCTGTACGCCGGCTCCCTTGGCCAATAAAGCGAGATGAGCGCCGCAACCCCAGAGTCGGCCACGACTGGACCTAATGGTCAGGGGTCCCTTTACCCTTTACTATGTCTGGAATATCCCGGACATTCGCCCGTCGAAAATGATGTCCGGGAAAACCCATGAACATGGCAGCCCATATCGGAAGTGTCTTTTTTGGTTTTTTTTTTGGCAATTTCCTTTAAAAATAGCTCAAAAACTTCATTTTTTTGCGGTGGGAGGGCAGGGGGGTAAAGATTTTGCAAAAGAAAGCTGCACAACTTTTTCACTTTTTGAAATATGGCAGCCCTGTTCAAAATATTCCTTATCCACTCTCCACCATATAGGGGCCCAGGACAGGTTATAACAATATAACGTATCAAAACAGATAAAACTGTTGCAATTATTATTATTATTATTATTAAGAAAAGGAAATCCGTTCCAGCCAAAGTATACATTTAGTGAAAGCAGCAGAGTGTGTGTGCTTTTGTGTGTCCCACACCCCACCCCGCAGAAAACAAAATAATACCCTAACTGACAAAGACCGGGATCAAGAAGTGTGCATTCACAGAAGCAGCAGAGCCGCACAGGGTGCTGCTGAAATTTTAAAAGCCCAAAGTCTGTCGCTGCAGACAGCAAAAGCTGCATGACCAAGGTACTAGACTCACCTCTGTGGGGAAGGATTTTCATAATTTGGGATCCAACACAAAGACCGACAAGAAAAGATGCACACGAGATGCTGTTGAAGAAGAAGAAGAGTTTGGATTTGATATCCCGCCTTTCACTCCCTTTAAGGAGTCTCAAAGCGGCTAACATTCTCCTTACCCTTCCTCCCCCACAACAAACACTCTGTGGGGTGAGTGGGGCTGAGAGAAGTGTGACTGGCCCAAGGTCACCCAGCAGCTGCATGTGGAGGAGCGGAGACACGAACCCGGTTCCCCAGATTACTAGACTACCGCTCTTAACCACTACACCCATTTAAAGCCAAACTTAGCCAAACAGAAGCCAAACTTAGATTCACAAAATGTTTAGGGGTTATGTGTACCCCCGCGTCCCCCCAGAAAAAGGCACCGGTGTAATGCGATCAATTATGTGGGCCGTGGCTTATCTTTTGTTGTTGTTTAGTCATTTAGTCGTGTCCTTTCCCCCCCCAGGTTCCTGTACTTGCCAAGGGGAAAGCAAAAGGTAAGGCCGTTTCATGCCTTTTGGTGTGACTTTATCGATTACACAAATAACGAGGCATATGGTAAAACAGCACCCATAGTCTGGAGCACAGTCTGGAGTGCGTGAAGCACATTTTATTTTTCCTTTCCCCTTTCCTATAAATTCTAATCGCTACTGATCCAAAATACCAGCCACCAGTCTAAGGAACACACAGTAATAGACATCATTTCATATCAGTAGCACCCGTAATAATTTTGGTATACGCACCTTGACGCAATGTTGTTAACACATTCAGAAACGTTTATTGTTTAATTTCTGTTCTGTTTCTGTTGAATTTCTATTTTTATTTCTAATTGTTGTTTAATTTCTGTTTTCATGTAAACTGTCGTTATGTTGTACGCTCCAGTGCAAAGATATATCTCAGTGCCACCGCGCTTAAAGTTGAAAACAGTTTAAAGATGAAAATAAATAAAACCTACGTTACCAAAAAAAAAAGTAAGGCACTTCCTGTTGTAGCTGGACTTCCCCTATTCTCAACTCTCTTCTTCCTGTCCCAAACCAGAGTTTTTCCCTTTCCTGGATCAGCCTGCACATTATCCTAGCACATTTGTGGCAACGCATTCCTTGGTGACTGTAACAGTGTGAAGGCTAAACTACAGTGCCCAGAATTCTCTGAGGGAAATAATGTGCTCCGAATGTGCTTTAAATTCAAATTTAGCACAATTCAAAGTGTTGGTGTTGACCTTTAAAGCCCTAAATGGCCTTGGTCCAGTATACCTGAAGGAGCATCTCCACCCCCATCGTTCAGCCCGGACACTGAGGTCCAGCGCCGAGGGCCTTCTGGCGGTTCCCTCACTACGAGAAGCCAAGTTACAGGGAACCAGGCAGAGGGCCTTCTTGGTGGTGGCGCCCGCCCTGTGGAACGCCCTCCCACCAGATGTCAAAGAGAAAAACAACTACCTGACATTCAGGAAACATCTTAAGGCAGCCCTGTTCAGAGAAGTTTTTAATGTGTGACATTTTAGTGTATTTTTTGTCTCTGTGGAAGCCGCCCAGAGTGGCTGGGGAAACCCAGCCAGATGGGCGGGGTACAAATAAATTATTATTATTATTATTATTATTATTATTATTAGTCTGACTTTGAGAACAGCTTTGCCTGGGACACAGATTCTGCTTCCCAAAAGAGTTCCCTTGCTTGCAGGGTGGTGTAGTGGTTAAGAGCGGTGGACTCGTAATCTGGTGAACCGGGTTCGCTTCCCCGCTCCTCCACCTGCAGCTGTTGGGTGACCTTGGGCCAGTCACACTTCTCTGAAGTCTCTCAGCCCCACTCACCTCACAGAGTGTTTGTTGTGGGGGAGGAAGGGAAAGGAGAACGTTAGCCGCTTTGAGACTCCTTCGGGTAGTGATAAAGCGGGATATCAAATCCAAACTCTTCTTCTTCTTCAATTGACTGGAATGTGTATATTTGCATTCATTTCCCCACCACCACCTCAATAAAGTCACCAGGCACAATTTGGGTTGACAAGAGTTCTGGATTTTGCATGGCGAATTTTTGGAAGCAGAGTTTCCCGCTCTCGCAACCTTTGTGCGTTCTAGGAAGATGAAGATGTTAAGCGCTAGGAGCCATCCTTCTCCTCCTCCTGCAAACGCCTAGTTCAATTAATGTCACATTTCGACCTCGGATGTCCACATTTCCAAAAGCCTTGCGCGCTGCTCCTGAAACATCCAAGACTGTTGAACCGAAAGGAGAGTGGCTGGCATCACGAAAGACCCTGCTCTCTGTCCTACCCCATCCATTTTTCTAACTTCGCAGCCGCACCATATAAAGCACATTTAAGGCACGTACCTTTCCCCAAAGAATACTGGAAATGGTAAGGTAAAGGTAAAGGGACCCCTGACCATTAGGTCCGGTCGTGGACGACTCTGGGGTTGCAGTGCTCATCTCGCTTTATTGGCCGAGGGAGCCGGCGTACAGCTTCCAGGTCATGTGGCCAGCGCATGACGAACCAGAGCAGCACACGGAAACGCCGTTTACCTTCCCGCCGGAGTGGTACCTATTTATCTACTTGCACTTCAACGTGCTTTCGAACTGCTAGGTGGGCAGGAGCAGGGACCGAGCAACGGGAGCTCACCCCGTTGTGGGGATTCGAACCGCCGACCTTCTGATCGGCAAGCCCTAGGCTCTGTGGTTTAACCCACAGCGCCACCTGCTCCCCTACTGGGAACGGTAGTTTACCCCTAACAGATTTATAATTCCCGCCAATCTTAGCAAACTACAGTTCCCAGGATTCTTTGGGAGGACTCATGCGCTTTAAATGCTCTTTATACACCTCACATTTAAGGTGCATGACTTCCTCCGAAGAATCCTGGGAACTGTAAAGGTAAAAGTAAAGGACCCCTGGACGGTTAAGTCCTGTCAAAGGCAACTATGGGGTTGCGGTGCTCATCTCACTTCAGGCCGAGGTAGCCGGCGTTTGTCCGCAGACAGCTTTCCGAGTCATGTGACCAGCAGGACTAAACTGTTTATGGTGCAAAGGAATAACATGACGGAAGCCGGAGTGCAAGGAAATGCCGTTTACCTTCCCGCCGCAGTGATACCTATTTATCTACTTGCACTGGCATGCTTTCAAACCACTAGGTTGGCAGGAGATGGGACAGAGCAACAGGAGCTTGCCCCATTGCAGGGATTTGAACCGCCAACCTTCTGGTTGGCAAGCCCAACACTATTATACTTATTTTATGATTATTAAATTTGTATGCCACCCTTCATCCAAAGATCCCAGGGCATGCCAAACCCTTGGTGGGTTAGCAACTTCCCTGCATGCAAAGCCAGACTCCGGCGGATTGAGCGGTCAAGACAAAGAGTAGGTCCAGGAGTCAAGAAGGCAGTTTCTGCATGTGCTATAGAGGGGAGTGAGGGGCAGGTGGGACTCGTCCACCCGGGAAGAGAGCCCATCTCTGATCCTAAACCTCTGCTGCCTTGCAGGATAATAATAATATAATAATTTATTATTTATACCCCGCCCATCTGGCTGGGTTTCCCCAGCAACTCTGGGCGGCTTCCAACAAAACACTAAAATACAACAACCTATTAAACATTTAAAGCTTCCCTAAACAGGGCTGCCTTCAGATGTCTTCTAAAAGTTTGGTAGTTATTTTTCTCTTTGACATCTGGTGGGAGGGCGTTCCACAGGGCGGGTGCCACTACCGGAAGGCCCTCTGCCTGGTTCCCTGTAACTTGGCTTCTCGCAGTGAGGGAACCGCCAGAAGGCCCTCGGCGCTGGACCTCAGTGTCCGGGCTGAACGATGGGGGTGGAGACGCTCCTTCAGGTATACTGGGCCGAGGCCGTTTAGGGCTTTAAAGGTCAGCACCAACACTTTGAATTGTGCTCGGAAATGTACTGGGAGCCAATGTAGATCTTTCAAGACTGGAGTTATATGGTCTCAGCGGCCGCTCCCAGTCACCAGTCTAGCTGTCGCATTCTGGGATAGTTGTAGTTTCCGTGTCACCTTCAAAAGTAGCCCCATGTAGAGTGCATTGCAGTAGTCCAAGCGGGAGATAACTAGAGCATGCACCACTCTGGCGAGACAGTCTGTGGGCAGGTAGGGTCTCAGCCTACGTATCTGATGGAGCTGGCAGACAGCTGCCCTGGACACAGAATTGACCTGCGCCTCCATGGACAGCTGTGAGTCCAAAGTGACTCCCAGGCTGCGCACCTGGTCCTTCAGGGGCACAGTTACCCCATTCAGGACCAGGGAGTCCTCCACACCTGCCCGCCCCCTGTCCCCCCAGAACAGTACTTCTGTCTTGTCAGGATTCAACCTCAACCTGTTAGCCGCCATCCATCCTTTGGGAGAAGAAAAGGCTCAGGAGTAGACCCTACACAAATCCGGAGTCCCTAAGGTGGTTGGCTGGTGCCTTGTACGCCTCCTTCCGTCAATTTCTTCATCTCAGCTGGTGCCAAATGTCTTGGTCTGCTATCCTTTGGACCACATCAGCGAGGCCCAGAGGCAGGGATCTTGCAGTCTGGCCTTTGCAGATTAAACCGTGGGGAATTGAGAGCGGTTGCTGCGTCTTAATGAGCACAGATGGGGCCTAATCATTCCTTTCCTTTTCGTTTCTCCTCAGACAAGAAAACACCGAGCCACTGAGCCTGTGACGAGGTCAGAGCCAACGGAGAGATTGACCCCAGCTCTTTGCCACTGTGGGATGCAAACAGAAGCTTCCGGAATAAACTCTTGTCTTCTGTTTGTGATTTTTGGATTAGGAAGGGTGACTCTGAAGTTCTGATGTGTAAGGCTAGCCTTCTGAAGGAGGCGTGGGCAGTTTGCCCAATTGGAAGCGGAGCTCGCTGCCCCCCCCGACCCGTCCAGTTTGAATCCTCTGCCAGCGCGCCATGCGAACAGCCACACCCCAGTAGTAAGGACAGCTGCTTGGCAGGCAGAAGGGCTGGTATATACTCGGCGTCGAGAGTGGATTTCATGCTCTTTATTCAGCTCATAGTGGTGAGGAGGAAATGGAAGTTCCCCCAGAATGTCCGCTTTATATAGATTATTTACACAATGGGCCCCACGTGATTGGCTAATTCCGGGATTCACCTGTAGGCCAATCAGGTTGCGGATTCACTTCCACCTGGAGCTGGATTGGATGGCTCCTGTGGACCAATCAGACCGCTGCATTCTGAATCCTATTGTTCTAGGACCAATCAGACTGCTGCCTTTTGGATCCTATTCAACTCAGTACATAACAAGGGCCCAACCCCCCTGCCTGAACAGTCTGACTAGGTATAGAAGGCTCATAGAATCATGAAGGGCTGTTGGGTTGTTGTTTTTATTTTGATTATATATTTTGTGGTTTTATATTCTGATTTTGTTCTGTGAACAGCCCTGAGACCTTCGGGTATAGGGCAGTATATAAATTCAATCAATCAATCAATCAATCAAGGAAGGGACCCTGAGGGTCATCTAGCTCAACCCCCTGCAATGCAGGAATATGAAACCGTCCCCTTAACGGGGATCGAACCTGCAACCATGGCGGTGTTAGCACCACGCTCTATCCAACTGAGTTGTCTAATATTTATCGAGCTCCTGTGTTCCTTGCTGTGAAGGCGCTAAGAACTGCAGTTCCAAAAAGTGTCTTTCAGTGGCAAATGCATTTTTATTTTTAAGATTTGAAAATGGCTTTGCTTTGGCATGTAGACATGTCCTAGAGCAAGGGAACCTCAGGTCCAAGGTAAAATGTGGCCCTCTAGACTTATTTACCTGGCCCTCAATATTCGCTCCAGGTCACACCCTGTTTTCTCCTGGCTAGAACGCAGCCTTGAATTCTGATAGTGCCTGGAAGGAGGTTAGAGATCGTTGGGTGTGGGCGGGTGTCAAACAGCTAACTGTACAAAGGCAAAAAAATTATATTCATTGCTCCACCCACCCTTGACTCTGACCCCGCCCACTCTTTGTATGTGGCCCCCGGAAGGCAGCCCTGAATGGAATCTGGCCCTCAAGCTGATAAATGTTCGCCACGGCTGCCCTGAAGGGACTGTCCTTTTCTTCTCTGCACTGGGCAGTTTCGCCTTCAAGGCGAAGTTGCAGTTCAGGCCTCTTCGGGAGCTGAGCTTGCTGGATCAACACAGCCCCCATTTTCAACTTGCTGCAAAAGGGCTTCCAGCTGTGTTGCAAATTCCACTGGGATAGCACTGCTAACCAGGGAAAAGCATCTGCAGGCCTGTAATCCGTTTAAAAATAGCCACATGCACAAGCTGAAGAGCTTCTTCATCGTGGCTTGGGGCTGGGCGTCCATCATGCGCATTTTGCAATCTGCTGCAAGGAACACTTAAGGCAACTGGTGCTTTCTGCAGCGGCTGCACCTATATGTGCACGAGAGAGGTGGTTTTTTTGGGGGGGGGTCAGCATTGCTGGAGTTCTGCCAAGGTTCACACCCCAGAAGGCAGCCCCACTGCCAGCCTCTGACACACACACCCCCCGATCTTCCTCCTCTCCCTTCTTACCTCTGGGCTCCTGTAGAAAACCTGCTTTCTGGCCATTTATCCCAGTATGCTTGCAAAAAGCTTACAGGGACACTATACTGTATCCGATCCCTACTAAGCATCCCTTCTGATTTCTTCGCAGGGAGGGGTTCCCCCCTCAATTTTATTTTTATATATAAATTTCCAGAAATTCCACATATAATTCCAATACATTTTTTTAAAAAATTCTTTTATATTATCAACTTCCCATCCCATTTTCCATGATGTTTTCCTCACCCCCCTTACTGCACCTGGTCTTCCCTTTTTTACATCATAATCATAACACAATAGTCCAGGGGTCAGCAAAGTTTTTCAGCAGGGGGCCAGTCCACTGTCCCTCAGACCTTGTGGGGGACCGGACTATTTTTTTTGGGGGGATGAACAAATTCCTATGCCCCACAAATAATCCAGAGATGCATTTTAAACAAAAGGACACATTCTACTCATGTAAAAACACTAGGCAGGCCCCACAAATAACCCAGAGATGCATTTTAAAATGAAAGGACACATTCTACGCTTGTAAAAACACACTGATTCCCAGACTATCCATGGGCCAGATTGAGAAGGCAATTGGGCCGGATCCGGCCCCTGGGCCTTAGTTTGCCTACCCATGCAATAGTCTCTCATGCTTTCTGTTGCTTGTAGATCAAATCCCACTCGCGGATTCTTCCTATTATATTTCTTCAAATAATCCACAAAGGGTTCAAAAGTCTTCAAAAAAACCCAAAAAACCCAACAACACCCAATCTCCATTAGAGTCTTTTATTTTAGCAATTAGCTTTGCTGATTTGACGTCGTCCATAACTTTGCTTATCCATTCTTCCTTTTGCTGGCAGGTTCTATCACGACGAGAATTCACCCATCCCTGTTTCCTTGAAGGGTCCTTTAGATGTTTTCCCTTTGGTCCTTTACTCACCCCACACTTTTCAACGTTTCCCTATCTCTTTCCTAACTGCTGGAAGTCGCTTCTAAAGAAGTGCCTTGATTGTGCTAAGAGTGACAAAGGGCTTCAGTTCAACGTAACTGTGCAAATCTTAATTCCCAGTTTGTACCTGAATCCCACCTGCCGTACACTAGTGATGTGGAGCCACCTAAAGAACGTAAGCTGAGCCCTGGATCATGCCCAAATCCCTTCTAATCTAGCACTCTCCTTTGCTCAAGTTGGCCAACCGGATGCCCACTTCTGTCCACCTTCTAGATCCCTTATCCTCAGGACTTGGGTGAAACACTGCATGAACCCAAGGCGAACAGCCAAGCCAGCTTGGGCCTGTCTAGGATTTGAGTGTGCACCTTGTGCTCCTGGCTTGCCTTCCCCTTTTAGAGCCTGGGTTTCCAGCCTTAATTTGGGGGACGACCATTCTCTGAAGGACCTTGTTCCATTTGCTTTCTCCATTTTATCATCAAAAGTGGACCTGAAAGGCCGGATTGTGGGGAGAGCCCTTTCCACTGACCCTTGTTTCCCATCGCCCATTTCTAGAGATCAGGGCTTTCTGTTGGAGACGGTGCAAACCAGCCGTCTCCACTAAAGATACAAAATTCCTCTTTTCTGCCAGTTGCTCTGAGGGGGGGTAAAAACAGAGGGAATGGCAGCCATAACAAACCTCGCAACAGGCAAAAAAAGGCCTTGTTTATATTCCAGCATGGAGACTCTTGAGAGTCCCATGGACTGCAAGAAGATCAAACCTCTCCATTCTGAAGGAAATCAGCCCTGAGTGCGCACTGGAAGGACAGATCCTGAAGCTGAGGCTCCAAGACTTTGGCCACCTCATGAGAAGAGAAGACTCCCTGGAAAAGACCCTGATGTTGGGAAAGATGGAGGGCACAAGGAGAAGGGGACGACAGAGGACCAGATGGTTGGACAGTGTTCTCGAAGCTACAAACATGAGTCTGACCAAACTGCGGGAGGCAGTGGGAGACAGGAGTGCCTGGCGTGCTCTGGTCCAGGGGGTCACGAAGAGTCGGACACAACTAAACAACAACAACAACATTCCAGCATCCTATCGCTTCTCACATCCATGAGGGGAATGGATGCTTCCGGAACAGGTGTGGGAAAACTTTGGCCCCTCCCGGGTGTTGCTGAAACTACAACGACCATCATCCTTGCTCATTGGCCATGCTAGCTAGAGGCTGATGGCGGGTTGCAGTTCAATGTCTGGTGGCGCAAAAGTTATCCTTTTGCAGAAGTTCAACCCTCCCTGTGTGAACAGAGGAAAAGTCGTGCTGGTTTAAGAGAACATCCTTTTCCCCACAGGGTTGCCAAGTCCAATGTTTACATCCACATTGTTCCATCCTTGTTTCAGACATCGTGATGTATCGGTATAGAGTCATACCTCGGGTTACAGGCGCTTCGGGTTGCGTGATTTTGGGTTGCGCTCCACGCCAAAACTGGAAGTACCGGAAGGGGTTACTTCCGGGTTTTTGGCGCATGCGCAAAGCGCTAAACTGCACTTTGCGCATGCGCAGAAGCACCGAATCGCGACCCACGCGTGCACAGACACGGCGCTGCGGATTGCGAATGCTGTGGGTTGCGAACGTGCTTCCCGCACGGATCACGTTTGCAACCTGAGCGTCCACTGTATCACGATGTTTAGCTAGTGATATATCGTGATGTTGAAAAACAGTTATCGAGGTGATAGGGAGCTTTGGTGCAAAAACTAGAATGGGGTGGGCTACCTGCTTCGCAAAGGTTCATCTGTTATATTCTGGGTTCTGTGTGGTATTCTTTTTAACGTGAAAGGGAAGGGTTCCCATTCCTTAATCCTCCGACTCGAGGCCACGCAAAGTGTTTTCCTCACTTTGATTAATAATGATCAGGACTTTGTGCATTCTGCTGTGTGGGGTGGTGGTGGGAAAACATATACATCCAGGGGGAAAATGCATCTACCCCCACCCCACAGGGACGCGGGTGGCGCTGTGGGTTAAACCACAGAGCCTAGGACTTGGTGATCAGAAGGTCAGCGGTTCGAATCCCCGCAACGGGGTGAGCTTCCGTTGCTCGATCCCTGCTCCTGCCAACCTAGCAGTTCGAAAGCACGTCAAAGTGCAAGTAGATAAATAGGTACCACTCCGGTGGGAAGGTAAATGGCATTTCCGTGCGCTGCTCTGGTTCGCCGGAAGCGGCTTAGTCATGCTGGCCACATGACCCGGAAGCCAGTAAAGCGAGATGAGCGCCGCAACCCCAGAGTCGGCCATGACTGGACCTAATGGTCAGGGGTCCCTTTACCTTTACCCCCACCCCCCCAAAAAGAGGGGGTGAATGTGATTTGTGAATGCCAAGTGCATGTGTAATACCAAATCCCTTTTACTTAATTTCAACAGTGTCTGCAGATGCCAGGGTGCAAAATCCAGCCCTATATAGGGAGGTTTGAGAAGGGGAAAAAATTCTGTGAATTTCATGAATTCTGTGAAAGGAAAGGGAGTACACGTTTTTGTTCTTCCCAAACTTAAAAAGAAGAAGTTTCTACTGCTCACGATGGCTTAAAAGTGTACAATTAATGCCTATTGAGATCTGAGAATACAAAATGGAGACAAAGTAGGAGTTTTCACTGGTTAGTGGATATGAGGCATTGATGTCTTGCACGGTCCACACACGATAAGTGGAAGCATTAATTTTTTGCAGAGTTAAGGAAATATAGATCCCAGATTTCGGAATTTACTCGGGTTGCAGAAGTTTCCAAAGCATGTTATAACATTCAGCTGCAATTATTTAAGGAGTCCCCATTTTCAACTGATGATCTTCCCAAAAAGTCCTGCTATCTAACCCAGTTAGATTCCATGTTTGTGCACAGATAATATTTTATTAACAAAATACCTAGAGATTTATGCACAGACCTAGAGATATTTACAAGGCAATATGCCCTATTGGCCTAAGCAGAACCTACTACCAAGTACTGTAAACTTTCCAAGTTACGGTCAGGCTGTTGTTGCCTGAACTCTTGCAGGGAAACGCTTGAAGAAAATTCAACAGTTTGATGCAAGAACAAAACTGAGGAAGGCAATGATTTGATGCAAGAACAATAAAAACTTGTTTATTAAACAGTCTCAAACGTCACCGGAACAAAACATAATAAACTTCTGCAGTGCAAACACCACCACCCACAAGAACAAATATAGATATAAATACTTTTCTTTTTAAAATATATATAAAAATATTTCTTTTCAAAGCATATAAACTTTTCTCACATATACAAAACACACACGGTATAAGAAACAAAATGGCAACTTTTGGGATTTGTTTTAGGATTCTTGGAGGGGGAAATAGCTGCTTCCATCATGCAACAAGTGGCCCTGAAAAGATTTAAGACAATTGCAGACATTGAAAAAAAGCAAGAAACGAAAGTGTTATGAACTCACAGATTTTGGGAAACAAACTAGGCTGATTTCCATTCTTCAAACTGAAAAGCAGGGTGCATTTTCATGATATCCCGTATGTGTCTTTTAAAAAAGATCACTTGTTGCAGCATCCGTCATCTTCCTGGCACAGAAAGGAAATAACACAAAACAAATGTCTTGATTTAAATGTATTTTGAAAGGGGAGGTTGGATAGGGGCAAACAAAACTGGCTTTTTGGAGTTGCCGGTCTCAAAATTGTTGCCTGGCGATGTGTTCCGTCTTATCTCTGGTTCTTAATTACAGTAGTTGTGGGTTGGTGGTTCTTCGTTCCTGGGCAGGGAGGTCCCTCGCTTCATCTCTTCACCTTACGCCCGGCCGAGTTGCGTCCGCACTTGCGATACAGCGACTGCTTCTCCTGGTTGAGCGGGCAATATTTGAGCGTGTGGGCCTTGCCGGCTGTTGCGCCGCAGAGCGGGCAGGTGTAGTTGCGAAGAATGGGGCAGGCCACCACCCCGTCGGCCCGTTTCAGCGGGTGGGAAGTGTAGACGTTCTTGGACTCTCCGTTGTGCTTGCAGAAGTTGCAGATCATCCCCTTGGCGGCTTGTTGGGGGGTCTGCGACGCCTCGCCGTTCGCTCCACCCTCCGAGCCGCTGCTCCCGCTGCTGATGGCCCACTGAGCCAGGACCCCCAAGGGGTCTTCAAGGGGTCCCAAGGGCACATCACTGCAGTCAAGGGGGCCCCAGACCGGAAAACCAGCCTGCCCCTTCTTCCGGTCCTCAATGATCTCCAGGATGACCTTTGACAGGTTGAGATAGTCTTTAAACCTGTCGAAATACTGGCCCCCGGTCAAGGCAGGGGGATAAGATGGAATCGAGAAGGATGAAAGCATGGCCAATGCTACAGAGAGGCGCAACTCTCTTAAGTGATGTGGAACTGACACCCAAAATGCTGTTTAGACAATGTTAATATTGGGGAGGTGGAGTTTGCAATTTAAAGGGCCAGGGGTATGAAAATATTCATCCCCACCTCCCCACACGTCCCCGCCATGTCCTGAATTTAACCTTTATACGTCTAGACATGCAAGGTTTTCTGCAAAGAACTCATGACTTGACCAAGCACACACACAGAGAGAGAGAGAGAATTGCCTTATGTTTTAGGCACAAAATTCGCCTGAAAACGTCCAGAGCTGGTTCTGCAAGCACAACTGAAAGCTCCTTTTGTGCCATGGGGCACCCTAGACTCAGCCGCATTCCCCTCTCAGATAAAAGACCGGTTTTAGGAAAACCGAGTGGCACTTCTTGCAGAAAGACACTGGACTTGGGAAACTTTCCTGCAAAACAAGGGAATTGGTAAAGAAAAAGGAAGAAAAAAAGGAGCGTTGAAAGGGAACGCCAAGAGGGTGAAATCTCTCCACGATGCTTAGGGGTTATTCAAAACTATAATAATAGAAGCACAGCTAGGTATATATACCAGACATTTACTAGAAGGGAAAGAAGATGTTGACATGGTTAACTAGCAAGAGTCAAAGCAGCTACGAGAAGCAACAAGGCTTCCTTCAGAAAATGGAAGACTTGCTGAAATTAGGACAAATAGGAACCCAAAAATCCGGCCAAATAAATATTAGCAGACCGTAAAGCGCGTGAAAAATTAAAACAATCGAGGGACACATCGTTAAAATGTTAACACCAACATGTTCAAAAGTCTTCAGGAGCAGGGAAACAGCTTGACTGTTAGGATGACAGGAGACTTAAAGGTGTGCTAGAGGAGAAGGAGATGGCAGAAAAGGAGGATCCTTTGCCTTTTGTCAGAAAACGTAGACGAGATCCCTGTGCCCAAACTGACTTTTCAAAGAGGGGAGTCTGAAGAACAAGGCAAATGCTGGTGGCAAGAGATGGAATTCTAGGCCGCAATTACAAATTAAAAAGGGAGCAAAGCAAGGCTGTATCCTGCCCCCTCCAATTCGTCAAAGAAATCAAATGCCAAATTGCTGGCGTACAAAAATATGTAACCTGTCCTAAGACTGACCTCTGCTCTGGAGGACTAGAAAGTGACCATGGGGGGAGAAGGATCCGGGGAGATCCAGTTAGCCAAAGGTGCATTACATTTGTAAACGGGTGGAAAGCGTTATGAAGAATAAGATCGCCAAGCATATGGAAGAAAACGAAGAATTTGCTGGAGAAGACTCAGCGTGGCTTCTGCAAAGGCGAGTCCTGTCTCACTAACCTTTTGAATGCTAGGACACTGGTGGCGCTGTGGGTTAAACCACAGAGCCTAGGACTTGCCGATCGGAAGGTTGGCGGTTCGAATCCCCGCGACGGGGTGAGCTCCCGTTGCTCTGTCCCTGCTCCTGCCAACCTAGCACGCCAAAAAGTGCAAGTAGATAAATAGGTACCGCTCTGGCAGGAAGGTAAACTGCGTTTTCGTGCGCTGCTCTGGTTCGTCAGAAGCAGCTTAATCATGCTGGCCACATGACCCGGAAGCTGTACGCCGGCTCCCTCGGCCGATAAAGCTAGATGAGCACCGCAACCCCAGAGTCGGCCACGACTGGACCTAATGGTCAGGGGTCCCTTTACCTTTAAGGGGAGCTGGCTTCAGGCACCAGGCCGCTGGCAGACCAACTCTGTGTTACATCTGCAAACATGACGTGAACACTGGCAACATCAACTCCACCATGTGGGAATCTTTTGCAGACGACCACAAAAACAGACAGTCAGGTTGTGCATCCATAGCAGTGACCGGAGGAGGAATGGCCGCTGGGAGGAGCGCAAAGAGTCGAAACGCCATGGAGCATCTTCAGCAGCACAAACAGATGCCTTCTTCTGCCCCGGCTGCAACGAAACATGTCTCTCCTGTATCTACAGCCACAGCAGGTGCTGCAACCTTCCAGTGGTTTGACCTCAACCCCAAAGGCGCACTCCTCTATTTCCTCCCCGAGACAGTCAAACTTCTCTGAAGTCTCTCAGCCCCACTCACCTCACAGAGTGTTTGTTGTGGGGGAGGAAGGGAAAGGAGAATGTTAGCCGCTTTGAGACTCCTGAAGGGGAGTGAAAGGCGGGATATCAAATCCAAACTCTTCTTCTTCTTCTCTGTTAAAGCATCCCTGACAGGTGGCCGTCCAACCTGTGCTTAGAAACCTCTAAGGAATGAGAGATCATAACCTCTCATGGGAGTCTGTTCCACAGCTCTTACTGTCAGAAAGTTTTCCCAAATGTGTATTCGGAATCTCATTTCTTGCCATTTGAAGCCGTTCGCTGGGGTCCTCTCGTTTGGAGCAGCAGAAAGCAAAACTTGTTCCGTTTTCCCAGTGGCAGTCCTTCAGATATTGGAAGATGGCCACCTTGCTTATTTATTTCATAGAATTCAAAAACAAAACAAAACAAAAACCTCAAAGCAGTTTACAAAAAAGATAAAACCAGAAAAAAACATTTTTCTCCACCCCACAATAGTTTAGAAAAACCTGCATTGGCTCCCAGTATGTTTCCAAGCACAATTCAAAGTGTTGGTGCTGACCTTTAAAGCCCTAAACGGCCTCAAAGGCCCAGTATACCTGAAGGAGCGTCTCCACCTCCATCGTTCTGCCCGGACGCTGAGGTCCAGCTCCGAGGGCCTTCTGGCAGTTCCCTCCCTGCGAGAAGCCAAGTCACAGGGAACCAGGCAAAGGACCTTCTCGGTGGTGGCACCCGCCCTGTGGAACGCCCTCCCACCAGATGTCAAAGAGAAAAACAACTACAAGAGTTTTAGAAAACACCTGAAGGCAGCCCTGTTTAGGGAAGCTTTTAATGGTTAGCAGGTTATTGTATTTTAATATTTTGTTGGGAGCCACCCAGAGTGGCTGGGGAAATAATATACAGTGGTACAGGGTTACAGATGCTTCAGGTTACAGACTCCACTAACTCAGAAATAGTACCTCAGGTTAAGAACTTTACCTCAGGATGTGAACAGAAATCGCACGGCGGCGGCAGCGGGAGGCCCCATTAGCTAAAGTGGTACCATTGGTTAAGAATAGTTTCCGGTTAAGAACGGACCTCCAGAACAAATTAAGTTCTTAAGGCTGGCTTAATTAGCAATTAACACTTTTAATTGGCTTTTAACACTTGCTGGGTGCAGAGGCTGGGAATGTCTGCAGCACAGCTTAGCACGCCAAGCCTTGATTAAATTCCGACACTTGCAGGATCCAGGCGTCTGGCACCCACAAACTAACAACTTCCATTACAGTAAGCCGACAATTTGCATGCATTTAACTCGCCTGCATTCAGCTTTAGGCGCTTGGCAAAAAAAAAATTTTTTTAAATTACCGTCTTTTTCGCTCTATAACACGCATCCGACCATAACACGCACGTAGTTTTTAGAGGAGGAAAATCCGTAGGCATGCCACCCGTAGGCATTCCCTCCATAACACGCACAGACATTTCCCCTTACTTTTTAGGAGGAAAAAAGAGAGTGTTATGGTGCAAAAAATACGGTAAATTAAAGGGGGCAGACCTCCCTCCAGGAAGAAAGACTTTGGCAATCCCACCCACCACTGAACTCAGTGCATTTTGACTATATGCGATTTTGGCTTTCGGCACCATCCTTAGACTGTAACCCCCATACTGGAGATGCAAAAAGGACAAAGGGTCATAATTTCATATATGGTGGAACTGTGTAGTTATTCGTGAATTTTGGAACAACATCTACAGTGAACTCAAGAAACTATTTAAATTTACATTTAAAAAAAGACCAGAGATCTTCCTATTAGGTATACTACCAATAGAATTTTTAAAAAGTATTAGACCATTGTTTATGTATGCCAGCGGTCAGCAAACTTTTTCAGCAGGGGGCCAGTCCACTGTCCCTCAGACCTTGTGGGGGGCCGGACTATATTTTTTTGGGGGGGGGGGTGAACGAATTCCTATGCCCCACAAATAACCCAGAGATGCGTTTTAAATAAAAGGACACATTTTACTCATGTAAAAACACGCTGATTCCCGGACCGTCTGTGGGCCGGATTTAGAAGGCGATTGGGCCGGATCCGGGCCCCGGACCTTAGTTTGCCTAGCCATGATGTTTGCAATCATGGCAGCTAGAATAATAGTGGCAAGAAACTGGAAAAATGAAGCACTACCAATGCTTACAGAGTGGCAGACCCTCATGATAGAATACCTGCAACTAGCAAAACTGATTGGAATTCTTTCAAACCAGAAAGTGTATGGAGAATGGAAGATATTTAAGGAACATCTAAAATTGTATTGTACAAACAACAATATACTTGCAGAACTAGCTTGATACTTGCAAGCAAAAAGCGTATTAGATATCTTATCGGACTATACAAAAACAGTATGAAATAATATAAATCTGTGCAAGAAATCATAGACAATATAAGCAGTATAATGAGAATGTTTGGAAGTTTTACATTCACAGCTTTTTATTTTATTGTAATACACTGTATTTTCTTTTCTTCTTTTCTTCCCCCCCTTTCTTTCTTCACTTCCGCTTTGTATGACTTGTGTATTTTATGTAGTTTATGTGTTAAACTAATAAAGATTATATTATTTTTAAAAGTCTGTAACAACCCATGTAATACCTAAAAGGTAAAGGTAAAGGGACCCCTGACCATTAGGTCCAGTCGTGACCGACTCTGGGGTTGCGGCGCTCATCTCGCTTTATTGGCCGAGGGAGCCAGCGTACAGCTTCCGGCTCATGTGGCCAGCATGACTAAGCCGCTTCTGGCGAACCAGAGCAACGCACGGAAACGCCGTTTACCTTCCCGCTGGAGCGGTACCTATTTATCTACTTGCACTGGTGTGCTTTCAAACTGCTAGGTTGGCAGGAGCAGGGACCGAGCAACCGGAGCTCACCCCGTTGCGGGGATTCGAACCGCCAACCTTCTGATCGGCAAGTCCTAGGCTCTGTGGTTTAACCCACAGCGCCACCCGCGTCCCTCATGTAATACCTACTGTATACAAATCAATGGCCCTGATCCAGCAGCCAAATTCTTTGGATACTCTTCTGGCAAAACACTGAGCCTGGCCGAAGGGTGGTTGCCATCTGCACCATCCATTGAAAGCCCCTGGCTTCCCTTCCTAATCCTCTCTCTCTTTTGCATTTAATTATATTCCTCGATACTTGTCGAAAGATATACAAAAGTTCATACCCAATACAAAGTATCCTTTTTTTATAATACACTGAAATAAAAAGGATGTCTAATCTGAAAAGGGAATTTGTCTATAATCCTCTTTTAAAGCCGACTAGGTTGGTGGCCTGTTGCACGCCACCCAAATTTTGAGATTCCAGGGGTGAGGGACCTTGGGGCGCTTCAGATGCTACTGAACTACAACTCCCATCAGCCCCTGCAAGAAAGGCCCAGGACTAGGAACGAAGGGCGCTGCAGAGGAAGTACAGTGGTACCTCGGGTTATAGACGCTTCAGGTTACAGACGCTTCAGGTTACAGATTCCGCTAACCCAGAAATAGTACCTCGGGTTAAGAACTTTGCTCCAGGATGAGAACAGAAATCGCGCTCCAGCGGTGTGGCGGCAGGAGGAGGCCCCATTAGCTAAAGTGGTGCTTCAGGTTAAGAACAGTTTCAGGTTAAGAACGGACCTCCAGAACGAATTAAGTACTTAACCCGAGGTACCACTGTATGGCCATTGACTCGGGTGAAATCTACACATATATTTAAAAAAATGCTGTGAAAATGTCTTTTAAAAATGCTTTAAAAATATATATTGAATTTGTCATTAGCTCACCAGTGCCATGTAGTGTCACATTTGTATAATGCACTTAAAACGTTATATTTGCAGCTTTAAATGAGGGTTAAGACAAATTCACAGAGGATATGAACACCTATTGTTGTTGTTTAGTCGTTTAGTCATGTCCGACTCTTCGTGACCCCATGGACCAGAGCACGCCAGGCACTCCTGTCTTCCACTTCCTCCCGCAGTTTGGTCAAACTCATGCTGGTAGCTTCAAGAACACTGTCCCACCATCTCGTCCTCTGTCGTCCCCTTCTCCTTGTGCCCTCCATCTTTCCCAACATCAGGGTCTTTTCCAGGAGGTCTTCTCTTCTCATGAGGTGGCCAAAGTCTTGGAGCCTCAGCTTCAGGATCTGTCCTTCCAGTGAACACTCAGGGCTATTTCCTTAAGAATGGATAGGTTTGATTTTCTTGCAGTCCATGGGACTTTCAAGAGTCTCCTCCAGCACCAGAATTCAAAAGCATCCATTCTTCAGCGATCAGTCTTCTTTATGGTCCAGCTCTGCCTTGTCGTGACAAAGGGGCTTGAATAACTCAGAGAAGCTATGAGCTATACCGTGCACGGCCACCCAAGATGGACAAGTCATAGTGGAGAGTTTTGACCAAACGTGATCCACCTGGAGCAGGAACCGGCAAGCCACTCCAGTATCCCTGCCAAGAAAACTCCATGGACAAAGACAACAGGCTTTTCCTTAGGACGTCCCTATTATTATTATTATTATTAATCACCTTTGTTTACTGCTCTAGACCCTCAGGGTGGTTCACAACACTATATTGCAATATAGTTTGTTCGTTCATTTTGGACTTTGCTTCAGGGGAAAAAATCATATAAGATCTTTGGCTGAAGGGCTGAATGGGGCTGTTTTGCAGCTGTATGTTGAGCCTTCATCTCACGTGTTTATAATTAACAATTGCACCCGTCTCTTGGCCTCGCTGGACTTATAGAAAATATGCCTAGTTTTCAGTCACATCATGCCTTTTCAAATCCTTCCTGACTTTGCTATTGTTGTTCGATACAGCTTAAAAAAAATAGAGATTCATTCATTAATTAATGTAATATAAGGCATACCTGATATAATGATCACTTTTGGTCTCTGTTTTCATCCTACCTGATTTGACTGTTCTTTCTTGGTTTTACTTTACATCACTTTCATTAAAAACCCAATAAAAGTTATTGCAAAGAGAGAAAAATCGCTTCGGCCTTCATAAGTGCGCGAGGTGTTGCTTTCACTTTCTGTTCCTCTACCCCTGCAGATCCCTTCCCACCGTCTGCTCTCACCTGCCCTGGATCTCTCGCGATCCCAGCTGTAGAGCTTTCCCTCGGACCGGATCGCTCAGCCGCTATTGGAGCAACGCGCTCAACGGCCACTAGAGGGCAATAGAGCAGCGCGTTTCCGCGCCCGCCCAGCCATAGGAGGACGTTCGGTGCCTTGAGGAGTGACAAGCCGAGGCGCCAATAGAGGCGGGCGCAGCTCTGGGCGGGGTTCTTGCTGCATGTCCGAGGTCCCTTGGACCAATAAGCGACGCCGGGTCGAGCTGCCCGTCTCGGATTGGGTGCTCCACGCCCCCTCCTCCGCCCACACACTCGAGGAGAGGGAGGGAGGAGAGGGGAGGGTCTTGTAGTGTTAGGGGCGGAGCCACGGCTCTGACTGACGGCGAGCGTGGCTAACGAGGGAGCCCTGGGAGGCGACTGACGTCGCCAAGAGCCAATGGCGGCGCGGGAGCGGTTGAGCGGGCGGCCAATGGGAGAGCGGCGAGGAGGCGGCTTTCGCTGGAGACGGCAGTTGAGGTGGGGGCGGCGCGCAGGTAAGTTGGCTTTTGGGGGGGCTCCGTCCCCTATTTAAACCCACCTCATTCCTGCGTCCCTCAAAACAGTAACCCCTCCCCCGTCTCCTAATAGCCGCCTCCCCCTCATTAATGCTAATTAACCCCAGGCAATTAGCGCTAATTAACGCCCCCCCGCAATTAAGAACATAAGAAGAAGACTCCTTCCTCAGAGTCTGAGCAGTAGCCCCTCCTAGTCCTAATAGCCGCCTCCCCCATTGATGCTAATTAACCATATGCAATTAAGACTAATTAATGCTAATTAACGCCCCCCATTAAGGATTCCTGCCTTAGACGATAGCTGTCAACGTTTCCCTTTTTTTAAGGGAAATTCCCTTATTCCGAATAGGAAAGGGAAAAGTTGACAGCTATGCCTGGGACCCCAAACAATAGCCCCTCCCACAATTAATGCTAATTTTTGCTAATTGACGCCCATTAAAACCTTAAGAATCCTGATTCAGACCCCCAAACAGTAGCCCTGCCCACAGTTGATGCTAATTAACGCCCTCCCTATTAAGACCATAGGAAGGCTGCTTTCTAAGACTCCAATGAGTAGCCCCTCCTGCTCCCAATAGTCACCTCTCCGCCATTAATGCCAAGCATCTCCTGCCCTTAAAGGTAATTATCCCCTCCTTGTTACTGCTAAATACTAATTGAAGTCCCCACCCCCAGTTTAAAATATGTGGATAGCCTGGCTGGGTCAGGCGAAAGGCTGGGTCAGGCGAAAGGCCCGCTTCCTGCTATCAGGGGGGCCACCCAGGCCTCGGACACGGGGAGCATGCAAGGATAAATTGATGCTAATTAATCCACCATTACGCTCATTATCACAGTTTCCCTATCTCTGTTGCAGATCCTCTGGGTGGAGCTTTTCTGTCCCTTGCTGCCATCCCATTTCCCCTCCCACTTGTCTCTCCTTATTTTTCTATGTTTTCCCAATCTCACTGAATCCAACACTGTCCCTCCATCAGTCTGGTCAGTCGTGGCCGCACTGGGCCATGAGACAAATTCAGGAAAATGGCACTAAATGACTCTCGGACACTATGGGGGAGACAAAAAAATAAACAGTTCTCAGTTACTGGCCATTCTCTCGCGGCAGAAACATTTTTCTTAATTCTGAACCTGTGGGGTGGGAGAAACCCATCATCCAGGGGAAATCTGATGCCTGTGTCTGTGTGTGATTGCTTCACACCCTGCTGAGAAACCTCCCTGCTCTTGTTTCCCCCCCGCATAGACAATTGTGCGTGGAAGGCTGCTCAGAGAGATTGCTGGTTGCAACATGGCCAAGCTGCACGGGCTGCAAGCGGACTATGTTTTCCGTGGCGTTGAGCACATCGTCCGGATGTCGGTGGACGGGAACCTTCTGGAAGTAGAAGTGGAGGACCGTCTCACCACGGACCAGTGGCGGGGGGAGTTTGATGCTGCTTGTGAGTAATGAATCTGACACTGAGGAAGCTGTGCTGATGTGAACAGCTTAGGAGGGGGAAGAGCTGTGAAATGCCCAGCTACACTGTGCTGCTAGATGGGAAACCAAACACCGGCTTTCTCTGCTTTGACTATCTGGCACGTGCAGAGATGAGCCAGCTGCCCTCTGCAGTTGCCCTTCTGGCTCTGCTTTGTCCCTGCCTCTGCTGGGCACTTGAAGCCCCGTGTCTTTAATAATAATAATAATGATAATAATAATAATAATAATTTTATTTATACCCCGCCCTTCCCAGTTCAAAAATCGGGCTCAGGGCAGCTAACAACAAACTTAAAACACTTTAAAACAATTATAAAAGCAGCATAAAATACAATATAAAAACATGAATAACAATAAAATTCAAAAAATCAATTAGATAATCCCCAGGGCTAGCTGGCTGAATTGGTCCTACTTGTACCAGCGAGGAGGTCAGGGGAGAATTAGCTGTGGGGTCTTAGAGCGGGTGATCTTCATAAAAGGGGAGGGGAAGAGAAGAGAAGGGAAATAAAAGATCAGGCTGAATTCAAATTAAAGACCAGGCAGAATAGCTCTGTCTTACAGGCCCGACGGAAGGAGGTTAAATCCTCAAGGGCCCTAGTCCTTTCCGAGCACGATTCAAAGTGTTGGTGCTGACCTTTAAAGCCCTAAACTGCCTCGGTCCTGTATACCTGAAGGAGCGTCTCCACCCCCATCGTTCAGCCTGGACACTGAGATCCAGCGCCGAGGGCCTTCTGGCGGTTCCCTCATTGCGAGAAGTGAGGTTACGGGGAACCAGGCAGAGGGCCTTCTCGGTAGTGGCGCCCGTCCTGTGGAACGCCCTCCCATCAGATGTCAAAGAGATAAATAATTACCTGACATTCAGAAGACATCTTAAGGCAGCCCTGTTCAGGGAAGTTTTTAATATGTAACGCTGTACTGTTTTTAACACTGATTGGGAGCCGCCCAGAGTGGCTGGGGAAACTCAGCCAGATGGGCGGGGTATAAATAATAAATTATTATTATTATTATAGTCTCCTGGGACAGAGCATTCCACCAGAGCATTTCAAACGATAAAATACTGGTTCCATTTCCCTCTTGCTCTCAAATTCCCAAGTTAAGCCATTACGTTAAGCCACTACGTTTCCGAGCACAATTCAAAGTGCTGGTGTTGACCTTTAAAGCCCTAAATGGCCTCGGTCCAGTATACCTGAAGGAGCATCTCCACCCCCATCGTTCTGCCCGGACGCTGAGGTCCAGCGCGAGGGCCTTCTGGTGGTTCCCTCATTGCAAGAAGCAAAGCTACAGGGAACCAGACGGAGGGCCTTTTCGGTAGTGGCGCCCGCCCTGTGGAACGCCCTCCCATCAGATGTCAAAACGATAAACAACTACCTGACATTCAGAAGACATCTGAAGGCAGCCCTGTTCAGGGAAGTTTTTAATGTATGATATTTTAGTGTTTTTTGGTTTCTATGGAAGCCGCCCAGAGTGGCTGGGGAAACCCAGCCAGATGGGCGGGGTACAAATAATAAATTATTATTATTATTATTATTATTATTATTATTATTATTACATGCTCCCTATTACATGCCAAAATCAGCATCCCTCATGTTTCACCTTTTCTTCCAGTCATTGAAGACCTCACTCACAAGACTGGGAATTTCAAGCAGTTTGGGATCTTCTGCAGCATGCTAGAGTCGGCCATTTCCCAGGTGAGGCTCAGCTTGGCTTTGGGGCCGCCACGGAAAAGTCTATGGAAATGTGTCTCGCGCAGAGTTCCTCAGGCTTCTTGAGTGTTGCCGCTTTCCTAGGCTTCCTCTCCCTTTGGTCCCTTCTCCCCTGCCACCAACCATCCATCCATTCCACAGATGGGCATCTGGGAGATTTCTTCGTCTATAGTCCTCTCCTCGGTGTGAACACGGCAGATAAAAGCCTCAATCTTTAAAAAACAAGCAAACAAACAAACAAACAAACAGAAAAACACATTACTATCAGGTAGGTAGCCGTGTTGGTCTGCTGTAGTCGAAACAATAACATAAAATTAAAATAAAATATAAAATATAAATATTAAAAATACCTTCCAGTAGCATGATAACGGTAAAGGGACCCCTGACCATTAGGTCCAGTCGTAACCGACTCTGGGGTTGCAGCGCTCATCTCACTTTATTGGCCGAGAGAGCCGGTGTACAGCTTCCAGGTCATGTGGCCAGCATGACTGAGCTGTTTCTGGCGAACCAGAGCAGCGCACGGAAACGCTGTATACCCTCCCGCTGGAGCGGTACCTATTTACCTACTTGCACTTTTGACGTGCTTTCTAACTGCTAGGTTGGCAGGAGCAGGGACCGAGCAACGGGAGCTCACCCCGTAGCCGGGATTCGAACCACCAACCTTCTGATCGGCAAGCCATAGGCTCTGTGGTTTAACCCACAGCGCCACCCTTAGTAGCAGGTTAGAGACCAACTAAGTTAGTTATTGGTATGAGCTTTCGTGTGCATGCACACTTCTTCAGATGTGAAGAAGTGTACATGAAAGCTCATACCAATAACTAACTTAGTTGGTCTCTAACGTGCTACTGGAAGGTATTTTATTCATTTTATTTATTTTGTTTTGTTCGACACATTAATAAGTAAATAATGGGGGGGACCCCAATCTAATGTGGCTGCTACTGATGGGAGTTGTAGTCTGAAACATCTGGCAGGCACCAGGTTTGAGAAGGGACCTCCAGAATGTCAGGCCTCCTTTATGTGTTTCAAGGGCATCCTGATCAAATTTGCAGATGACACCAAACTGGGAGGGGTGGCTAACACCCCAGAGGACAGGATCACACTTCAAAACGACCTTGACAGATTAGAGAACTGGGCCAAAACAAACAAGATGAATTTTAACAGGGAGAAATGTAAAGTATTGCACTTGGGCAAAAAAAATGAGAGGCACAAATACAAGATGGGTGACACCTGGCTTGAGAGCACTACATGTGAAAAGGATCTAGGAGTCTTGGTTGACCACAAACTTGACATGAGCCAACAGTGTGAGGCGGCAGCTAAAAAAGCCAATGCAATTCTGGGCTGCATCAATAGGAGTATAGCATTTAGATCAAGGGAAGTAATAGTGCCACTGTATTCTGCTCTGGTCAGACCTCACCTGGAGTACTGTGTTCAGTTCTGGGCGCCACAGTTCAAGAAGGACACTGACAAACTGGAACGTGTCCAGAGGAGGGCAACCAAAATGGTCAAAGGCCTGGAAACGATGCCTTATGAGGAACGGCTAAGGGACCTGGGCATGTTTAGCCTGGAGAAGAGGAGGCTAAGGGGTGATATGATAGCCATGTTCAAATATATAAAAGGATGTCACATAGAGGAGGGAGAAGGGTTGTTTTCTGCTGCTTCAGAGAAGCGGACACGGAGCAATGGATCCAAACTGCAGGAAAGAAGATTCCACCTAAACATTAGGAAGAACTTCCTGACAGTAAGAGCTGTTCGACAGTGGAATTTGCTGCCAAGGAGTGTGGTGGAGTCTCCTTCTTTGGAGGTCTTTAAGCAGAGGCTTGACAACCATATGTCAGGAGTGCTCTGATGGTGTTTTCTGCTTGGCAGGGGGTTGGACTCGATGGCCCTTGTGGTCTCTTCCAACTCTATGATTCTATGATTCTATTATCTTTCCCCCCCTGCCTTGAGGACTTACGGTGTTTCTACCACATGCCCTGCCAGGTTCCTGCATCTTAAATCCTGCCACCATGACCCCCTTTCTGTCTTGAATTCCTGTCTTTCCCTAGTCTGAGAGTCGCTTCTTCCAGGATAAGGACTGGCTGTGTAAACGGTCCTTGATGTGGTGATGATTGTGTGGGCTTTTCCCCTACAGAGCAGCGAGTCGGTCACTCTGGACCTCCTCACTTACACAGACCTGGAGTCACTCAGGAACAGGAAGATTGGAGTGGGTCCCCGGCACACGGCGGCTGCCAAAAACTCCCCGCTGAGCTCCAAGCGCTACCTCATCTTGATCTACTCGGTGGAATTTGACAGGTGAAAGTTGACTGCATGACCAACAGGGAGCCTTGGGGTGACAAGGGGGCTTGGGGAAATGGAGGGCAGCTCATTTGTAGCTAAACATTCACCCAAAGGCCCCATAGCCAGCCACAGATTTATTGCAGGTGCGGTGGGGACAGGTGAACCTGGCCTTTCTGGAAGACCCAAGTCTCTTGTAAGAGCTGTGGGGTTGCCAGAGAGACTGCATAACCTTATAACTTGGAGGGAAGCAGATAATGAAACCAGCCCTTCCCTTTGCTGTGTGGGAGGAAGGAGGAGGAAGGGTCCTTTCCACTCCTTTTTTGATTCGAAAACAGCAAACAACGAGGCAGGAGCAAAGGCCCTTCCTGCCTCTTAGCCCAGGTCTGTCCAGGGAGCAGCCCCCCTTTTCCCAAAGCAAGAAGAGAGGGGAAGAGCAAGGACCACAGCCATCTTTGCCAAGCTGGGGCCTTCCAGACGCTTTGGAATACACCCACCTGGGGCTGATGGGAATTGTAGTTCAAAGCGGCTAGAAGGCCCCCGCTTGGCAAAGGCTGCTCTGCAGGGATATGCAGAGGAATAAGCATTCAATATTGGTAGCAGTTGGGACGCGGGCAGCGCTGTGGGTTAAACCGATCAGACTTGCCGATCAGAAGGTCAGCAGTTCGAATCCTCGCAACAGGGTGAGCTCCCATTGCTCGGTCCCTGCTCCTGCCAACCTAGCACTTCGAAAGCATGTCAAAGTGCAAGTAGATAAATAGGTACCTCTGCGGCGGGTAGGTAAACGGCGTTTCCGTGTGCTGCTCTGGTTCGCCAGAAGCGGCTTAGTCATGCTGGCCGCATGACCCGGAAGCTGTACGCCGGCTCCCTTGGCCAATAAAGCGAGATGAGCGCCACAACCCCAGAGTCGGCCACGACTGGACCTAATGGTCAGGGGTCCCTTTACCTTTACCTTATTGGTAGCAGTTACAGTGAAGAAAGTCCTTGCCTTTCCCTTTTTGTGGGTTGGTTTTGGCTGTCTCTTCCGGACAGGGAGGCAGGAAGCACCAAGGGTTGCTAGCCAGTCCCCTCTTGGGAGGGGGCCTCTTCCCTCCTAGTCAAACAGAGCGTTTGCCTGGCCTGTTAAGCACCAGAACCAACCCCTTGACATTTGCTCCTGTCTGTGGCTAGGTGCAGTGCCGGGGGTCCTGACTTGTGGTTGCCTTTCCTTGTTTCTCGGCAGGATCCATTACCCGCTCCCCCTCCCTTACATGGGCAAGCCGGATCCCGTCGTCCTGCAGAAGGTGATCCGGGAGCTCAAGGAGGAGTTGGCCCTGCTGAAGGCAAAGCCAGGCAAGGATTTCAGAGATGCTGAGATCCGCCGGCTTCGTGACGAGTGAGTGGGGAAGGCAGGGAGGGGGTAACCTGAGCCATATCCGGCAGCTGCTCTCTGCAGGAGACATCAATGCGGCCTTCTGAATTTGCTGTTCCAACATTTAGGAACCAGGATATCTGTGGCACCAGGAAATAGGTGTTTGAAGTGCTTCTTGGAACTGCTGGGTTCTTTCCCAGGTACCAGGGAGAGTGGAAGGTTTTGGGGTTTTGTAGGCAGGGAGAGATACTCAAGGCATAGCTGTCAACATTTTCCTTTTTTTAAGGGAAATTCCCTTATTCTGAATAGGATTCCTTGCAAGAAAAGGGAAAAGTTGCCAGCTATGACTCAAGAACTGCGTCTCCCATCTTTGGGAGCTATTTGTGATCGCAGGCATGTAAATGCTTCTTTGGAGTCAGTTTTCCTCCTCAAAGCATTGTTCTGATCTGACTGATTCCTACTGATTTAAAATACAACCCTTAAATCTACCACGTTGATCTGTTGCTTCCCTATAAAAACGTTCAAGACAGCTTACAAAGAGCAAACAATCCAAATTAAGTCTAAATTCCTCGGCCCGAAAATCCAAACAAGGGCAGGTATTGAAATGGCAGTGAAGCAAACTCTGCAGCGTCTCATGGGTTTGAGAACTAGACTCGCTATGCAAGGAAATGGTGCAACAGGTCTGCCCTATTACCAGGAACCAGCAGGAGTCAGGAGAACTGTGACAGTTGTATTTCTTTATGAACAGCAGATCAGCACTTCAGCATAGCAGCTAAGACTTGCTAGACAGGCAAAGCTAAGCTTCTCATTCATCCGTAGAGGGAACCACACCCAGCGAGAGGAGCTTTTATTACAGCTCTGGCGTGTCTCCTTAAAAGACACACCAGACATTTTACAATATCAGTCAGGAAATGCAGTGCAGCAGGAGTACAGCTGCTCTTTCCTTGAATTAATGATGATGATTAATTCAATTTATATACCACCCTTTATCAAAAGATCCCAGGGCGGTGTACAACATTAAAAACACATTACAGAACATCAATAATAAAAAGTATACTGACAGACGTAAAATAGTCATCATAATAACAGTCCTCTGCCCCACACTTTAGATTATTTAATAGCCATAGACCTGGGAAAAGAGGAGTGGTTTTTTTGCCGGACGTCTAAAGACAAAAGTGGCTTTGCAAACCCACCTTTTAGCGCTTAAACAACCTTTTCCAAACCTCAGCTGCAGGAAAGCTCAGGTCTCAAGCCTTGCACGGAAGAGATTCTCTCTCGGCTGCCGCTGACCCTGTCCCGACGCTCCCTTTTTCAGGCTGCAGCACACCTTGGAGGAGAAACAGTCAGTGGAGACGGTCTTGCTGGGCCTTCAGGAGGAGCTGAAGCTCACCAACAAGAGCAGCGCCTTGAAGGAGGTCAAGATCCTCAAGAAGGTCGTGCAGAGCTTGGAGGAGGAGCTGACCAAGGAGAGGGCGCAGCACCAGCGGATCGCTAACAAGCGCCTGCAGGAGAGCCGGCAGCTTGCCGACGAGGTGGGCTGGGCCTTGGCCTTACAGGATCCTCCTTCCCCTGGGCAGGAGGGGGAGAGGGCTATATTAGGTTGCTGAAAGGACAAAGACCTCAGTGCAGAAGTGCTCGTCCGAGCTCATCTCTGCTACTGAAAACAGATTCTTAGGCGTGGAATGTGCTCAGAGGCACCTCCTGGTCTTTTCGTCCCACTGCGTCCTTTCCACTTCATTTTGGGGGTCCGAGGTAGAAAAACGCCAAAGATCGAATAAGCCTGGAATCTGCCCACCCTTGGCGGAAAGGGCAAGGCTCCTCTCTTCCCACTGACAAGAGCCGTGGGGCTGGTGGGTGGGGGGTCATGGTGAGGAGAGAGGGAGGGACGGCCAGCCTTCCTCCAAGTCTAGGAACCCCTAGAAACACCAGCTCCTTCATTTCATTCACTTTTAATTTGCATACTGCCTTTCTATATTACTCTATGCAAGGCGGTTTACAGCAAAACGTGCAACAAAAATCACACACCTTAGAACACGGGTAGGCAAACTAAGGCCCGGGGGCTGGATTTGGCCCAATCGCCTTCTCAATCCGGCCTACGGACGGTCCAGGAATCAGCGTGTTTTCACATGAGCAGAATGTGTCCTTTTATTTAAAATGCATCTCTGGGTTATTTGTGGGGCATAGGAATTCGTTTATTCCACACACACACCCAAAAAATATAGTCCGGCCCCCCACAAGGTCTGAGGGACAGTGAAACTGCTGAATAAATTTGCTGACCCCTACCTTAGAATAATCAAATTCAATACAGTGGTATCTCAGGTTACAAACTTAATTCATTCCAGAGGTCCGTTCTTAACCTAAGGCGTGCTTTCGCTAATGGAGCCTCCCGTTGCCACTGTGCCGCCGGCACACAATTTATGTTCTCATTCTGGGGTAAAATTCTCAACCCGAGGTACTACTTCTGGGTTAGTGGAGTTTGTAACCCAAAGTGTTTGTAACCCAAGCTACCACTATTCAGAAAAGTCATAATAAAAACATAACTTTAAACAACTTGCAGCAAGTAAGGTAATAATCAATAATCCATTGGAACATAATAGTACACAACAGCATTCTCTCAAATTATCAGTAAATAATAATTAAACAGAAATTCACTCTTAGCAATTACAGTGGTACCTTCGTTTTCGAACGCGCCTTCGAAACATGGCTACTGTTTTGAGGCTTCCACTTTCAGTTTTTGGACATTTCAGAACTCGGAATGGACTTTCGGAACAGATTATATTCGAAAACCGAGGTACCCCTGTACAATAAATAATTGCTAAACTATAATCAACAAAAATAGCAGCAAGTCACAATGCATAAAATGCCCCACCACATTCTGCAAATATCCACCCTGGACTCCTAGGTACCGACTCTGCTTTAATATACCCCCCCATTATTCAGCCTGAGCCTTAACACAAGGCCCAAAAAGAGATCTTTCTGCCCACTGCAGCTGGCAGAGATGAAAGCGACAGAACGGAGCCTCCGGATTCGCGTGAAGAACCTGACCAACGAGCTGGCCTTGTACAAGAAAGGGTGAGCGCTCCTGACCCCTCGGCCCCTCTGCTTTCTATGCCGGACGCAAACCCACCCCTCTAGCTGCAGGCGTTCCTTTCTCTCTCTCCCCTCCCCAGGCGCTTCACCCCCTCCGGACCATCTCCCCAGAACCACCCCGCGCCCCCTCGCAATTTTGCGCACCCCACCCTGTCCCGAGGCAGCACCAAGAAGAGAGACGTCCGCCGCTCCACCTCGGAGGAGCGCTCGAACTCCCGGGAGCGCAGCAGCGCCTGGGGGCCCAGCCGGCAGAGGTCCAGCTCCAGGGAGGGGCGCAGCGGGAGCCAGGGCCGCCTCCCTCGACAGTCCCCATCTCCTACAGGTGAGAGGGGTGGGTCAACGTCACCAAGCACCCCCTCTTCCCTGGCACCAGGCCTGCCTGGCGCAGTGGCTGGTAGGAAGGAGAAGCCTCCTTCGAAGGGGGTGTGCTGGGCACAGAAAGGAGCAGGCCTCATTATCCTCTCCCCGCCTGCCTCCGAGTTACCAACAGATCCAAACTCCTCCTCTTCTTCTCAAGGTGCCAGGCAAGTAAAGCCGCCTTTTTCAGCACATGTTTTATCTGCTAGATCTGAGGGGGAGGGCCGGAGTCAAGTACTGCAGCTCGTGAAACTACTCTTCTGACACCACATCTCTTGCTTCTGAGATACCGTATTTTTCGCTCTATAAGACACACTTTTCCCTCCTAAAAAGTAAGGGGAAATGTGTGTGCGTCTTATGGAGTGAATGCAGGCTTTGTGGGCTATCCCAGAAGCCAGAACAGCGAGAGGGAGCACTGCGCTGCACTCCCTCTCTCTCTCTCTGGCTGTTCAAGCTTCTGGCTTAGCCGTGCGAAGCCTCCGCAGGGGAGTGGGGAGCCTTCATCCCGCTGCCTTGCGGAGGCTTCGCACAGCTATCCCTGGCTTTTGCGGGAGGTGGGGGAAGGGACAGAGCGCGGGGCTCTCTCCCTTCCCCCACCTCCCAGAAAAGCCTCCAAGAGCCGCGCTCCCTTTAAAGAGTGCGCGGCTCTTGTGGGAGGTCGGGGGATACCCAGGAGGCTTGCTTTCTCTGAAGCCAGGAGAGAAAGCGGGATCGGTGCACACCAATCCCACTTGGTCTCCTGGCTTCAGGGATAGCCCTGCAAAGCCTCCTGAGCGAAGAGGGAGGAGCGCTCCCTCTTCGTTCAGGAGGCTTCCTATTTCTTGTTTTCCTCCCCTAAAAATTAGGTGCGTCTTATGGTCAGGTGCTTCTGATAGAGTGAAAAATACTCTACATGTTAGAAGAGCCTTAGCCCTGGGATAGCTCAGTTCGTAGAGCCTGTGACTCTTGATCTCAGGGTTGTGGGTTCAAGCCCTACCTTGGGCAAAAAAATCCCGCATTGCAAGGGTTGGACTAGATGACCCGTGTGGTCCCTTCCAGCTCTGTGAATTTATGATCAGGTCAAAGGCCCGTCTAATCCAGCACTCTGTCCTGTATGGTGGCCAGCCCAGGAGTAGAGCAGAGCGCGCTCCCATCAGGGTTCCCCAGTAGCTCATATTCAGAGGCGTTCTTGCTGCCATCCTTGACTCTCTAACAATAGGGGCTAGAAACTTGCTTGCCAGTTTTTGAAGCCGAGAACTGTGCCAGAGTTCAAATCCCACAACTGTGGAATGGAGGACCTCAGGACCATATCTAAGCGCGATGTCCCCAAAGCTAGAATCCACATCCCACCTTGTGCAAAGAATGACGGGCTTCTTAACTCTCCGCAGACAAGGCAAATCCTTGCCTTTTCAGCAAGGCTGCCTTTGCCTTGGGCACGAAGTCAACCCAGAACTGGGCACTGGGAGCTATTGCCCTGTAAACAGACCAGATCCCTTCTGCTCCACAGGACAGAACTGCCATAAGGTGCCCTTCCTGCCTGACCACCCTCTTTCCCTCTCCTTCCCTATAGGACCCCGGGCACCACGCTTTGACCCTACCGCCTTTGTGAAGGCCAAGGAGAGGAAGCAGAAGGAAGCAGAGCAGAAAAAGTGAGTCGTTCGCCTCCAGGGTCTGCCGCTCCCCCAACCCTGGCGGCTGCAGGATCCAGGCAAGGGCGAACGGCTCTGTTTGGGCTAATTTGTCCTGTCTCCCTCCAGAGAGCGATGCCTGCGGCGGGGAATGGGAGACACCCCGCCCAGCGGTTGGTGCCACCGCCTGCAGTCCAGGGGCCCCTCGGCTTTCAGCACCAGCGGTCTGGGGAAAAGCCGGGGCAGGAGTTCTTCAGGTGCGTTTCGCTGGGACCTTGCTCCCTGTTTTGTGTGCTGCGCAAATGACGCACGCAGCTGCATGGAGGCGCCAGGTCCCTGCCTCGAGGAGCTTCCAAAACCTCCGCTGGAGGTGGAGAGGGAAGTGGGCAGGCGTACGTAGGGGGGGAAAGGCAATCGATTTCGCATATTTTCATACTAGGCGGGGTTACAGGGCAGAATGGGAACTAGGGGGTTGCGGCAAAGGCTTCGCTTTAAGGTGGGACTCTTACATCATCTTCATTTTCCTCTGGGTAACTCTGGAAAATTCCCACATTTCCCCCCCCACTTAGGATTGTACTCAACACTCTTTGTGAACCTAATGATCTTGAGAGTCAGTCATCCATACCCTGTATGCACCTTTTTCGTACCCCATGAACAAACCATGTGCCCCACACTTTGCAAGCTTGCTGTTCTGTGGGGTGTGTACCACATGTCAGAACCAAAGATTCTCATGTGCTTGACGTAAGGTTTCTTACCAAACATCTTCTCATAGGGAGTACAACCAATAGGTGATGACAATCTGCGATTATAAGTATAAACAAACAAGTTCAAAGACTCCCCCCCCAAAACTTCTCAGGGAGATTGGCAACATGCAACAAGGTTTTTAGGCCTTGCAGCAATCCAATCTTCCAATCTCCCTTCTCAGAAGAGGAAGCTGAGGATAATGATGATGATGATGATCAGAGTTCGGATTCCAGCTCAGTGGGCAGCGCTGCTGCTGGTGTCAGCGACAGTGATGACAGGGACGTGGGTGAAGTAAGGTTCTCCAGAAGCAGACTGTAAGGGAGAAAACTCCAGGGGTCTTTCGGTTAGAGAGAGCCTGGGGTGCTGCACCAGTGAGAGTGTCAGACCAGGACCTGGGAGAGACCAGGGTTCAAGTCCCCCACCCGGCCATATTGAAGCTCGCCGGGTGACACTGGCCCAGTCACTGCCTCTCAACCTCATCTGCCTCACAGCGTTGTGGGGATAAAACGGATCTAGGCGGAGAACGATGTACGCCACCTATTTCTCTTTGGAGGGGGGAAGCTGGGATATAAACAATGGAGCAGGGGACCTTTGGACAACTTAGGAGTAGATCTGAAGGGGGCGTAGGGGCTAGGAACTTGTGCTGGATCTGGGAGCATACAGGAAGCCCGTGGAGCGTGATCATAGGATTAGAGTAACAGGAGGTTGCCAGCTAGATTGGAGGCGATTAAAGGTAAGACAAGGGAAGGCCAGAGAAGAGGGGATTGCAGGAGTCTAGCGGAGAAAGGCAGAGGGCCCAGGCCAGAGTCTTTGAGCCTTCCAAGTCCTTTCTGCGGCTGCTTCCCGAATTGAGCAAGCAGGCTTGTGAGCTCTCCTCTTCGATGCCTGGCTGGCGCTAAATGAATACAGCCCAAGCAAAAGTGACAGTGCGCGGAAATGTTTGTCTGCTTGGGGAAATTAGCTTCTTACTTAGTTCTGAACATTCCCCGCATCCCTGTATGTGCAAACTTGCCTGATTTAAGGTGCTGACCTTTAAAGCCCTAAACGGCCTCGGTCCAGTATACCTGAAGGAGCGTCTCCTCCTCCATCGTTCTGCCCGGACACTGAGGTCCAGCGCTGAGGGCCTTCTGGCAGTTCCCTCACTTTGAGAAGTGAGGTTACAGGGAACCAGGCAGAGGGCCTTCTCAGTGGTGGCGCCCGCCCTGTGGAACGCGCTCCCATCAGATGTCAAAGCGATAAACAACTACCTGACATTCAGAAGACATCTGAAGGCAGCCCTGTTTAGGGAAGCTTTTAATATGTGACATTTTTGTGTATTTTTCATCTTTGTTGGAAGCCGCCCAGAGTGGCTGGGGAAACCCAGCCAGATGGGCAGGGTACAAATAATAAATTATTATTATTATTATTATTATTATTATTATTATTATTATTATTATTATTTCTGCCAACGGCATCCGTACCTGTCCTGCCCTCTTTCTGCACTTGTGCACAACAGTTTCAAATCGCAATAAATATTTTGAAATATAAAATAGCAGTTGAAAAAAGAATACAGTGGTACCTCGCAAGACGAATGCCTCGCAAGACAAAAAACTCGCTAGACGAAAGGGTTTTTGGTTTTTTGAGCTGCTTCGCAAGACGATTTCCCCTATGGGCTTGCTTCGCAAGACGGAAACGTCTTGCAAGTTTGTTTCCTTTTTCTTAACACCGTTAATACAGTTGCGACTTGACTTCGAGGAGCAACTCGTAGCACGCGGTGTGTGGTAGCCTTTTTTGAGGTTTTTGAAGACTTTGGTGACTTTTGAAGCTTTCCCAAAACTTTCCCGACACCGTGCTTCGCAAGACGGAAAAAATCGCAAGGCGACAAAACTCGCGGAACGAATTAATTTCGTCTTGCGAGGCACCACTGTACATGAGTTGGAGCGGACGTGCAGAGATGTTTCTGTCAATTCTCCTCTTGCTTTGTCAGTCCTAACGGGAAATTCACTTTCCTCGCCATCGCTCCCCCATCTCTCCTGCCTCCTCTCTGCTCCTTCCTTGTCCGCAGTGCACAGCCTGTCCTGTTCTCTTTGCCTCCCATCTTGCCCTTACAAGAGCTGCGTTCTCCTGCTGTCTGCTTTGCCCTGAACCTTCGAAATGTCTGTGAACATCCCGTGACATTATAGCAGGCTTCACAGTAGATTAGCAAGGAGAGATTCTCGCAGGTGCTTTAGTTAACGGTATTTATAGTTTGCTTTCTCTTCCCCCATTATGCCTGCTTTATACGTCCCGAAAGCCACTTTACACAGGCGCGTCGCAGCGTTTGGGTGACTTGCCTGTGCGAAAGGGTCTTCGCCTCACCTGATCTCACCCTACGCTCTTTTCCTGCAGTGGAAAGCTTCCGCAGCCGGCGCTCATCCGCAAGCTCAGGGAGTGAACTGGACGATTACTCTGAGCCTGCTGCCCCAAGGTAAGGAAGGTGGTGCATAGGGAGGCACAGCCGCGTCCTGCCAAAACCCCACACTTAGCTTTAAAAAGCAAGCTTTCTATGGGAGCAGAAGCGAATCTGATAAAGCTGCGGCAAAAATCCCCATTGCCAAGCAGGTCACACACCCCGTTCACACGAGGAAGGTCAGGGCTAGGAATCCAGGGCAGCTGTCTACCAGTTCCATCTGGTACGCAGCCTGAGACTCTACCTACTTGCAGACTGTCTTGCCAGAGTGGTGCATGCTCTAGTTATCTCCCACTTGGACTACTGCCATGCGCTCTACGTGGGGCTACCTTTGAAGGTGACCTGGAAAGTACAATTAATCCAGAATGCAGCAGCTAGACTGGTGACTGGGAGTGGCCGCTGAGACCACATAACACCAGTCTTGAAAGACCTACATTGGCTCCCAGTACAGTTCCGAGCACAATTCAAAGTGTTGGTGCTGACCTTTAAAGCCCTAAATGACCTTGGTCCAGTATACCTGAAGGAGCGTCTCCACCTCCATCGTTCAGCCCGGACACTGAGATCCAGCTCCGAGGGCCTTCTGGCGGTTCCCTCACTGCAAGAAGCCAAGTTACAGGGAACCAGGCAGAGGGCCTTCTTGGTAGTGGCGCCCGCCCTGTGGAATGCCCTCCCACCAGATGTCAGGGAAATAAACAACTACAGTATCTGATGCTTAGAAGACATCTGAAGGCAGCCCTGTTTAGGGAAGTTTTTAATGTTTGATGTTTTATTGTGTTTTTAATATTCTGTTGGGAGCCGCCCAGAGTGGCTGGGGAAACTTAGCCAAATGAGTGGGGTATAAATAAAAAATAAATGATGATGATGATGATTTATTATTAAGGGCTTTGCCTGGCTCGGACACAGAGTTTGGGCTCGGGACATGATTGCAATTAGCCCATTAGCCTGATCCGGCCTGATGAGTTGTGTGTGTTGTCCCTTAGGGGGAGGAAGCGAGCAGTGAGGGGCAGGAAGCCTCTGAGTTCCTCATCCTGGAATGGCAGTACCGTGGTAAGCAGCCTGCCGCGTCGAGGTCCCTCTTTGGCAGAAAAGTGCTGGGCAAACTGAGCTCGCTGTCTGCCGAGACTCCTGGGCACTGGGGGCGGGTCTTGGGTTTTCTTTAGCTATCAGAGGTGAACTGACCAGTGCCACTCGTTCTCCCTGCAGATTCCCCACACGGATGGTGGCCACAGGAAGCACCTGGCCAGCACGCCTACCACAGGCCAGCGAGCGGACAAAGGTAAATCCCCCGGGGTCTCCAGTGGCCTCTTGAGATGACTGGAGTGGGTTGACGTCTTCGGGTAAGAGTGAAGTGTAATCTCTTGAGAGCCAGTGTGGCGTAGCAGTTGAGAGTGTCGGGAGACCAGGATCCGACTCTTCTCTTGGCCGTGAAGGGTGACTTTGGGCCAGCCCCTGGCTCTCGTCCTAACTTACCTCAAAGGTGGTTGTGAGAATCAAATAGGAGAACCATGTACAGTGTTTCCTCGGGTTACATACGCTTCAGGTTACAGACTCCACGAACCCAGAAATAGTGCTTCAGGATGAGAACAGAAATTGGGCTCCGGCGGCAGCAGGAGGCCCCATTAGCTAAAGTGGTGCTTCAGGTTAAGAACGGTTTCAGGTTAAGTACGGACCTCCAGAACGAATTAAGTACTTAACCCGAGGTACCACTGTACAGTGGTACCTCTGGATGCGAACGGGATCCGTTCCAGAGCCCCGTTCACATCCTGAAGCGAACGCAACCTGTGCGCGCATCTGGGTGGGTCGCAATCTGCCACTTCCGCGCATGCACGTGACATCATTTTTGTGTGCGCGAGCGGCGAAACCCGGAAGTAACGCGCTCCATTACTTCCTGGTCACCGTGGAGCGCAACCCGAAAATGCTCAGCCTGAGGCTACTTTAACCGAGGTGTGACTGTACGCTAGTGCTTGCCAACTGGGCCCCCCAGGCTATTCCAAGGGGGGCACAGATGAAAAATGCATAAATGGGGGGCCACAGCATGAGGCTAGGGGGCCACAGAGGGAAGTGAGAAGTGAAGGGGGGAAATATTTTTTAAAAATACATCTTGATTGACTATCTGCTTGGCCAATCACAAGCAGGTAAGGGGGTGGCCCACCAGAGCCCAGCGCTCCTTTTTGCCCTGGGCATTTTTTGGGAGCAGTCCTGGGGTTTTTTTTTCTGGCGGGAGAGGGCGATCGCTGAGGCTCCCCTTTTGACCAGTAGGGCCCGCGATCTAGAAACCCCAGGTCAGGTAAGTGCGGTGGTGTACTGGCAATGAGTAGGGTTGGGTGAGGGTTCTTGCTACCACCAGTGCTGGGCCAGTTACTGCTTGCTTGCTTGCTTGCTTATTTATTTATTTAGGCCAAGCCAGCCCATTGGTTAATCTGCATTGTCCACGCTTCCTGGCAGCAGTGACTGTCCAGGGTTTCAGATAAGGGGCATTCCCAGCCCTCCCTGGAGATTTGACCTCATTATTATTGGGCTCTGCCTCCAAGCCATAGCTAGCCCTTCCTCATTAGGCCTTGCCCAGAAAGTTGTGCCCCAGCTGGAAGAAGTTTAAGGAATATTTGAAAAAATACGTTAATCTTTAAGTTTTAGAATAGCTTTGGAAGTGGATATAGGCTGTAGGGTTAGAAGTAGAAGATAACGTATTTCAAAATACTATTATTTGTAAGTGATAAAATGTGAAGTTTTTTATGGTTAAAGTAAGTGGGATTTTAAAAAATGGTTAGAAATCATGATATATGTAAACTGCTAAAGATGAAGTAAAATGGAAATCAGATAGGTGGGACTTGTTTAGAAAAATAAAGATAAGACAAGAATTTGTTTGTATTGTTTGTTTTTCTGTTTGTGTTCTTTATTTGTGTTATAAAATGAATTTTAAAAAATTGGGGGGGGGGGAGAGAAAGTTGTGCCCCAGTCTCCCGGTCCTCTCGTTTGGCAATAACCCCAGTTGTCTTGTCCCACAGAGAACCTATACGACGAGCCATCGGCTGACCTCTCAGAGATTGACGCTCGGCTGCAGGCGCTGCAGGAATACATGAATAAACTTGAGACCAGAACGTAACCCCTGGAGTAGAACAAATTAAGAGGGCCGCTGGGCCAGAATACAGGGAGCCTCCCTCCCCCACCCACCCCGGTTTGGAGTCCTCCTTCGGGCTTCTTTAAACAGAGTCCGGGGCCTGAAAGAGGTGTTGGCATGAAGCATGGGTTTGTAAACATTCATGTACAGCAAGCACACACAAAAGTGGGTGCCTTGAGGGACTAGAAGCTTCAGAGATTTTTTCCCCCCTTCTCTGATGCTGCTTAGGACCTGGTCGATGTGTAGCTTGCTCAAGATACAGGGCACTGAACCCTTTAGCCTTACTTAGCCCTTTTGTACCCAATCTTGCCTTTAAAAACGGGGAGATGGAGCCCCCTTCGGCCATCAGATCATCCTTCTTTAAGACTCCCCTCCTAATTCCAGCTGCTCTCTCGCCCCTTTAGTTCCGAGCCTTTAAGAAACCAGGGTGTGCAGCCTGAGATCAAAATCGGGTCCTCCCTCGCTGCTTGCTCTCAGGCAAGCCTTCTTCCTGGGACAAAGACAATGACTTCTCTTTTACAGAGTCCCTCCCTCTCCCTCCAGTTGCTTCCAGGCACGTCTCTGGCCTGGAGGTGCTGGCTGCTTTGGGGGCACAAATTCAGATCTCTTCCCGGGGGTGGAGAGAAGGGTAGGAATTTCTTGGCTCAAAAGACTGGCCGAGTGAGAGATTGCAGGCTTAGCCAGAAAATCTTTGGGCTGCCTGTGAGAGATCCTAGTAGGGAATAGTTCCACTCACCAGTTTTACTTCTCAGCTAGGCACCAAAGGATAGCTGAACTGTTGCAGCCACTGGTTTTAACATTTTCCTTTTAAAGAACTGCTTTTGCCCAGCCTGTTTAGACCTGGTATCTCTTCTGGGTTAGATGGTGGTGTGTTAAACAGCATCCTTGTTCCCTCGGCTGTGCAGCGGGGAGCCTGTTCCCAGTTGTGACATATCCTTTTGGCCTGTTTTGACTGCTTGCTTGAGCCAGGCTCCTTTGCAAGGGGCAAATGCAACTGGGTTTGTGTCGGTCTACCCTCTAGCAGGCTGGTTCTTAAACTTATGTGTGGTCTCTTCTAAACATTCCATGAAGTTCTCTTGACAGCTTTTAATGGATGGTGGTTGTCTGATTTCCCTGTCTGCCTGTCTCCCAGTGTGACTCTTGCTGTGTGGTGCTGTGTGCAGTGATCCTATTTTGTAAATAAACACTTCTTTTCTAACACACCGGTCTCTGTCCGATCCACTGGTATCTTGTCACAGCTGTGTTCCCGTGCTAGTTTAAGAAGAACTTAACAGATTGGACGCTCTGTCCCTGCTCCTGCCAGCCTAGCAGTTCGAAAGCATGTCAAAGTGCAAGTAGATAAATAGGTACCGCTCCAGCAGGAAGGTAAACGGTGTTTCCGTGCACTCCTCTGGTTTGCCAGAAGCGGCTTAGTCCTGCTGGCCACATGACCCGGAAGCTGTACGCCGGCTCCCTCAGCCAATAAAGCGAGAGGAGCGCCGCAACCCCAGAGTCGGTCACGACTGGACCTAATGGCCAGGAGTCCCTTTACCTTTAGCAGATCGGACAAAACGTCTACCCAGCCCAGCCAGATCACTCTAGGAAATTCAAATCCAAGCTCTCCAGTCACAGGCATGTTTGGGAAGCACAGCTCACATCTCCCAGGCATGGGAGAGCAAGCTGGTGGAGGCTGAAATGCACTTTGCGCATGTTCAGAGGGAAACGCTCTGAAACGGCTTCCCCCAGGATCAAGCCCCAGCCTTCAAAATAGGTTTGTCCTCTTTCTGTTGCTGCGTCAGCTGGCAAAGCGAGGGTTACAGAGCATCCGTTGTTCAAGAAGAGGAGGGGGAAATTGACAGAAAAGGCCAGTCTCCTGAAATTCAGGCTGCGTGTATATCTGAGGGCTGGAAGGAAGCGAAGTGCAACACGGGAGCAACTTCAAGTGGAAAGTGCTAGACTATAATAATAATAATAGTAATATTTTTTTATTTATACCCCGCCCTCTCCAGCCAAGGCCAGGCTCAGGACGGCTAACAAGCAATAATAAAAACAAGTTGAATAAATACAACTTAAAAACAAGATTAAAATACAACATTAAAATATTGAAATATTAAAATGCAGCCTCATCACAGGAGGAGAAAGGAAAAAGAAAGAGGGGGAGGGGAGGGAATCAAATTGGCTCCGAGCCAAAGGCCAGGCAGAACAACTCTGTCTTACAGGCCCTGCGAAAAGAAATCAGATCCTGCAGGGCCCTGGTCTCATGAGGCAGAGCGTTCCACCAGGCCGGAGCCAGTGTTGAAAAGGCCCTGGCTCTGGTTGAAGCCAATCTAACTTCCTTAGGGCCCAGGACCACTAGGGTGTTGCTATTTATGGACCTTGAGGCTCTCCGTGGGGCATACCGGGAGAGGCGGTCCCGTAGGTACGTGGGTCCTAGACCATGAAGGGCTTTAAAGGTCAAAACCGGCACCTTTAATCTGACCCTGTACTCCACCGGGAGCCAGTGCAGCTGGAAAAGACTAGGACATCTTCAGTTAGAATCTGGCACTCCCGGTGCCTGCAGAAGTTCTCCTAGCTCAGGTAAGCTATATAATGATGACTGGATCCATTATTTAAAAACTTTCTGCCGAGCGACTAAATCTGCACATCAATTCTTCGGCGCTGCTGATGTACCGATCCACCATCGCATTGTGTCACTGTGTGATGCCTGCCATTCCAACACATTTTCTCTTGTGTTTCTGTGATGGTGAGAACACTAAATGTCCTTCTCAAGCTCACAGACCTTGTTGTTTTCCTTCTTATTTTTATCAATAGCTCTACAGGGTCGGACCAGAGTGGGTCTGCCTCTAGTCTAGCACGTCTGCAGGGCTTCTCAAGGCGGTCAGCTCAGATACTTCCAGGAAGTCCTTTCCCAGCTGGCACCCCACCATCTGACCGGGTTGCCCCAGCCACTCTGGGCAGCTTTCAGCATACATAATAATATAACAATACATTTTAAAACTTCCCTATACAGGGCTGCCTTCAGATGTCTTCTAAAGGTTGTAGTGTTACTTATTGTGGGAATGTTCAGGGGTGCAGGAGAGGATATATTGTCTGATAATAGCCTTTCCAACTTGTGTAACAAGTTCACAATTTTAGCAGAGTAACATCCCCCTTTTTAAACATTTGCTCAGGCTCGCTAATGCCTCTATAATAACTGTTCTGGTATTTTCCCCTTATTCCCTCATCAAAGATAAGACACGACACAGTCTTCTATAAAAGTATAAAAAGGTTTACTCACACATCATTCTGTTCACAGTAGGATCCCAGAAGGCAGGCTTAGCTTAGAAAAGTAACATATACCTAGAAACTATCTCATAAGAAGACATCTTTGGGTAAGATGTTGCTTCTTCAATGCATGTAGTCAAAAGGAGAGAGATGTCTACCCTGCCCTGTGCTTTTGTTGTTACCTGCACAGGTGAGGCCACGCCCACCTCTAGTCACATGCAGAGGATGTCTGTCCCAGCCCAGAAGGAAACAGGAAGTTTACCTGCTGGCTGGACGAACATTCCTCCCCATGTGTAAACATGATCACTCTAGGAATGTTGTACTTGACTGCTCTTGTGTTTCACATCCCACACTTATCTCCTTGACATCTGATGGGAGGACGTTCCACAGGGAGCGCACTACTGCAGAGAAGGAAGATGCTCTCTTACTGAGCCACAGTCATTGCTCCTCTGGTTCCTTTTTCACATCCTTGTGTGATGGCCTAGGAATCGGATTCAGAGGCTGAACCTGAGGAATCCCAGCCTGCACAGGAGTCCCTGCCTCCAGGACCGACTGAGCCAGGGCTGGGGCTTGAACCTGAAGGGCCCTGACCAGTGCTGGATCCTCAGGAGCAGACACCAGCTGAATCTGCTCTGGCTCCGGAGGTGATCGAAGACCCATTGCCTGCAGGTGCTCCACTCTCAGCCCCGTCAGGGGAAGGTGAGGTTGCCTCTGTGTCCGGTAGCCCTCCAGACTCTCCTGAGCTGCAGAGGCTCAGGGCAGAGAGGCGGAGGGAACTAAGTTCCCCCAGGAGGAGTGCTCACCTCCAGGCCAGGAGAGGCGAGTCACCTGTGGACCGGGGCCGCCCTATGCCTCGGGGCAGATAAAAGCCAGCCAGCCCAGTCCCAGGTTGCGGGAGCAACGTTGTTGGTAGCCTGTTCCTGCCTGCACCCTGTCCTGCTCTTCTGCCAGAGTTCCTGACCTCACTCGACTCCCTGCCTTGGACCCAGCTTCAGCTTTGACGGACAGCCTCCATACCACATCCTTGACCTCAGACCGGACTCGGACCACGCCGCACAGTAACCCCCCGGGACCAGCACACCTTGCCAGTGTTAAGGATCTCTCATTGTTCTGCCCTCTTTGGCCTCCTACCTCTAACGATAGGCGGCCCCTGAAGGATTCTCCAAGAGGCAACGTGGCCCTCATCTGGAACAGTTTCCCCATCCCTGTGAAGTGAGGTGCCAAAGGCTACCCAGATGTAGCCAGCAATCATCTCCCCTGTTTTTACAGCTGCCTCAAGCCCACGTGACAAACAGCCATGGATTTCCTCCCTGCTGCTTCAAGGAGATAAACGGCGCTGGGAATTGAGGGCCCTGCTTCTCGCCTGATGTGAGGAAGACAATTTCTGGCTTGGCTGACTTTGATTGTTGTCTTCCACGGACCTCCTGAGAGCTGGCTCAAAAGAGGCCTGGCTGAGGAGTCCGGGGAGAAAAGAGAGGTGCTGTGTGAGAGAAAAATACCAAAATGCCACAATTAAGCTTATTTGCAGAACTGCCGTTCATATGGCAACGGATGTGACAATCAATGGTGCCTATGGCACAATTTATCCACCACCAAGGGACACGGTTGGGGCTGTGGTCTAAACCATGGAGCCTCTTGGGCTTGCTAATCAGAAGGTCGGCAATTCGAATCCCTGCAACGGGGTGAGCTCCCATTGCTCTGCCCCAGCTCCTGCTAACATAGCAGTTCGAAAGCATGCCAGTGCAAGTAGATAAATAGGTATCACTGCGGTGGGAAGGTAAATGGCATTTCTGTGCGCTCTGGTTTCCGTCACGGTATTCTGTTACGCCAGAAGCGGTTTAGTCATGCTGGCCACATGACTCGGAAAGCTGATGTGGCCTGAAAGAAGAGTTTGGATTTGATATCCCGCTTTATCACTACCCGAAGGAGTCTCAAAGCGGCTAACATTCTCCTTTCCCTTCCTCCCCCACAACAAACGCTCTGTGAGGTTAGTGGGGCTGAGAGACTTCAAAGAAGTATGACTGGCCCAAGGTCACCCAGCAGCTGCATGTGGAGGAGCGGAGATGCGAACCCAGTTCCCCAGATTACAAGTCTACCGCTCTTAACCACTACACCACACTGGCACGCACTGAAAGCGAGAAGATGAAAGCCACTCTGGGCGGCTTCCAACAAAATATTAACATACAGTAATCCATCAAACATTAAAAGCTTCCCTGAGCAGGGCTGCCTTCAGATGTTGTCTAAAAGTCTGGTAGTTGTTTTTCTCTTTGACATCTGGTGGGAGGGCGTTCCACAGGGCGGGTGCCACCACCGAGAAGGCCCTCTGCCTGGTTCCCTGTAACTTGGCTTCTTGCAGGGAGGGAACCGCAACCCCATAGTCGCCTTTGACTGGACTTAACCAGCCAGGGGTCCTTTACCTTTACCTTACCTTTTATCCTCCACCCTATCACCCTTCACCCTTACCTGCTGGCCTTTTTTGGTTGGGGATGGGCAACGTCAAATCTGCCACATGCCCCCCAACTAGCAAGGGCAGCTCAAAGGCACCAAACTGGTGAAGGCTGCATTAAGGAATGTGACAGGCGAATCAGCTTCTGCTGCAACCACAATGAATCCCTGAGAAGAGCTCTGCTGGATCTGGCCAGTGGTCCTTCCAGTCCAGCATTCTGTCCTCACAAGGGCCAATCAGGTGCCTGTGGGGAACCCACAAGCAGGATTCGAATACAAGAGGAACTCCCCTCCTGAGGTTTCCGGCAACTGTGATTCAGAAGCATTGATGTATCTAGCTGTGGGGGCAAAGCGTAGCCATCGTGGCCCCAACCGTCGATAATCCAGCAATTACTGTGCTGTGGTTTGTGGCTGGGACATGGTCATCAACATTTTATTCAGTTCGTTTCTATACCGCTTTGAAATGTCAAAGCAGTTACCGTATTTTTCGCTCTGTAAGACGCACCAGATCACAAGATGCACCTAGTTTTTGGAGGAGGAAAACAAGAAACAAAATATTCTGAATCTCAGAAGCCAGAACAGCTGCACAGTGAAAGCAGCGATCCCTCTTGCTGTTCTGGCTTCTGGGATAGCTGCGCAGCCTGCATTCGCTCCATAACACACACACACATTTCCCCTTACTTTTCAGGAGGGAAAAAGTGAGTCTTATAGAGCAAAAAATACGGTATTTAAAAAATAAATGCTGGGAAAGCAAGGTGGGAAGAGCTGTCCGAGGTGCTGAAAATGAGGGTTGCAACCACATTGCCCATCCAAGGAGCCACTTGCAAACCCTGAATTTCACCCTGCTCTCAGCAGAGGAGAGGCTGCCTTCTCATTTTGACCTTCTGTTCCTTCACCCCATCCCAACAGAGGCATACGGGGCATTCAGACACGGAGGACATTGCATTAGCTTCCCCGATTATAATGCTGGCGGTTCTGTCACATTTTCTAATGTTCCTTTCTAATACGAGAGCAGCTTTTGCATCTCATTTGGAAACCAAGGACCCAGAATGGGAAGGCACACAATGCCAGATGCTTGAAGTCCAGTGTGAAGTTTCCGCAGTCCGTGTTGATTTGGGGAGCCATGTCATCCCCTGGTGTTGGTCCACTGTGCTTCATGAAGTCCAGGGTCAACGCAGCCGTCTACCAGGAGATTTTGGAGCACTTCATGCTTCCTTCCGCAGACGAGCTTTATGAGGATGCTGGCTTCATTTTCCAGCAGGACTTTGGCACCTGCCCACACTGCCAAAAGTACCAAAACCTGGTTCAATGCCCATGGGATTACGGTGCTTGATTGGCAGCAAACTCACCTGACCTGAACCCCATAGAGAATCTATGGGGCATTGCCAAGAAAAAGATGAGAGACATGAGACCAAGTAATGCGGAAGAGCTGAAGGCTGCTATTGAAGCTTCCTGGTCTTCCATAACACCTCAGCAGTGTCACAGGCTGATTGCATCCATGCTATGCCGCATTGAGGCAGTAATTGATGCAAAAGGGGCCCAAACCAAGTACTGAGTACATATGCATACTTCTACTTCTCAGAGGTCCAATATTGCTCTATTTGCAATCCGTGTTTTGCTGATTTAATTTAATATTCTAATTTTCTGAGATTGTTAATTTGGGTTTTCATCAGCTGTACGCCATGATCATCGCAATTATAACAAATAAAGGCTTGACATATCTCGCTTTGCATGCCATGAGTCTATCTCATATATTAGTTTCACCTTTTAAGTTTAATTACTGAAATAAATGAACTTCTCCACGATATTCTAATTTTCCGAGTTTCACCTGTATGTAGGGTTTGGTGTCGGAATCACTTGTGCAGGTTCTCTGTTCGCTTGTGTTCCTTTGGTGGTGAGAGAGGTTGGGGTTGGCCTAGGGTGTGGTTGTTCATTTGTGGTTGGCTGTGGTGGTCTCTGTTTTCATTGAGTGGGGTGGGTGGGTGTTTTGGATCAGGTTAGCCATATTGATTTGTATGCTGTTGGTGGATTTTGGTCATTGTCTTGCTGGGCTGTGTATGTGATAAAGGGGAGCCATACTGGGGTGAAGGCGTCTTCTATTTGTCCCTGTGTCAGTTTCAGTTTATTGGTTAATTTTTCTAGCAGGGCTGTTTCCCATATTACAGTGGTGCCTCGCAAGACGAAATTAATCCATTCTGCGAGTCTCTTCGTCTAGCGGTTTTTTCGTCTTGCGAAGCAACCCTATTAGCGGCTTAGCGGATTAGCGCTATTAGCGGTTTAGCGGCTATTAAAGGCTTAGCGGCTAAAAGGCTATTAGCGGCTTAGCAGCTTAGAAAAAAGGGGAGCGAAAAAAAATTGCAACACTCGCAAGACGTTTTCGTCTTGCGAAGCAAGCCCATAGGGAAATTCGTCTTGCGAAGCAGCTCAAAAACGGAAAACCCTTTCGTCTAGCGGGTTTTCCGTCTTGCGAGGCATTCGTCTTGCGGGGCACCACTGTATTTGGTACTATTGGTCCATGCTTACTCCTGACAGGTCTCTCCAGTATCTGGGTGAAGCTGGTCTTAAAGCGATGGCCAGGAATGGGGACAGACCCAGTTGACTTTGCAACGGAACAAAATTATCCTTATGCAAAAGCAACAGCAAATACCCAAATCCCTGGAGGAAACAGCCTTCAGCATTTTACTGCCTACGCTACGTGCACAAATTCATGGCTTGGGAGAAAGTTGGTGGGACCCATCTGTAGAAACCTGGCAGAGAACTTCAGCAAAACGTTTTTGCTTCCGGCCCTCATGGGAAGAATTATTGGGCTGGTGCTGCGCCCTTGTGGGAAAAGGACATTCTGCACATTTTAGCATGCAATGCAACTGAGATTCTGGCCCCAGCCCTCATTTTCCTCCATTCGATCGTCTTCCATAAAGTGAGTCTGTGACTGTGGAGGCCAATTCTGGATCCACATGTCCTTCCACAGGGGTAACATAGGTTTACAGGCGGGAGTCGATCATGGTGAGGGTTTGCCAAGCATGCCTTCCTCTTAGCACGTTTCTTCCTTTTGTCCCGAGTTTGAATGTCTTCAAAACCCATTATGCCTTTGGTAAAGGAGTTCTCACAGGCCAGTATTTCCCAGTTGTCAGTGCTTACCCCGTATTTTTCGCTCTATAACACGCACCCGACCATAACACGCACATAGTTTTTAGAGGCGGAAAACAAGAAAAAAAATATTCTAAACGAAACAGTGGATGTATGATTTTTGTGGTTCATGCTGTGGCCACAGACATGTGATCTGACGGTGAGTTTGAGGTAGCCCAATGCAAAAATCCTGAGGATCCATGTGGATCCATGCTTTGTAACCACGTTTTAAGTGGGGAGGGAAGGAAAAGCACTCAAGGGACAAGGAGCACGCATGGGGTGGGTGGAGAAGGATGCTGCTAATAATGCAGAAGGGGGGTATAAGGGGAGAAGGCCCCTCTTCCCTCCCACTTTGCTCCTTTAAAGAAGCAGGCTCTCTGTCCCTCTCTCCTCCCCACTCAGCGGCTCTTCTCACGCTTTGCTCTTTCAAAGCGAGCCACGGAGGAGGGAAGGAAGGGGAACCATGGATCCTCTGCTCACGACTGCAGCAGATCCCCCCGCCATCCGTAGGCATTCACTCCATAAGACACACAGACATTTCCCCTTACTTTCTAGAAGGAAAAAAGTGAGTGTTGTGGTGCAAAAAATACGGTATACTACATTTTTAAAGACTTGCCTTGAGATTCTTTAAACGTCGTTTGTTGGCTACCAACATTACGCTTTCCATTTTTAAGTTCGGAATAGAGTAGCTGCTTTGGAAGACAATCATCAGGCATTCGCACAACATGACCAGTCCAATGAAGTTGATGTTGAAGAATCATTGCTTCAACACTGGTGATCTTTGCTTCTTCCAGTACAGTGGAACCTCGCAAGACGAAATTAATTCGTTCTGCGAGTTTTTTCTTCTTGCGAGTTTTTTGTCTTGCGAAGCACAGTTTCCCATAGGAATGCATTGAAAATCAATTAATGCGTTCCTATGGAAACCGCTTGCCGGGCTGGCGGTGCGGAGAAGGGCTTTTCTCCCCACCGCAAGCCTTCAGGACAGGTCCGGGAACAGAGGGGAAGGCGCGCTGCGCTTCTCCTCTGTTCCTGGAGCTTGCGGTGGGAGGAGGGTTTTTCCTCCCCACCGCCAACATTCAGAACAGCATTCTGAATGTTGGCGGTGGGAAGGAAAACCCTCCTCCCACCGCAAGTCTTCAGGACAGGTCCGGGAACAGAGGGGAAGGCGCGTTGCGCTTCTCCTGTCCCCGGACCTGTTCTGAAGGCTGGCAGTCCACCGCCAGCCTTCAGAACAGCCGTCCGAAGGCTGGCGCGGGGAGAAGGGCTCTCCGCCCCACCGCCAGCCTTCGGAGCAGCCTTCTGAAGGCTGGCAGGGGGAGGAGGTCTCTCCGCTTCCCCGCTGTCCCCGGAGATTTCCCTATGGGCTTTCTTCTTGCGAAGGAAGCCCATAGGGAAATTCGTCTGGCGAAGCACCTCGAAAAACGGAAAACTCTTTCTTCTTGTGAGTTTTCCGTCTTGCGAGGCATTCGTCTTGCGAGGTACCACTGTACATTGGCATTTGTTCGCCTGTCTTCCCAAGTGATGTGTAAAAAATTCCAGAAACACCATTGATGGAATCTTTTGAGGTGTTGGAGATGGCGTTTATAAGTGGTCTGTGTTTCACAAGATTCAGTAGGGTTGGTAGTACAATAGCTTTGCAAGCAAGCATTTTGGTTTCCCTGCGAATGTTCTGGTCCTCAAACACTCCGCACTTCATTGAGGTGGGGATGAGGGTTGCTGTGTTGCCGGGGATGTTGCTTTTGTTCCAAACAGTGCAAGTTTTGGATGGGATGGATTGTTTCAGGAGGTGGCAGAGGGATGTTTCTGGATTTGTTTGGCAGGGCAGGAAGCCTCGAGTAAAATTTAAGATATTGACGGATGCCAAAGAAGGAGGTGGACCTGCCCTGCCAGATCCCTAAACTTTGTTGTGAACCATCTGCTTTTTGCTGGCTGAGAGAATGGCTGTCTCTTGAATGCACTGAAGTGTTGGATAATGGCAGACGAAGTTGATGGACTATATGGAATTGGCGGAAATGACTGGCAAGATCCGAGACCAGGGAGAAGAGTCGGTGGAAGAAGACTGGAAAAAGTTTAAAGATTATTTATAGAAATATTGTAAAGTTAATGAATGTTAGAAGAATGTTGGAATGAAGTTATATGACTTCAGTAGAAATGTTATAAGGATTTAAGTATAAATAGATTAATAGAGTATTAAAGGAAAATAAGGTTAAAATGTGTTAAGATAATTATAGGATAGAAAACAGAGGAAGATGGAAAGGAATTGCTGAAACAACTAATAGAAGTGGAATACAAAAAGGGAGGTGGAAATATGTGAAAGAAAGATAAGATATTGGAAGTTTTTTCTTTTTTCTTTTGATGTGTTTTTAAATTGTTTTGGTTTTGTTTTGTTAATTTTTATGTAGTGTTTTTGTATTGTAATGTATTGTTTTCTTTGTTTTTTGTGTGTGTTTAAATTGCTGCAAAAGGAATCAATATTATTACAAAGTGAAAAAAACACTAAAAAAAACACACTCTGCACTTCAATGGGGAGAAAGCCGCACTCACAGAGCTCAGGCGATGCTGGATTTCGGCATCAGTGTTGGCCCTTGTGGAAAGATAACTGCCCATTGTGCCTCCCATCCCCTTCTCACTACTACTGTAAAACTTTAGGCTATAAGGTCCAAGGTGGAGAGAATTCACTGCTCTCTAGCTCTGATCACAGAAACTAGAGGGGAGGAACCCGTTACCTTCGACTCACAACTCCCATTGGCCACAGGCTGCATGGCCAACAGTCCAGGGTGACCGCTGACATACGTGCATACAATTGGTCTTAAAGGAGGAATCTGGAAGGCGAGAGGGAAGAAAATCAAAGACAACAGAGAAGGAGGCTGAGGGATGGGCAGAAAGAGATGGCTGCTTCCAAGTTTGGAGTCATGAAAGGGCAGCAAACACTGAGGTCCAGCCACAAGGGCCTTCTGGCAGTTCCCTCCCTGTGAGAAGTGAGTTTGCAGGGAACCAGGCAGAGAGCCTTCTCGGTGGTGGCGCCCTCCCGTCACATGTCAAAGAAATAAACAACTATCTGACTTTTAGAAGACATCTGAAGGCAGCCCGGTTCAGGGAAGCTTTTAATGTCTGATGTTTTGTCGCTTTTATTATCATTAATTCTGTTGGCAGCCACCCAGAGTGGCTAGGGAACCTAGCCAGATGGGTGGGGTATAAATAAAATATTATTACTATTATTATTACTTCTTTCACCCTTTTTTAATACTGTGAAAAGGGGGGGAATCTTATGTTGAAGGAACAAATAAAGAAACAAATACTTTTATTATTAATAATATTGACATCAAAAATAGATTATTATTATTACTTTTACTGCCAGAGAGAGGGGGTTGTAGAATTGCTTTTTTCCCCTTTTTTTGCCTCAAGTGCCAAATGTAACTTGGGTGCTGAGCTGCTTTTAAATCTTGCATTTTAAACTGTTGTTCAACCTGCCCCAGGACCTTAAGATAAATTAAAATGACGACGTTCTGCGCCTTCAATGGGGGTTCCGTTTTCTGCTTCACCTCAAAATGTCTCAGGCCAGCCCTTTTGAGAAAACACCTTGTAACAGGTAGGAAAACCAGGTGTCAAAGATCAGGAAGTCCACTGAATTTTATCACGGTGCTAAGTTTGCATTCTGGTTGTCATAACAGAACAGGCAAAACACACACACACACAAATAGATGAAAGAGCAGAAAGTTGCCTGAAACTTTTATTGTAATACTTGTCAATGAATCATTTGAGGGAGGGGACGTAGTCTGAGATGGAATAATGGATTGTAACACTTCAGATTGTTCCCCAACTTTTACTTTTTTTAAAAGTTAGTCCTTGCAAGTAGAAAGCTAGAACACCAGGAAGAGGGCTGAACTGGAATCTCTCATTGATTTGCTAGCTTTTTACTTGCAGGTATGCTTTGAAAAGGTGAGGAAGCATTCAGAAGTGGCACCCCACTCTCCTAACTCAGGATTTTGTCGTGTGTCTAAACCAGGCCTCGGAGTCACTTTGGAATAAGGAAGGTGCGTAACCCAGATTTAGCTTGAATGCGACATGAGAATTCCTCCCTCCCACCCAAGCTTTTTCCACACAGCAGAGCTGCCACACCCGACGTGGCCTTAAGGCTCAACAATAAACATTGAATTAAAAACAGAGTAAAAACCCGTTTTTGCTTGGTACAGGACGGAATAGGTCAGGGGGCAGAGGTAAGATGTCTCTGGGCATCTTGGACATTGTTCTGCACCTCCCAGCACGGACTAAACAGCTGCCTCAGGGGAAAAGAAAATTTCATTTTAAGTACCTGGGATCAGAGTGCAAACGGTTCTCCCTGAATCGTGTCTCTATCACGTGTGAATAGCCACATTCCGTGGAACCGACAGGAGCCTGGGCACTTCGAAAAACCAGGCCTCAGTTTCCAAAATGGCTCAAGAGCAGAACTTGGATTCAAGACTATTCTTAATAACAAGAGTGCACATTGTAGGGTTGCTGATAAGGGAAGGGTCGGGGGTCCGTCCCCCCCAAGAAACTACAGCCATACCTCAGGTTACAGACGCTTCGGATTGTGCGATTTTGGGTTGCGCACTGCACCGAACCCAGAAGTACTGGAACGGTTAGTTCCGGGTTTCGGCGCTTGCGCAGAAGCGCTAAATCGCGCTTTGCACATGCTCAGAAGCGCCAAATCACGACACACGCAGGTCGCGGACGTGCCTCCCGCATGGATGTTTGCAACCCGAGCGTCCACTGTACTACAATCCCCTAGGAAGAAAGGAAGTTTATTATTATTCTCTCTACTGCCACTCCAATTTGGTTTCCCTGATCTGTGCCATCTTGGAGATCAGTCTGGGGTCCTCTTGCCTGGCCAGCCACATTCCCTGAGGGGCTTGAAGGCTTAATTCCCCAAGACACAACGTCCAAGACCCTTCCGTTTCCCAGCCTGTCTCTCCCCACATCACTTTGGGCCACGAGCGCAGCTTCTGCAAGGGCCACAGACGGAGTCCCTGGCAAGCGATCGTGCTGTTTCTTAAACGTGGCGCATCCTCCAGCCGTTCCACATCTCGGTTGACCAAAAACCAAAGGCCTCGGGGTCAGCAGGAGAGTCCTTTCCCCCTAAAGCCACAGATATTCCGCCAGGAAAGCTGCCAAGATCTTACAGAGGTTGAGCACCGTAGGCGGGTGCAGGTTCTCCTCTGTGTCCTCGAAGGTGTGCCAGACGGCGGGGAAGGGTGTGGTGATGAGGTGAAGGACTGGAACACCTTCGGCAAAGAAAGAGAGAGAGAAGGAATCAAAAACTGTGAGCCCAGTGTCGTCTGAAAACCACGTGGCGCAGTACATTTTCTACAGAGCACATTGTTCCAACACAGGTGTTTGTTCTTTCTTTAAAAAACACATAGAGAGTTAGGATCCTAGAGTCAGAACAACGAAATTGAGAAAATCTACATCAGACATTCAAAAACCCACAAGCCTGCTATCCCAGCCTGACTGACCCCCTAAAAACTCTGATACCCTATAATTGAATACAATATACTCACATAGAGACTACCTTAAAAGTTAAAGGGACCCCTGACAGTTAGGTCTAGTTGTGACCAACTTTGGGGATGTGTTTGTCCACAGACAGCTTCCGGGTCATGTGGCCAGCATGACTAAGCCGCTTCTGGTGAACCAGAGCAGCGCACGGAAACACCGTTTACCTTCCCACCGGATCAGTACCTATTTATCTACTTGTACTTTGACATGCTTTCGAACTGCTAGGTTGGCAGGAGCAGGGACCGAGCAACAGGAGCTCACCCCATCACGGGGATTCAAACTGCCGACCTTCTGACAGGCAAGCCCTAGGCTCTGTGGTTTAACCCACAGCGCCACCCGCGTCCCTTGAGGCTACCTTACACTGTGTTTAAAACCAAAATCACATTTGGATAGAAACTGTTTCTCAGGCGGCTAGTCCTAGTCTTTATAAACCTGTACCTTCTTCCAGAAGGCAGAAGCTGAAAGAGATCATTTCCGGGGTGCGCACTATCCTGCGCTATCTCTGCAGCTAGGTGCGTCTTATGGTCTGGTGTGTCTTACAGAGCGAAAAATACGGTATTTTTCTGGAGGATTCTCAGAAAATATAACCTCTGCTGTGCTCTCTTCATCAGGTCTTTGCTGTTTTCTCCCCAGGTTAGAGGATCTAGCCCTGCTAAGGGCGCAGACGGCAAACAGCAAACACCGGATGGAACCAGCAATGAAAAGACCTGAGGGAAACTGTGGGAAAGCGGGAGAGAAGTACCTCTCCGGAGGAAGGGAGCGTGGTCATCTTCGACGGGGTCATAGTAGGAGCGTTGCTGGAAATAGAGTTGTTCCTTTGCGTGAGACTCCAGAAGGCCGAGCCGGTGCAGCCGCTTCTCTAGAGAACGAAAGAGTGGGATTAGGCGCAGCAGCAAGAATATTACTGGCACAAAAATGGAAGCAAGAAGAACTACTGACGAAAGAAGAATGGAGGATGAAATGAATGGACTGCGCAGAACTAGATAAACTAACAGGAAGGATTCGAAATCTGCGGGACCAGAAATTCACAGAAGACCGGCGTAAATCTACAGACTATTTGAAAAGTAACTGTGATGATCAGGTTTGTAGGTTTGCAAGAAGTTTTGTGAGGAGAATTATTGGAACTATTGCAAAAAGGGATAAAGGGGAGGATGATGAGTTAAGATAATTAAAGGCAATATGACCTTAAGAAATGCATCAGAAGGGGTTAAAACGGTGGATCATCAGAGGTGCTGATGGAAGTCCAAAAAAAGATTGTATAGGTGATGAAATCTTGTGGTTTGTACTATAATTTATATGTTAAATTTAACATATAAATTATAATTTATATGTTAAATTTAACATATAAATTTTTATTTTTTAAAAAAAAAGAGTGGGATTAGGCGCAACATAGGAGCTATGGTCCGACTGAGAATTATCTTCAGGCTCCCTAAGCGCTTCCAGCAAATACTGGAGGAAAACACCAGCCCCAATGTGGGAGTGCAAATATCCAGAGTGTGAGGATCAGATGGGATTACTATGAGGAATTCTAAAATATGCATCAAGCCATTGTGTCTGCTAGGAAAGCATGGCGATGACTGGGTTCGATTCATTGACAATAATTTCTGATCAAATCCCACAAGCCTCTGCATTTCTGGCCATTTTCTCTACTGCCCATTTATCTCTGTCTGACAAGCACATATAAGCACCATAGGTCACAGTTGCCAGTTGCTTTGCCAGGCATGCATCCTGGGTCATAAATCACACCGTATTTTTTGCTCTATAAGACGCACCTGACCACCTAGTTTTTGGAGGAGGAAAACATGAAAAAATATATTCTGAATCTCAGAAGCCAGAACAGCAAGAGGGATCGCTGCGCAGTGAGAGCAGCGATCCTTCTTGCTGTTCTGGCTTCAGGGATAGCTGCGCAGCCTGCATTCGCTCCATAAGACGCACACACATTTCCCCTTACTTTTTAGGAGGGAAAAAGTGAGTCTTATAGAGCAAAAAATACGGTACTTTGAACTGCATATGCATGGTCAAGTAGGAAATTAGCTTGTTGTAGTTTTAATCTTTAACTTTGTCCCACGTGGGGTTTTTTGAAATGCTCAAGAGGAAATCTGATTGGTTTTTACGGACACTGTGTAAAAAGTTCTTTTGTGAATAAAACGACCTGGGCCGAGGGGTAGAGAGGAATTATTATTATACGTACTCCTCCCAGAGTCTTGCTGGTCAAGCCTCTGTGTGTATCAGAGTCCAATCCTTCCTTTGATTTAGGGACGCCTCACCCCACATCTGTGGCACAGGTAGAAGAAAGGTCTAAAGCAGGGATGGAAGGGGTACCTGTGTACCCACCAAATTGGATTGACTTCAACTTAAAATGATGCAGGAACTTGTCAGATCATGGGTCCATCCACCTCAGTACTACCAACACTGTGCGGCAGCTGTTCTATAGGGTTTCGGGCAGCTGAGTTGCAGTCCACTTGGAGGGCGCCGGGTTGGCGAAGGCGGATCTATCGGACAGAACTTTACATCCCAAGCCCCCCGCTGGCTGCTCATCCCTGGGAGGCAGGGTCTGAAATGGAGGCGGGGTCTGAAATGCCGATCAACACTGGAGCCCCACCCCCTCCTTTCCCGATCGGCTCCCCGGCGCAAAGAGTGACACTCACCGAGGCCAACGAGCCTTTCGAACCAGAGGGCTGTGTTGCGGAAATGGTTCTGGATGGTCGGCTGGCGGGCGCCCAAAAGGTCCAGCAGAACAAAGAGAGACTGAAACAGGAAAATGCAGAGTCAAAAACACAGGAGCCACAACAGCGGCAAGAATCTTGATTGCATAAGGATATGTTTTTGGATAATATGTCTTGTTATAACTTTGAATAAAAAAAATTAAAAAAAAGAATCTTGATTGCATAAGGATGGAAGAATGAGGAAATCCCAACGAAAGAACAATGGCAAGAAAAATTGATGAGCTATGCAGAGCTGGTTAAATTGACATACAAACTGCATGATAAGGACAACTGTGACTTTAAGGAAGAATGGGAGATTTTGCAAATTATCTAAAAAGACAACAAAATGAACGGGACTCCTTGGCAGGTTTTGAATAAACATCCACAAATTTATTAGGTGAACATATGATAGATAAAATAAAGATATGTACAATTTTATAATATGCAGAGAATGATATGTGTAAAGAAATCAGAGAGGGGAGCTGAGAGAAGTCTTTGGTGGGAGGGAGAGGGAGGGATGGGGGAAGAGGAAAAAATATTGTAATTGATTAAATGGACTGTTAATTTGTTATGCTGAAATTGTTTAATAAAAATTTAAAAAACCACACACACAGGTACTCCCAGGTCCCTCTGCTGTCATTTGAGGCTCAGGTGGTCTCAGGAGTCCCTTATTTCACAGGGACTTAGAAAGCTGCCTTCTCTAGATTATTGTTCCATCTAGCCCAGTAGCGTCTACAGTAACGCTAGAAAATGCCGATCACTTCTCCAACCTGGGCAGTTATCTTTCCACAAGGGCCGACACTGATGCGGAAATCCAGCATCGCCTGAGCTCTGTGAGTGCAGCTTTCTCCCCATTGAAGTGCAGAGTGTTTGAGGAACAGGACATTCGCAGGGAAACCAAAATGCTTGTTTACAAAGCTATTGTACTACCAACCCTACTGCACGCTTGTGAAACATGGACCACTTATAAATGCCATCTCCAACAACTCAAAAGATTGTCTCCGGAAAATGGTGTCTCCGGAAATTTTTACACATCACTTGGGAGGACAGGCAAACAAATGCCATTGTACTGGAAGAACCAGCTGAGCCGGGGCTGGGGCTTGATCCTGAAGGGTCCTCACCTGTGCTGGATCCTCAAGTGCAGGCACCAGCTGAGTCTGCTCTGGCTCCTGAGGTGATGGAGGACCCATTGCCTGCAGGTGCTCCACTCTCAGCCCCGTCAGAGGAAGCTGAGGTTGCCTCTGGGTCCAGTAACCCTCCAGCCTCTCCTGAGCTGCAGAGGCTCAGGGCAGAGAGGCGGAGGGAACTAAGTTCCCGCAGGAGGAGTGCTCGCCTCCAGGCCAGGAGAGGCGAGTCACCAGAGGATCGGGGCCGCCCTATGCCTCAGGGCAGATAAAAGCCAGCCAGCCCAGTCCCAGGTTGCGGGAGCAACATTGTTGGTAGCCTGTTCCTGCCTGCACCCTGTGCTGCTCTTCTGCCAGAGTTCCTGACCTCACTCGACTCCCTGCCTTGGACCCAGCTTCAGCCTTGAAGGACAGCCTCCATACTGCACCCTTGACCTCGGAGTGGACTTGGACCTTGCCACACGGTTAACCCTCGGGACCAGAACACTGAACCAGGAACCTTCTTGCGCACAGGGCAGCATGCTTTTCCACTGAGCTCCGGCTGTTCCCGTGGCGCTTAATGTGGTTTCAAACTGAACAGGGAGAGATCAGAGAGGAAGCCCCCACCCTTTCAAGGTGGCAAAGGCCTGCACTTCCCTTTCTGCAAGGAAATGCCAGCCGTTTCTCAGGCGGCTGGCTCAGAGAAGCACTCACGATAGCCTGGAGCTGGCTGAGGCCCGGGCGATGTGGCGCCTTCGCCATGCGATCAGCCAGATGTCGTGCGCCGTACAAGGAGTCCTGATCCGTCCACTCCCGGAAGGCCTCTTCCCCGTCGAAGAACAGCAGCTGCAACGTCACCTTGGAGCCCTAAAACACAGAGACATGATGTTTTAGACCTCCTTCAGTTGTTCAACTTCAAAACAGGTTGCAAAGTTGCCATTGATGCATTAGAAGACGACGGCACTACTGATAACAGACTTGGATAACATCCTGGATTGGAATGGAGTCAGAGGAAGCAGCGCCGGTATAATAATAATAATAATAATAATAACAATTTATTATTTATACCCCGCCCATCTGGCTGGGCCTCCCCAGCCACTCTGGGCGGCTTCCATAGAAACCAAAAATACAGTAAAATATCACACGTTAAAAACTTCCCTGAACAGGGCTGCCTTAAGATGTCTTCTGAATGTCAGGTAGTTGTTTATCGCTTTGACATCTGCTGGAAGGGCGTTCCACAGGGCGGGCGCCACTACCGAGAAGGCCCTCTGCCTGGTTCCCTGTAACTTGGCCTCTCGCAGTGAGGGAACCGCCAGAAGGCCCTCGGCGCTGGACCTCAGCGTCCGGGCAGAACGATGGGGGTGGAGACGCTCCTTCAGGTATACTGGGCCGAGGCCGTTTAGGGCTTTAAAGGTCAGCACCAACACTTTGAATTGTGCTCAGAAACGTACTGGGAGCGAATGTAGGTCTTTCAAGACCGGTGTTATGTGGTCTCGGTGGCTGCTCCCAGTCACCAGTCCAGCTGCCGCATTCTGCCGGTAAAAAGGCAGTTGGAAAAATATATACATACAAATAAAGCTGTATTCGACAGATGAAAGGATATATGATGTTTGCAATGATTGAGAATCGTGGAACCAGGGACAAAGGATTTTAAAGCGTTAAAATTGAGATGTGGAAATATGGAATCAAGGAGGAGAAGCAGGACTGAGATGTGGAGCTTCAGAGGTCCAGATTTGGATTATAATTTGGTCTTTTTTATTTTAATTGGAATATTATGATTGGATATATTAATTGGATGTTTTTATTGGAAAATTAATAAAAATGATTTAAAAAAGAAGATAACGACACTATTACAGCTGCCACATGTCCTAAAATGAGCAATGAATACAACAAGTTGATCATGGCCCACATTGACAACCTCAAGGCAATTACCGCCATGCACTTGATCGGCGGTTGCCCCTTTTGTCCTAAATTAATATTTATTTTTGGATGATAGTGATGTAGCTATATTGACAAAAGAACTGGTCTTCTGTATGATCTTGGCAGCTCAAACAGTAACTGCCACCAGGATTTTGGCTGGCTAACATCTTATATCCTTTTAAATGTGTTTGTAGATGGGAGAGGGGGTTATTGTTTTGTTCTCTTCTTGTTTTCATTGTGCATTTTGTGGGGGGTTTTTTATCTTGCATTTTTACGCTGTGAACTGCCCTGAGATCTATGGATGAAGGGAAGTATACACATTTAAATAATAATAATAATAATAATAATAATAATAATAAAAAATAAAAATAAAAATAAAAAACTCACTACTGGGAAAACCAGTAGTGATGTATGGATGTGAGGGCTGGACCATAAAGAAGGCTGTTCACCGAAGAATGGATGCTTTTAAATTCTGGTGCTGGAGGAGACTATTGAAAGTCCCATGGACTGCATGAAGATCAAACCTCTCCATTCTAAGGGAAATCAGCCCTGAGTGCTCACTGGAAGGACAGATCCTGAAGCTGAGGCTCCAATACTTTGGCCACGTCATGAGAAGAGAAGACTCCCTGGAAAAGACCCTGATGTTGGGAAAGATGGAGGGCACAAGGAGAAGGGGACGACAGAGGACGAGATGGTGGGACAGTGTTCTCGAAGCTACCAGCATGAGTTTGACCAAACTGCGGGAGGCAGTGGAAGACAGGAGTGCCTGGCGTGCTCTGGTCCAGGGGGCCACGAAGAGTCGGACACGACTAAACGACTAAACAACAATACTTTTAGACAAATGAAACATTAAAAAGTTCCCCACCGGCCGCTCTGACCACTAGCCCTTACTCCCCTTTTCTGCAAGAGGTGCAAAAGGAAACCGGAGCATTTCTGCCCAGTAAAGGCCACCCGCTCACCCTCTCCTTCGATTTCTTCAGCTCCTCGTCCAGCGCCGTCACCAGCTCCATCAGGATGGCGCAGGGCACAGCCGAGTCCGTCGCCCCCAGGAAGGCCCGGCCGCGCTTGTCGTGGGGAAAGTATTTGGAGTCATAGTGGCAGGCAAACACCAGGCGCCAGGTGGCTTCGGGGTCCAGCGTAGCCACCACATTGGCGAAGCCGACGACGCCGTGCGGCGCCCGGTCTTTGAAGGCGTCCACCTCTATGTGCCAGGAAGCGCCCAGTTCCCTCAGCTTTTCCACAATGAACTAGGAAGGAAGAAGAGAAGGCAAAGGACTTGAGTCGCTCACGCAAGGTTCTAGTCCTCAGTTTTTCATAAAACTCGAGGACTTCCAAGGGAGAATGAGCGCTGGAAGACTCAGGAAGGATATAAAATGAGTTTATTTTTCGACGCGACTACTGCAGCAGCAAGACCATTCCATGTCCCCCAACCATAGCTGTCAAGCGTCCCTTATTTGGCGGGACAGTCCCTTATCCTAGCGCCATGTCCCGCTGCTGTCCCTTATTGATGATGTCCCGTAAATTTCCCGGGTTTCAAAGGAAGCAGCTCCTCTCCCTCCCTCCCTGCCGGCCAGGGAGGAGGGAGGCTCCAACTGTGTTGCTTGGCTGCGTTGCTCACCCAATAAGGAGTCTAAGAACGACTGGGGGGTGGAGCTTGCATGCCTTGTGCCGATCAAATCGGCCGTGTTGCCTGGGGACTTTGCTCAGCGCTTCCCAGCGGAGAGGTGACGGTGGTTTTCCTTGCTGCATCCCCTTTGCCGGGTTGCTGCGCTGTGGGAACCACCGCTTGAGGCTTCGTTTGGCTGCTGGCTGGGCTTTCTGCCTTTGGCTCGGAGGGGCTCAGAAGTCGAACATACCAGCGCTCCGAAAATCCCTTATTTTGGCTCCTTATTTTCAAGGCTGCCGGTCCCTTATTTTCAAATCTGTTAGTTGACAGCTATGCCCCCAACGGTGAGACGATGCAGCGGTTACAAAGGAGGACCGTAACCTGAAGTTTACGGCTCGCTGTGACGTGTTCGGTCAGCAAGATTAGAGTTTGGACTCACCTGCCGGACTTTTTCGTTGCCAGGGCTTCCAGAGTACCTCTCGATCAGGATGGGCTGCAGGTAGCTACGCCAAAGGCGCTGTAGTTGGACCTGCGAGGCCAGGTCTTTCAGCTGACCGCTAGTCAGGTTTTGGGGCTTGTGCTTCAGCTGCCAAGAAGGCGAGAGAAAAGCTTCGTCAGAAAACAATCCCAGCAGCGCCAGATTTAGGGTGACGCAGGCAGTTGCGCTGCACAGGGTGCAGAGTCAAGGAGGTGCAAAATAACAACATTTATATGGGTATCTACTGAGAAGATAGATAAAAAAGCAACTGTACCAAAATTAATTACAGTCATACCTGATGTTACGTTTGCTTCATGTTACGTTATTTCAGGTTACGTCCCGCAGAAACCCGGAAGTACCGAAAAGGGTTACTTCCAGGTTTTGCTGCTCGCGCATGCGCAGAAGCAGCAACCCGCGCATGCGCAGATGCGCCACTGCGGGTTGCGCTCTTTTCATGTTGCAAATGGGCCTCCGGAACAGATCCCGTTCACAACCAGAGGTACCACTGTATTGTGAAAATAAGAATTATTGGGGGGAGGGCAATTTTTGTCCTTGCTCTGGGCACCATATTATCCAAGTCCAGCCTCACTGAAAGAAATCCTAGCAAGCTCAGACCATCTCTCCTGCTCTCTCCCCCTCAATAAAATCTAAATTCCCCATAGCTGAGGCCTTGTGGCGAGGCTCCCTCCAGGTGAATATTTTTCCCACATATCCAGCAGCTTTGGACTACAACTCCCATCAGCCCCAGGCAACACAGCCATCTTGGACTACAACTCCCACCAGCCCCAGGCAACACAGCCATCTTGGACTACAACTCCCACCAGCCCCAGCCAGCAAGGCCATCTTGGACTACAACTCCCACCAGCTCCAGCCAGCACGGCCATCTTGGACTACAACTCCCACCAGCCCCAGCCAGCACGGCCATCTTGGACTACAACTCCCACCAGCCCTAGCCAGCACGGCCATCTTGGACTACAACTCCCACCAGCCCCAGCCAGCACGGCCATCTTGGACTACAACTCCCACCAGCCCCAGCCAGCACGGCCATCTTGGACTACAACTCCCACCAGCCCCAGCCAGCACAGCCATCTTGGACTACAACTCCCACCAGCCCAGCCAGCACAGTCCTGCTTGCATATGGTCTGGACTAGTAGGTTTACCTGGTCCTCTCCAGCCTAAATTATATGGCTGAAAGGAAGAAAGCTTTGGGTAACCAGGAGAGGATTTTTGTGTGTTGAAGGGGAATGACTAGGTGCCATAGCTGTCAATGTTTCCCGTTTTTAAAGGGAAATTCCCTTATTCTGAATAGGATTCCTCACAAGAAAAGGGAAAAGTTGACAGCTATGCTAGGTGCCCCTTTGAATTCTGCTGGTCATAAGGCTCTGAGGCGGATTCTGTGAACTGCTCTGAGACCACCGGGGAACAGGGCGGTATAAAAATTCAATACATAAAAATAAAAGTCTTTCATTGCAAAGCCTTTGCAGGAAGATCCCGTGGTGGGGACCCAGTCTGGCCTGTATACAACAAACCACAAACCTGAAAACCCCAAAAGGAGATCCCACCCCCCACGACCTGGAATCTGTCCTGTCCCGATCCGCGTTGCACAGTAGCACGGATGCACTTACTTCGTAAAATTTATATGTACCGCACTGCTCAATTGCACGGTGGAGGGGAACCTCAGAGCGGTTTGCAAAATAAAATGATAAAGCAGCCCAACCAACTTGCAGCCAGAATGAAAAATGGTGGTACAACTTATGCAACACGTTATACACACAATAATTACCAAAATGATTACACATTCTTTTCAATCTTCTGAGAAAAATACAAAACCTTGTACAAAGCCACAGAGACTTGCGAACTACCCAAAATGAGATGAACTTACAATGTCTGATTTCAATGGCTTTTTCAAGTGCTTAAGTCAGTCTTCTGTTTTCTTTATTTTTTTACTGTGTGGATATTAGTCGCCAACGTGTTGCATGAGTCGTACTACTTCTATGAGCAGCACAAGTTGCTGGCGGAAATGACTGGCAGAATCCATGACCAGGGAGAAGAGTCGGTGGAAGAAGAGTGGAAGAAATTTAAAGTTTATTTACAGAAATATTGTAAAATTAATGAATGTTAGAAGGATGCTGGAATGAAGTTATATGGCTGTAGCAGAAATATTATAAAGAATTAAGTAAAAATAGATTGTTAATGGGTCAAAGTGGAAATTTAAGGTTAGATTGTGATAAGATAAATTATAGAACAAAAATTAAGAAAGATGGAAAGGATTTGCTGAAATAGCTAATTGAACAAGAATACAAAAAAGGGAGGTGTGAGGAGGTCGACGATATAAGTAAATGAAAGGTAGAGATATAGAGATACTGGATGTGTTTTTAAATGTTTTTGTTTCCTTTGTTGTTTTGCTGTGTTGTTTTTAGTATTTTCCTTTTATTTTTGATGTATTGTGAACTTTTTATTGTTTTTTTGTTTTTCTTTCTTTATTCTGTAACTATTAAACCCTTAATAAATATTTTTTTTAAAAAATAGAATATCAGCGAAAGAAATGGTAAAAAAAATATAAATATGAGCAGCACAAGTTGCATTTTTCTAGCATAATTAAAAACGTGCAGGTAGTTGACACCGCAGCAGCGCAGAGAAACCCCTCGCAAGCTCTCTAAACCCTTTGCCTAAACAAGAACTAGCAGGCGCCAGAAAGGATCCATAGTGTGCAGTCTGGGAGTCATTTTGGACTCACAGCTGTCCATGGAGGCGCAGGTTAATTCTGTGTCCAGGGCAGCTGTCTGCCAGCTCCATCTGGTACGCAGGCTGAGACCCTCCCTGCCCGCGGACTGTCATGCCAGAGTGGTGCATGCTCTGGTTATCTCCCGCTTGGACTACTGCAATGCACTCTACGTGCGGCTACCTTTGAAGGTAACCCAGAAACTACAACTAATCCAGAATGCGGCAGCTGGACTGGTGACTGGGAGTGGCCGCCGGGACCACATAACACCGGTTCTGAGAGATCTGCATTGGCTCCCAGTACTTTTCCGAGCACAATTCAAAGTGTTGGTGCTGACCTTTCAAGCCCTAAACAGCCTCGGTCCTGTATACCTGAAGGAGCGTCTCCACCCCCATCGTTCAGCCCGGACACTGAGGTCCAGCGCTGAGGGCCTTCTGGCGGTTCCCTCATTGGAGAAGTGAGGTTACAGGGAACCAGGCAGAGGGCCTTCTCGGTGGTGGTGCCCGCCCTGTGGAACGCCCTCCCATCAGATGTGAAGGATATAAGCAGCTATCCTATCTTTAAAAGACATCTGAAGGCAGCCCTGTTCAGGGAAGTTTTTAATATTTAGTGCTGTACTGTTTTAAACATTTGATTGGGAGTGGCTGGGGAAAGTCAGCCAGATGGGCGGGGTATAAATAATAAATTATTATTATTATTATTATTATTATTATTATTATTATTATTATTATTACAGTGGTACCTCAGGTTAAGAACTTAATTCGTTCCAGAGGTCCGTTCTTAACCTGAAACTGTTCTTAACCTGAAGCACCACTTTAGCTAATGGGGCCTCCTGCTGCCTCTGCGCCGCCGGAGCCCGATTTCTGTTCTCATCCTGAAGCAAAGGTCTTAACCCGAGGTACCACTGTATATTGCTTGTTTTATGTTGCTATGGCCGTTGTCTAATGTGAAAAAAGTTTTACTATCTATCTAGGAAAAGCTTGCTGGAACAGGCCAGTGGCTTACGTAGATCAGCATCCTGCTTGCACAGTTTGTTTGTTTATAAATTTTGGGAAATCAATGAAAAAAATTGAAGAAAAAAAGAGAGGAAATGATCCATTGGAAGCGGGGAATGCGCAAGTCAAGAGGCAGGGAGTTCCACAGCGCCTTGAAAGGCGGCGATCTTGAATCGACCGTGCACCAGACCCCCCCACCCCACCCCTACCTGTAGGTACCTGGGCGCCCGGGATCAGCTCCTCCTGCGCCGCCTCCCGGGGCTGGACGGCCGGGTCCTCGCCCACCTGCCAGAGCAGGTAAAGCCCCGCCAGGGAGCCGGCGGCCAGGGCCAGCAGCCCACCCAGCCAGAGGCGGCGTCTGCTCGCCAGGCTCCGCTTCCGCGCGGCGGGGAAGCCTCCGGGCTCCAGGCCGCCCTGCGGGACCCCCATCCCTGCGCGGCCCCGGCGAGGCCCTTTCCGCATGGCGCCTCCGCTCCGACTGGGGACCCCGGGGATCCTGCCGGCCACGCCCCCTCTCGGGGGAGGGCCAATGGGACGCGGCCGCGCCGGGCATGAATGGAAGGAGGCGGAGCCACGCGCTCGACCTTCCGCGGTCGAGCCACGCCTCCGAGCCCCGAGCCTATCAGAAGCGCCCGCGCGAGGGGGCGGGGCGACGCGGGGCCACGCCCGCTCGCTGGTTAAGGACACGCGGCGCTTTCGGAAAGGAAAAGAGGGGGAAGAGGGTAGAGGAAGGCGAAGGACAAGCGGGAAGGAAAGGGGAAGGGGGCGGGCGGTTCGTTCGTTACGGAAGAAGGTTTGATGCAATAAGTGTAAAACATATATATATCACACAACTGGAATCTGCAGCTGAGCAATGAATGCCTTTATTAGGAAAAACCGAAAGGTACACAATCTATGGGCAAGCTTTAGTAATCATCATCATCAGTGCTTTTATTGTAAAAAAAATAAAATGTTTAGGGGTACTTTCATTTTCCTACTCATTGAAATACTGCCTCTCAATGAGGCCAAACAGATTCAAAAAATGTTTAGGGGGTGTGCGAACCTCTGCACCCCCCAGAAAAAGCAATTATTTATTTATTTATTTATTTATTTATTTATTTATTTATTTATTTATTCATTCATACCCCAGCCACTCTGGGTGGCTCCCAACAGAATATTGCAAACATGATAAAACATCAAATGTTAAAAACTTCCCTGGGCTGCCTTCAGATGTCTTCTAAAAGTCAGATACAGTGGTACCTCTGGATACAAACGGGATCCGTTCCGGAGCCCCGTTCGCATCCTAAAGCGAGCGCAACCCGCATCTGTGCATGCGCAGGTCACGATTAGCTGCTTCTGCGCATGCGCATGGTGTCGTTTTGAGTGTCTGCACATGTGTGAGCGACGAAACCCAGAAGTGACGCATTCCGTTACTTCTGGGTTGCCGCAGACGCAACCTGAAAACGCAACTTCAACCCAGGGTATGACTGTAGTTGTTTATTTCCTTGACATCTGGTGGGAAGGTGGACGCCACTACCGAGAAGGCCCCCTGCCTGATTCCCTGTAACCTCACTTCTCGCAGTGAGGGAACCGCCAGAAGGCCCTTGGAGCTGGACCTTTTACATTTCCCCCTTCTACATATGGCTTGATAAGACTCTAGTCCACCAATGCTTATATTAGAATGAATTTGTTAAATCTGTAAGGTGCCACAAAAAACTTCTGGAAGTTACCGGCATCAAACTTCTGTTCTAGTTGTTATGAATTCAATTAGCCTCCGCCCACCTGCAGATCTGCTTGCCATCTGGTCGGCTGAACTAGTTCACATGTGCGCCTGGAACATGCACATGTGAACCCACCCCCTGTTAACACTCATATGGAGGGGCAAAGCCATTCGACTGGAACTGAGGGAGATCCAATGTCATGGACTGGTTGGGTGCAGAGGAATGGTGGAAGGAGCCAGCTGGGGAACCAACAAGCGAAGAAGGCTCAGAGCCAAGGGATTGATGGTTGGATGACCATGAATGGTCAGAGGGAGAAGAGGGAGTAGACTGGGAGGAGGAGGTGTTGGAAGCTGAAGAGGTAACAGGCTTTAGTGAGCTGGGAGAGTCTGTGGCAGAAAGCAGTCCGGAATCAGAGGCAGAAGCTGGCAAGTGGGAGGTTGGTCAAGAGGCAGGACCCTCGTACCTACGGGACCGCCTCTCCTGGTATGCCCCACAGAGGACCTTACGGTCTTCAAACAAAAACACCTTGGAGGTCACGGGCCACAGGGAGGTTAGGCTGACCTCAGCCAGAGCCAGGGCTTTTTCAGCTGTGGCCCCGATCTGGTGGAATGCTCTGTCACAAGAGACTAGGGCCCTGCGGGATTTGACATCTTTCTGCAGGGCCTGCAAGACAGAGCTGTTCCACCAGGCCTTTGGCCAAGGCACAGTCTGACCCCCTCCTTTGGTAATCCTCACAGAACTCTAGCCCAATAGTTCCCATTAATGTGATTTTGCATTGATTTTAAAATGAATTGATTTTAGAATGCTGTGTTACTTTTATTGTTGTTAGCCGCTCTGAGCCTGGCTTCAGCTGGGGAGGGCAGGATATAAATAAAAAAAATAGTAGTAGTAGTAGTAGCAGCAGTAGTAGTAGTAGTAGTAAGGCTGTTGAAGAGATACAGGTCTCTCTCTCTCCTGCTGCAACAAGCTCCCCTTTGTCTCCCAGAACCACAAGAGTCATGAAGAAGAAGAAGAAGAAGAAGAAGAAGAAGAAGAAGAAGAAGAAGAAGAAGAAGAATTTGGATTTGATATCCCGCTTTATCACTACCCTAAGGAGTCTCAAAGCAGCTAACATTCTCCTTTCCCTTCCTGCCCCACAACAAACACTCTGTGAGGTGAGTGGGGCTGAGAGACTTCAGAGAAGTGTGACTAGCCCAGAGTCACCCAGCAGCTGCATGTGGAGGAGCAGGGAATCGAACTTGGTTCACCAGATTACAAGACTACCGCTCTTAACCACTACACCACACTGGCTCTGAAATGGGCGGAGGACAGATTGGTGACTTGTAGACGCAGTCTCTGCTTGCTTGGGGGGGGGGATCCTAGAGAGGAGGGGACTTAGTCAGCTGTGGGGAAGTGAAGAGCTTAAGTCTCAGCAAATGCTTCATGAGGGCAAGACCCACCAGAGATGAGTTGCTTTGCTCATGAGGCCTGACACTCCTGTCCTACTAAAGAGTTAACTCCAACTCGCACAGTGTGATTGACTGCTGGCTTGCTCCTGTCACTCATTTTCCAACAGCCTCTGGGCCATTAATGTGAGCCAGTCACTCTCAGTCTAACCTTCCTATTTGTTTTGAGGATGATGATAATAATAATAATAATAATAATAATAATAATAATAATAATAATAATAAAAATTTTTATTTATATCCCACCCTCCCCAGCCGAAGCCGGGCTCAGGGCGGCTAACAACACTAAAATAGTGCAACATTATAAAAACATTATTGTTGTTTAGTCGTTTAGTCGTGTCCGACTCTTCGTGACCCCATGGACCAGAGCACGCCAGGCACCTCTGTCCTCCACTACCTCCCGCAGTTTGGTCAGACTCATGTTTGTGGCTTCGAGAACACTATCCAACCATCTCATCCTCTGTCGCCCCCTTCTCCTTGTGCCCTCCATCTTTCCCAGCATCAGGGTCTTTTCCAGGGAGTCTTCTCTTCTCATGAGGTGGCCAAAGTACTGGAGCCTCAGCTTCACGATCTGTCCTTCCAGTGAGCACTCAGGGCTGATTTCATTAAGAATGGATGCGTTTGATCTTCTTGCAGTCCATGGGACTCTCAAGAGTCTTCTCCAGCACCATAATTCAAAAGCATCAATTCTTCGGCGATCAGCCTTCTTTATGGTCCAGCTCTCACTTCCATACATCACTACTGGGAAAACCATGGCTTTAACTATACGGACCTTTGTTGGCAAGGTGACGTCTCTACTTCTCAAGATGCTGTCTAGGCCTGTCATTGCCCTTCTCCCAAGAAGCAGGCGTCTTTTAATTTCGTGGCTGCTGTCACCATCTGCAGTGATCATGGAGCCCAAGAAAGTAAAATCTCTCACTGCCTCCATTTCTTCCCCTTCTATTTGCCAGGAGGTGATGGGACCAGTGGCCATGATCTTCGTTTTTTTGATGTTGAGCCTCAGACCATATTTTGCGCTCTCCTCTTTCACCCTCATTAAAAGGTTCTTTAATTCCTCCTCACTTTCTGCCATCAAGGTTGTGTCATCTGCATATCTGAGGTTGTTGATATTTCTTCCGGCAATCTTAATTCCAGCTTGGGATTCATCCAGCCCAGCCTTTCGCATGATGTATTCTGCGTATAAATTAAATAAGCAGGGAGACAAAATACAGCCTTGTCGTACGCCTTTCCCAATTTTGAACCAGTCAGTTGTTCCATATCCAGTTCTAACTGTAGCTTCTTGTCCCACATAGAGATTTCTCAGGAGACAGATGAGGTGATCAGGCACTCCCATTTCTTTAAGAACTTGCCATAGTTTGCTGTGGTCGACACAGTCAAAGGCTTTTTTATAAAACATTTTTTATAAAACATTATAAAAATTAATTAAAATCAAAATTGATGGCAACCATAAACTAAAGTTTTGTAAAGATTGCCAAAGGAGGGAGTCAGGCTGCGCCCTGGCCAAAGGCCTGGTGGAACAGCTCTGTCTTGCAGGCCCTGCGGAAAGATGTCAAGTCCTGCAGGGCCCTGGTCTCTTGTGACAGAGTGTTCCACCAGATCGGGGCCACAGCCGAAAAAGCCCTGGCTCTAGCTGAGGCCAGCCTAACCTCCCTGTGGCCTGGGACCTTCAAGATGTTTGTATTTGACAAGAGAGAGAACACCTTGGGCTTTGTGGAGGAAAGGTAGGAGAGAAACGTGACAAATAGCCAGAGCCCGATAAAACCCTTGCAGGCATGAACAAATGCTTCTTGAGGGGGGGAAAAGTATTGGGTTGCATCCAATGTAGGGCTAAGTACCTTGTTCTTTCCATGCCAGGATTTCTGCTTGTGCAACAGAACTTTCTCCTTCCCTCCTCCCTGTGTGGCCCCTCTTTTCTGGGGTTCCCCAACCCACTGGAGCAGATTTGGGGAGGTTGTGGGGTGTGCCTTGAAGCGAGTCAGGGGAGAGAAGTTATAATTGCATGTGCAGCAATCCTTGCACTAGACTACTGCAACGTGCTCTACATGGGGCTACCTTTGAAGGTGACCCAGAAACTGCAATTAATCCAGAATGCGGCAGCTAGACTGGTGACTGGGAGTGGCCGCTGGGACCACATAACACTAGTCCTGAGAGATCTGCATTGGCTCCCAGTACGTTTCCAAGCACAATTCAAAGTGTTGGTGCTGAGCTTTAAAGCCCTAAATGGCCTCGGTCCAGTATATTTGAAAGAGCGTCTCCACCCCCATCATTCAGCCCGGACACTGAGGTCCAGCACCGAGGGCCTTCTGGCGGTTCCCTCATTGCGAGAGGCCAAGTTACAGGGAACCAGGCAGAGGGCCTTCTCGGTGGTGGCACCCGCCCTGTGGAACACCCTCCCTTCAGATGTGAAGGAAATAAGCAGCTATCCTATCTTTAAAAGACATCTGAAGGCAGCCCTGTTCAGGGAAGTTTTTAATATTTAACGCTGTACTGTTTTTAGCACTTGATTGGGAGCCGCCCAGAGTGGCTGGGGAAACTCAGCCAGATGGGCGGGGTATAAACAATAAATTGTTGTTGTTGTTATACTGCACTGGCAGATTTGTTCGATGCTGCCAGAATGGTGTGGGATTGCAAACTTGATTGCCTTACTCATCTTTTGGAAAAGACTTGCATGTGCTTGTTTTTGTAAAGCGCAGAACGTGGTGATGCTCAGCTCCGACAATCCATCAGGTTCTGTTGCAGAAAGAACCTCCTATCTCTCTGGCTCCTGTCCCAAAAAAACTTAACATTGGGCCGGAATGCCCTAGACCTCAGGGAGATGTGTTTTTAGCTGATTCCCGGGAGATGGGATACTCAAGGTAAGCTGTGTTCCAAATGAGCTGAAAGGAGGAGGGTCTCGGATGCACCAGCTGGGCGCCTGCCACGGCTAAAGAGATAATCACAAAGCATAAATGTGGTTATGTAAAAGGCCAGCATTCTGCAGCAGGGGAGGCTGTGCTGAGGGAGGCCAGGATGGGATTGGCGTCGCCTCTCGAACGGTGGGCTTGCTGGCAGGAGGACCAATGGGATTGTCCAAGCCAGAGACTGCCCAGTGCTTACAAAAACAAATAAATCCGATCTCGTTCCAAAGATGAGTAATGCAACCAAGTTTGTGCACGGTTGCACGTTCTGCACCATCCCTACCCCCTCTGTCGCCAGGAGCAGTGCAGAGCTTGGCAGGAGTAATTAAACCTCCCATCAAAAAAGTCTGAGGTTCATCTTCCAAGAGGATGGGAAAATGAGGCCCAGACTGGACTCAGTTAAATGTGCATAATGCATTTAACTAAGTTGAGTTTTGTTTTGTTTTTAAGAAATGTTTTTGTTTTGTTTTTGTTTTTAAAAAACGCTGCTTATATTAGTATCACTGTTTTACCTAAAGGAGTTGAAAAGGTGGCCATATTTGCCCGAAAGAAAAATGCCAAAGCAGTCCATAACTGGGCGATGCCTTTATTAAACGTGCAGAAAACAAGGGTGCAAGGTTTCGGATCACCCAGACCTCTCCACCAGGCTAAAGGTTCGAAACATGGGCGTAGGCAGGGAGAGACAAGGCGGTTGGTGTTTGTCAAGGCATCCATGGCTGCTACACCTGTTAAGTTTTAAGATGAAGGCCTATCATCAGCTAGGGAGGGGGATTATTGGGTTTTCGGCAACAGTGGAGGGGGGGTTACCTATTATTCTTCTTTGGCGATCACTCGTAGCCAAGTAAGATTTTCTTCCATAAACACGGTTTTAACAATGAGTCCGTAAGTGACTGTGGAGGCCAATTCTGGACCCACACGTCCTTCCACACTGGGGGCATTGGTTCCCAGGCAGGAGTCAGTCACGGTGTGGATTTGCCAAACTGTGCCTTCCTCTTAGCACGTTTCTCCCTTGCGTCCTGTGTTCGAGTGTCTTCAAAGCCCATGGCACCTTTGGTAAAGGGTGTTCTCCAACTGGAGCACCTGCAGGCCTGGGTTTCCCAGTTGTCGGTGTTTATACTACATTTTTTTAGATTATACCTAGATAATTTTACCTATTATCTCCTCTGCTGCAGTCCTGAGGAAGACCCAAGTGTTTGTTTGTGCAGAGGGTAGGGGAATTCCCCACACACAACTAGCACAAATGTGAGAATTTACTTCCAATGCAAAGACTGGCTTCAGAAGTGGGTTTTTCCTCCGACTGCGGGCAGGAGAGGAAAGAGTTAATTTTTCAAAAAAAACAACCCAATATTTTATTGGTTTTTAAACAAATACATAATTATACAGAAAGAGTTGGTTAAATTTCTCCTCCACACTTGCTGTGATCCAGAAAACCTTCAGAAAAACCACAACTGAACCACACAGATATTTGATATTTTCCTTTGTAAACAATTCAGAACATCTCACGTCAAGCCTAGTTAGGCCCGAATTCAGCCACCCTCTCTGCTTTATGGACTTATTAAGAGCAGATTGCAGATGGACCATTAACAGATGGTTTATATTTGAAACCGTAAGGTCTAGAAAGTTGTGTGCTGTTTGTTTTTATCATGAAAATGGATTCTCAGACCAGGGCATTTAAAAGCCTCCCCTTTCTCACATGACCCTGCCCTCTCCTAATGGAGAGGGAATCCTTTGTGATGGAGCCCCATCTGTGGGGAACCCTCCCATGGCATCACCCACAACATCTTTTAACACCCGTTTAACACACCTGAGCTGCTCAGAACAATTCCATCTGGCTGTGGCTGCTTTGCAAAAAACGCTGCTTATATTAGTATCACTGTTTTACCTAAAGGAGTTGAAAAGGTGGCCATATTTGCCCGAAAGAAAAATGCCAAAGCAGTCCATAACTGGGCGATGCCTTTATTAAGTTGACCAAAACGTCCAGAAAACAAGGGTGCAAGGTTTCGGATCACCCAGACCTCTCCACCAGGCTAAAGGTTCGAAACATGGGCGTAGGCAGAGAGAGACAAGGCGGTTGGTGTTTGTCAAGGCATCCATGGCTGCTACACCTGTTAAGTTTTAAGATGAAGGCCGGAAGTTGCTAGCAGGCATTCAAATCAGGTGCTTTCAGGTGCTTGCAGGTTTCGTGTTGCACCGCAGCCGCCTCTGGAGGGGAAACACATAGCGGCTGGACATCTGTGAAGACAGCTGCCAGCTGTTCCTTCTTCGCACAGAAAGGATGTCTTAATGCAGTGTCGTTAAACTGTGGAACTCATTGCTGCAGGAAGCAGTGACGGCGATCGACCTGGATGGCTTTAAAGGACGACTGGGCAAATCGATGGAAGGGGATAAGGCTATCGATGTCTACTAGACCTGAGGCTGTGTCTTCACAGTTGGAGGCCATCAGCAATGTCTAGGCAACACGACGACCATGTACATACGCAACAGACAATCTTTTATAGATTCCTTCAAACCATAACAAGTCCAAAATGAAATCTTTAGTCTCAAAGTTTCTGAAAATCTTTAAATGAAGCGAGGTACCAGACTTTGAACGATGAAAAACAAGCCGTGAAGCTTTGTGTATTCAGCAAATGATGTCCAATGAATGTAAATATATCGAATGAATGTGTGTGACTACATTATTACATGAGCACTGTTCCGCAGCATTTAATATTTTCATTTACATACACTCTCTCGATATGTATGTTTGGGTTTATGAAGCAATTCTATATCGTCCCACCACGTTGGCAAAGAATTCTACAAAACAGTAGTCAATATCCGGAATCACTGTTCAGTGTTGGACATGATATTTGCAGAATACACAAAGCTTCACAGCTTGTCTTTCATCGTACAAAGTCTGGTACCTCGCTTCATTTAAAGAATTTCAGAGGCTTTGAGACTAAAGATTCCATTTTGGACTTGCTATGGTTTGAAGGAATTCTATAAAGATTGTCTATTGAGTCTGTACATGGTCATCGTGTTGCCTAGACATTGCTGACGTTCTCTTTGCAACACAGAGGTTTGTTTGGTTACTTATTGCTGTACCATGGCCAAATGGGCTCATACCTTAGCCTTCACAGTTGGAGGCAGCAATGCTTCGGAGTTTCAGTTCTCGTCTCTGCCTCCCTTTTTAGATCATGGAATCATAGAATTGCAGAGTTGGGAGGGACTCTGAGGATCATCTAGACAAACCCCCCGCAATGCAGGAATACACATTGTCCCCCACGGGGAACCTTGGTGTTATTAGCACCATGCTCTAACCAACTGGGGATGCGGGTGGCGCTGTGGGTTAAACCACAGAGCCTAGGACTTGCTGATCAGAAGATCGGCGGTTCGAATCCCCGCAACGGGATGAGCTCCTGTTGCTCGGTTCCTGCTCCTGCCCACCCAGCAGTTCGAAAGCACGTCAAAGTGCAAGTAGATAAATAGGTACCGCTCCGGTGGGGAGGTAAACGGCGTTTCCGTGCGCTGCTCTGGTTCGCCAGAAGCGGCTTAGTCATGCTGGCCTCATGACCCGGAAGCTGTACGCCGGCTCCCTCGGCCAGTAAAGTGAGATGAGCGCTGCAACCCCAGAGACGTCCACGACTGGACCTAATGGTCAGGGGTCCCTTTACCTTTTACCTAACCAACTGAGCTATGTGACCATGAAACAAGAGGTGGGAGGTGGAGAAGAGGAAGAAAAAGAAAGCTAGGAAGATACTGATTTTAGCTGCTGTGCTAGATAAAAGGACTACCTAGTTTTCCTTTCATTCCTTGTTCTAGGGACACCAGGTGAAACCAGTTTCAGAAACAATAACAATCTTTGGGGCTTGTAAGAGCTGTTCTAGTATGGTGGCAAGAGAGGCTGAACTATGAATCATGTCCCAGTTTTATTCTCTGCTGCAAACTCACTATGTAGTCTTAGGCGAGCCATGACCGCCTCCGCCTCTATTATCCCATCTGTACAATGTGTGTAATGAAAGCAACCCACTTCATTCTGCCCCTCGTTCTCCATTTTTCTTTTTCAACCAACGCTCAACATTCCGCCACTCCTGAGCATGCTCAGTCCTTATCGGGCTTTGCAATTTAACTCCAGTTTGTGCAAAGAAAGCCCAAATGACTCGCTTTATGAACCCCTCGGTCAGCAAATAAAAACGAGCGCAGAACCACCGTCAGAAATCAAGCCTTATTTCTTTTCTCTTTTCTTTTTCCTGCTGTTTAATTTTTTTTCCTCTCTCTCTCCCCCCTCCACTCAAAAGTCATTTTTGAAAATGTCACACATGTACAGAGAGAAACAAGCATATAAATATCAGTGTGAACAGGACTGGAGGAGATGAGGGAGGCACTCCACTTCGCCAGCAGAGCAGTGCGGGTGGCAAGACTTTTCGACCAAAGTGTGAGGTTGGGGAAGACTGCGGAGCGAGCCCTGATTGAGTTCTGGGTGGGAGGAGAGAAATGAGCAAAGTTTTTTCGGTGGGCGGCGGGTAGGATGAGATAGATGGCTAAAAACCACCCAAAATTTAGGGCAGGTGTGTATTTGGGTTGGGTTGTAGTGTGTGTGGACATATTTGGAGGGTGTGTGTGTGTGTGCACATATTTTAAGAGGGTGACATTCTTAAAAGGCGGCATGTGGAAGGACGAATCTTTAGAGCCCCTTAAGGATGGCTGTGTCTAGGGAGGGCAGCGAAGCACTTGCGTGGATTCCAGGTTGACACAGAATCCGTAAAGCGGCAGAGCTGTGCAGGAGAATTTTCATAGCTGCACCTTCTTCCTTTTGCCGGGCCAGCCTTGGGGACAAGCGACGGCTCTTGCGACTGCCTCCCCTGCGGAAATATTAAAAGCAGCAGGAACTGCCCTGTATGGAATATGGGACGAGGACAGTCTGGGGGAAATTTACGGGAGCCAACAGCCCAGCTGAGACTTTCAAAAGAGGGCTAGGGAGGTGCATGGCAGTCTTTTTTTTTCTGTGGACTGGACATCTCAGAAGAAACTGCCAGCTTTTCTCCAGAAAATCCAAGCTGATCTATTGAACAATGGAATCAGGGCGGGAGTCTCAGGACAATTCTTGGTCTCTAGCTGGACAGAGCTGTGGGGTGCAGGACAGAGAGCGCTGCTCCCCAGCAGAGATCAAATCTCCTTGCACAGACGAGTATAAACTCCTCAATGGGGGTTTCCTGTATTCAGGGAGGTTGGGAAAATTCCTTTGCTGCAGAATGGGTTCTCTCCGTCCCATTACGGTGGCTAGGGACGAGGTGAAGGGGCCACGTAAAAAGTCAGGTGGAAGCCCTCTCTTTGGTACGGAAGGGGGTCTGACCTACCTGCTCAGGGCCCTGGCAGAGAACAAGGTCCCCCAAACCCGGTGGAGCCCCAGAAGTCATAAACAGAGCCCTTAAGACAACATGAGAGTTTGTAGCCCTAAGACGATGCACTGGGCATCAAAGGCAGACGGAGGTGATATGTCTGGGCGATGAAACCCTCTCCTGATTTTTATTTTTTTGGGAGGGGGGAGAAGCACACTGCCATGGAGCCGTCAGACATGCAGCGGATTGCAGGCGAACCTAAACCACAGTAGCAAGTTGTGGGGCCCTTCCTCTTCCGTCGTCCTTCCCCACTGCTGGGCTTGACTGTTAGGCAAAGCAACATGCCGCCCCCCTTGCTCGCTAGCGCAATTCAGCGGGCAGACGGCGATATGTTTTCTCCTAGCGCTAGCAGACCTCGCGTTGGAAATTCCAGTTAAAACAAACCCCTTTTCCCGGTGCCGTTTTGCAGCTCACAAGCAGGTGTCTGGGACTGGGAACCCCCCTCTATGCCACAAAGGTAACTCTGTTTTTTAAAGTGGTTCCCTGGCTTTTTTGGGGTGTGTGTGTGTGAAGGGAACCCTCAGATTGGTTCAAACAAGGATGCAGAGGGTTTTCTGGCAGAGATTCCCTTTGCCCTCTTCCTAGAACGATGCAATTTCAGCGCAGTTCCTCTCCAACTCGTAAAAAGGACTCGGGATTATTTTGTGGCTGTTCTATCCACCTGCCCCGAGGTCCCTTGCAAACAGAGCGAGCAGTCAGGTAGCAGAATGGAGGTCTGATTTGTGGGATCCGGAAGGGTTGCATGCGATCCCAGAGCACAGAGTGTCCGGAAGGGTTTCAAAATGGCAGGGATTTGGGGCTAAAGGAGGGTCTCTCTCTCTAACGGAGCAGGGGCACGAGGTTCCCCTTGCGAGGCGACAAGTTTGCAGAGGGCACAGGCAGACCCAGGAGAGGTGGTTCAGCTGTAGGAGGTTCGGCAGGCAGGAGGGAGAGAACCGCGGCCAAAGTCAAGAGGTCTAAATCAATGTTTCCCAAAACAGCTTGGGTCTCCAACCTGTTTTGGAACTACAATTCCCATCACCCTTGACCACTGGGTCCTGCTGGCTAGGGATGATGGGAGTTGTAGTCCAATAACCCAAGATCATTGGGAAACACTGGTCTAAATGACCCTCAAAACAGGGAAGCAGGGTCCTGTTTGCTCTTAACTTGGACTTAAGCAGGCATAGGCAAACTTTGGCCCTCCAGATGCTTTCGCCTACAACTCCCATGATCCCTACCTAACAGGACCAGTGGTCAGGGATGATGGGAATTGTAGTCCAAAACATCTGGAGGGCTGAAGTTTGCCTATGCCTAACTTGAGCAGCAAAGGGCCCGGATTCGGGGTGTGGAGGAAGAAGGAAGCAAAGCCAAGATTTGCAACTTGGGAAGCCAAGGTTTATTCATTGTAAGGAAACAGCTGTGTCTTAAAAGCAGTCTTCCTCCAAGAGGGGTTCCCTCCAGCTGTTTTTGGACTACAACGGTGACTGATGGGAGTTGTAGTCCAAAATGTCCAGCGGGTACTAGGTTGGGGAAGCATGCTTTAAAGATACAAGCACAGTTTCCCCGTGGCAATGGGGAAACCGGACCGGTTTTGCTCTCTGGGCTGCCTCAGAATACCCTCCCTAGGAATGAGTTCTTGCAAGGGCACAGAGGAAATCCCTCTGCTGCCCTAAAGGGCTTGAGAATCTGGTTTTTAAAAAGGGCAGTGCAGGTATGCCACCAGGAAACCGCAGCACACTTTGCCTCTGGTTCCTACAGTCAGCCGTGAGGCTGCATTCTCGATTGACACAAGGATGGGCACAAATAGTTCTGCGAGCCTTGCATGGGTACCACCAGCGACGTCACGTCAGGAGAGCAAATATCCCCAGATATCTGGAAGCTCAGGAAAGGTCCTATTTTTCAAAAACAGGGGTGGGACAGAGGCAACTCGAAGATTTTTCACATCATCTCCCTAACACCAGGGACCAGAAACTTGCTGCCCTCCAGAGGGAGCCAAGAGCATGATGGGAGTTGGAGCTGGACAATGCCTTCAGGTCTGTAGCTTACCCCTTCCCCTCCCTTAAACCTGGAGATGAGCTGCAATGGCTGGAAGAGAAAACAGGTGCTCATTTTAATCCCCGCCACCCACGATTGCCCTTTTCGTTTCTAGGGGCCCTTAGACGTAGATTTTAGTTTCTACTTTCCCATATGTTGGCTTTTTGGCGCCCCCCCCCTTCTGTAACTGGGGGCAGGCAAGAAATCAAACCCAAACGGGGAAACGCAACCAAATGCAATTTTTTTTTTTGAAAAAAACAACCCTCAACACAACAAAAATCCTGTAAAACACAATCACACCACACCCTCTTGCACACCCGAGGAAAGCGGAGAAGAGGGGGAGGCGCTCCTTCTTCTTCGCCTCGCCCCCCGTCCCCGCCGGGCTCTGCCCCTCACCTCCCGTCCTCCCTCCGGGCCGCCCTCTCCCTCAGCATGTCGCAAGGCTGCACCCAGTTGTTGTCGTGCAGTCCCACACGGCAGCCCGGCGTGTCCTTGTCCGTCCGCCGGCAGCACATCCAGTAGGAGCGTCCGTAAGGCAGGTCGTGATGGTAGGGCTTGGGGTGCCAGCGGCAGAGGGAGACGTCCCCTTTCACGTAGTGCTTCTTGCACTGCTTGCAGGGGTCGTCGCGGTACAGGGGGTCCCGGGTCCAGCGCGAGTCCGTGGCCTGCACGCCAAACGTCTCGATGATGTACTTAAAGTAGTGGCAGGAGCACTTTAAGGCGGCCAGCGACTGCGTCGGCAGGTAGCTGAAGATCTTCACCATGATATGGTCCGGGAGGAGCAGCATGTACTGCCGGGGCTCCAGCAGACGCTGGATCTTGAAGCGGATCTCGAGGAAGTCGTGCGAGACGTGACGGTAGAGGCGGCAGAGCGAGGTGTCCGCGGACGTCGGCTCCAGGCCAGGCCCGTCGGCTCTCTCCAGGCCGCCCTCGCCGCCGCCGGCAGGGTCCAGAAAAGCGCCGTCCACGTCCCGGCCGTCCTCCTGCCGAGGCACCTGGGCGTGCAGGAAGAAGAGCTGGCCCGGCGGCGGGTCGTCGCACGCCGAGCACAGCCCCTCTTGCGTGGGCGAGCCCACCGTCAGGCAGACCGTCTCCTCCTTCATATTCTTGGTGCTGTCCTTGCCGAAGAAGACGCACTGGTCCACCACGCCGGTGACCACCACGTCGACATGGAAGCCGGAGACGCAGTCACGAGCCACCGAGGCGGCGGGGCCTCCCGCCTTCTCTCCGCCGCCCCGGCCGCCCTCCGCGATGGCGTCCAGCTTGCCGGAGCCGCCGGGGCTCTCCCGGCAAGTCATCTCCACGTCCGGGGGCTCGCTGGCGACCCCGTCGGCCCCTTTCGGGGAGGCGTTGGCCAGCAGGAAGTCCACATTGTTGGGGAGTGTGTCCCGCGAGGGGCTGATGAGCTGGTAGAGGTCGCATGTGATCTTGTCCTTAGCGCGGGCGGCGCTACCCGTGGGCGACCCGCCGCAGCTCATGAACATGCAGTTGGGGCGGGCGCCCTGGCCGCCCTCGGTGGGCGAGCGCGGGTCGCGGCTGCTGGAGATGCGGAAGGCGATGCGCACCTCGCCGGGGCTGTGCTGGGAGTTGGCCACGCATTCAGGAGACTCCCGGCACAGGCCGTTGGGGCGCAGGACGCTCCGCTCTCGCTGCTGCGACTCAAAGTGGGCCACCGCCTCCGCCACCCGGCTGCAGTCCGAACTGCCTCCGGGAGAAGGCGCCCTCTTCTCCTCGCCCTCCTGCTCTGCCGACACGAAGACCATGGGGGACGGCGGCGCGGCCGGCACGCTCGGCCTGGGGTAGTTCTGCAACGCCAGGGCGGTGCGCTGCTCCACCAAGGCCACCATCTCAGCCACCGAGAGCAGGTCAGTGGAGTCTCCGCCCGCCGGCTCGGCATGGGACTCGGGGCAAAGGCACACATCCTCCGCTTCCTTGCTGCTGCTGCCGGCGTCCTTCGCCTTGACCGGGCAGGCCTTGCTCTTACCAGGGTCGTGGGACCTCCGCCGCCGCTTGGCCTTGGAGCTGTCACTCCCCCAGTTGCCCTTGACCTTCATGGCGCTGGCTCGGCTGCCGCTGCTGCACTGATGGGCCACAAAGAAGGCAATCTTCTCCTTGGTGTTTCCCGGCTTGATCACGTACCACGTGTCCAAGAGCACCCGGCCCTCCTCCACCTGGCTGGGGCTGGGGGAGACCGTGGGGGGCGGCGGGGGCGGAGGCGGCGGGGCAGGGGGCGTGTTTTCAGAGCAGGCTTCGCCGCCGCCTTCTTCTTCTTCCTTGGCTTTGCAGGCAAAGTCCCCAAAGGTCTTCTTCACCTGGCCTCCAGGGCACTGCTTGTTCTGGGAGTAGGTGCCGAAAGGCCGCGGGCACCATAGCTGGATGTGGGAGAAGGTGTTCTGATCCATCACTGTCTCATGGCAAGGGGGCAGGGGGGAAGGCAGCCCTTCCTTTCCCCTAGCTCATGGATGCGCAGCTCGTGGGGCCTCGGAGGTGCCTAGGGGAAGAGGAAAAGAAGAGACATCAGCCGGCTTGCAATCGCAACAGGCGCGTGCTTTCTTTCTGCACAAGGATGTAATGAGGGGTGCAGAATTCAGCTTTCCGGCAGGCGGGAGAGGAAATAAGCTTTCCGGTTTTGAAAAGGCACCCTCAGGTTTCTAGCCCTCATGGTGTGAAAGCAAAAGGGCAACCGTTAGCAGTATGTCAGGAGCCACACAATAGACCGCTGCATTGTTCCTTACCTAGTACCAAACTGTGGGACAGCATAATAAGAATACACCATGCCTGCATAGCTCAGTTGGTTAGAGCGTGGAGCTGATAATGCCAAGGTTGCAGGTTCGATCCCTGTGTGGGATAGCTGAATATGCTTGCCTTGCAGGGGGTTAGACTAGATGATCCTCAGGTCCCAACTCTGCAATTCTATTATTATTCGACTGTTATTTTAATCCCACATTGTATTTCAGACCCATAGTATATCTATCTACCTAGCTAGCTACCTAGATCCATCACAGAACGGGGTGTGGCACCAGAAATGGTGATTTCTCAAAAGTTATTATTATTATTATTATTTTGTTATTTATCATATTTGCATACCGCCCTATACCCGTAGATCTTGGGGCAGTTCATGACACAAAACTGCAATATGAAAAACACAGCGTACGAAATACAAATACCACCCCCCCCCTTCCACGACACATTTTAAAAGGGCATCGGATCTCAACCAGCCAAAGGCCTGGTTGAAGAGGAACCTTTTCGACTGGTGCCTAGTGAAGCTACCACGTGAGCATCCCACAAGTGGGGAGCCACTGCGGAAAAGGCCCCGTTCTGTGGGGCCCATACATACGGGGGCCATTCCCTCAACCCCGGCAAACTGAAAATCAACATTTTGGTTTCAAGTCTCTGGATCTCATGATTGAAGCAAAGAAAGGCGACGAACTGGCAAAGGTTGCAGAAGCGTTTGGGGGGGGGGAAGGCGTCGGGAGGCCTGAATCGCTCTCTCGGAGCCCCTCCACCCACTGCGTTCATACACCAGCGACTACCTGCTCTAGTCATCTCCCGCTTGGACTACTGCAATGCGCTCTACGTGGGGCTACCTTTGAAGGTGACCCGGAAGCTGCAATTAATCCAGAATGTGGCAGCTAGACTGGTGACTGGGAGCGGCCACCGAGACCACATAACACCGGTCCTGAGAGATCTGCATTGGCTCCCAGTACGTTTCCGAGCACAATTCAAAGTGTTGGTGCTGACCTTTAAAGCCCTCAACGGCCTCGGTCCTGTATACCTGAAGGAGCGTCTCCACCCCCATCGTTCAGCCCGGACACTGAGGTCCAGCGCCGAGGGCCTTCTGGCGGTTCCCTCATTGCAAGAAGTGAGGTTAGAGGGAACCAGAGAGAGGGCCTTCTCGGTAGTGGCGCCCCTCCTGTGGAACACCTCCCCTTTAGATGTGAAGGAAATAAGCAGCTATCCTATCTTTAAGAGACACCTGAAGTTTTTAATATTTAATGCTGTACAGTGTTACCTCAGGTTACATACGCTTCATGTTACACACGCTTCAGGTTACAGACTCCGCTAACCCAGAAATAGTGCTTCAGGTTAAGAACTTTGCTTCAGGATGAGAACAGAAATCGTGCTCTGGCAGCAGCAGGAGGCCCCATTAGCTAAAGTGGTGCTTCAGGTTAAGAACAGTTTCAGGTTAAGAACGGACCTCCGGTACGAATTAAGTACTTAACCTGAGGTACCACTGTACTGTTTTTAACATTTGATTGGGAGCTGCCCAGAGTGGCTGGGGAAACTCAGCCAGATGGGCGGGGTATAAATAATAATAATAATAATAATATTACTATTATTATTATTATTATTATTATTATTATTATTATTATACCTGAGTTCCTCACCCCATGCACACCTTTGTCCCTGGACAAAGCTTCCTCACCTGCTTCCCCACCCCACAGTCTGACCAGCTGTGGGCGACGCAGGCTGTTCCCCATCCACCCCTAAGAGTCTGCTCTCTGGCTGGCCAGCTCAGGTTCTGCTGCATAATTTACTCCAGGCTTACAAGGGAAGAAGGGAGGCTTGACGAGATTACGGATCCTATTACAGTGTCATAAAGGGCAGGACAGAGGCAGCCGCTGCGGCACAGATGGGGCTGGCTGGCTGGGGAGGCAGCTGAAGGGCCAGCTGTCTGGGCAGGAGCTATGGGGCAGAGAGGCTCAACAGTGGGGGCAAGGACAGCAGTACAGTGTTTCAGGGAAGTTGCCCCCTGTTACCGCCCGACTTCGTCGGCGGGGCATTTTTAATTTTCGCTTTGCATTTGTACCCCACTTTCCGAACAACGAACACCGAGCTCAGAGCTCACAGTTGTGTCAGAAAACAAGCGTCGCAATTCCCGCTATAAGTCTCCGGGGTTCCTCGCAAAAATGCTTTGAGAAAAGGTGGGTCCAGTGGGCTGGACCCCAAACAATGAGTCCAAAAAATGATCGTTTATGCTGAATTAAGATAGCCTATCCAAAAAATTAGGGACGCGGGCGGCGTTGTGGGTTAAACCACAGAGCCTAGGGCTTGCCAATCAGAAGGTCGGCGGTTCGAATCCCCGTGACGGGGTGAGCGCCCATTGCTTGGTCCCTGCTCCTGCCAACCTAGCAGTTCGAAAGCACTTCAAAGTGCAAGTAGATAAATAGGTACCGCTCCGGTGGGAAGGTAAACGGCGTTTCCATGCGCTGCTCTGGTTCGCCAGAAGCGGCTTAGTCATGCTGGCCACATGACCCGGAAGCTGTATGCTGGCTCCCTCAGCCAGTAAAGCGAGATGAGCGCCGCAACCCCAGAGTCGGCCACGACTGGACCTAATGGTCAGGGGCCCCTTTACCTTTACTATCCAAAAAATTAAAGAACAAACCAAGGAAAAAATTCATTTCAAAATGGGAAGTATTTAAAATATACCTGAAAATTAATAATACTGACCTAAAATCCGTAGCGGCATTTGAATAACTCCAGCAATATCGTTTACTAGTTATACGATTTAACATATTTTGAACATGTTTTGAGTAATAAAATGTATTGGCAGTAAAGAATGGTAAATTGATTTATGGAGTAGATGGGAAGCCAGGTTTAAAAAGAAGAGACTATGACAGTGTAAGGATTATGAAATTTATATTAATTCTCTATGAATGGTGTGACTAATGGTACTTTCACTTTGGTTAATTTTGTTCTTTTTTGTTTTGTGTTGACCAAATAAAATAATTAAAATTAAAATTAAATTAAAATAGAGAGAGAGAAAGCAGTGGGCTAGGACAGGGCTCCCCCAAACTTTGGGGGACGTTTGGCACTTCCGGAAATCTGGGTCAAAGGAGGGAGGGAGGGAGAACCACGCATAGCACCTTGAGCTCACCGGAGGAGAAGATGGGATAGAAATGCAATAGGCAAACAAATCAAAATAAAAATATGTTATCAGTGCCCACCTAGGAAATTGGCATGTGATGGGAGGGGGAGTCTTCCAGCCCCAGAGATGCAAAGCTGCACACACAGGCTCATATTAGTTATTTCCTTCTTTCTTTGAAATCTTGCCAGAGCTTTTAAGGAAGGCCCACAAAGCAAGCTCACCCTGGCCACCCACCTCGTGTGGGTTGGGGCCGCCTCCCAACACCGGAACGATCAGAGGCATGAAACAGGATTAAAGGCCTCTGGGTTCCCGTATTAAAGCTCACAATCATCCCCTTGCCCAGAGAGTCAGGAGCGACAGATTCATTTGCACAGAGGAAAGTACAAAGGTTTGTGCAGAGTGCAGTACAGTGTCCTCCTTTCCCCCCCATCTTAACGCAGGTGGCGCTGTGGTCTAAGCTACAGAGCCTAGGGCTTGCCGATCAGAAGGTCGGCGGTTCAAATCCCCATGACAGGGTGAGCTCCTGTTGCTCGGTCCCTGCTCCTGCCAACCTAGCAGTTTGAAAGCACGTTAAAGTGCAAGTAGATAAATAGGTACCATTCCAGTGGGAAGGTAAACGGCATTTCCATGCGCTGCTCTGGTTCTCCAGAAGCGGCTTAGTCATGCTGGCCACATGACCCGGAAGCTGTATGCCGGCTCCCTCAGCCAGTAAAGCGAGATGAGTGCCGCAACCCCAGAGTCGTCCACGACTGGACTTAACGGTCAGGGGTCCCTTTACCTTTACATATTCGCTCCTCTTCACCCAGTTAACTGAAGGAGAGCAAAACCAAATTCAAAAAGTAGATCCACTCCACTTTGCCAATTTGCAAGTGCTTTTTTCGGGAAGAGAAGAGTGGTGCATAGGGGCAGATAACTCCAGATGTGTCCCAGTCAGCAGGGCCAATGGTCTGGGATGATGGGAACTCTAGTCCAAAACATCTGGAGGATGGTACCCACAGGACTAGCAAACCAACCTGCAAATATCAGGAATGCCTCCGGAGCAGCTGAAATTGCTGTTGCCCGTCTCTGTTATGTCCACATTTAGGGCTGGGCGTATCTGGTTTTCAACAGCACGATATATCACCAGCTAAACATCATGATATATATCACAATGTCTGATTGTGATATATATCACGATACTATATAACCCTCTGGTTACGTAAACTTCGGGATGCGCGCACAGCAAACCTGGAAGTATTTTACTGGGTTTTGATGCGCACGCATGCGCAGAAGTGATCCTCCAGCTGCAAAAACCTTGGGATCCGGCCAGACTTCCGGAACGGATCCTGCCTGCAACTGGAGGTACCACTGTAATAAGCTATGGAGAGGCCTTGGCTGGCTTCACGGCTTTTCCCACATTGTGATTTTTGCATCGCACACACAAACACATCACGATTTGCAATACAATGCCAGGTCAAGAGTTATGAAACCAGTGTCATGATATAACTTGAAACCGGTTAATAATAATAATAATAATAATAATAATAATAATAATAATAATAATTTATTATTTGTACCCCGCCCATCTGGCTGGGTTTCCCCAGCCACTCTGGGCGGCTTCCAACAAAGATGAAAAATACACTAAAATGTCACATATTAAAAACTTCCCTGAACAGGGCTGCCTTCAGATGTCTTCTGAATGTCAGGTAGTTGTTTATCGCTTTGACATCTGATGGGAGGGCGTTCCACAGGGCGGGCGCCACTACCGAGAAGGCCTTCTGCCTGGTTCCCTGTAACTTGGCCTCTCGCAGTGAGGGAACCGCCAGAAGGCCCTCGGAGCTGGATCTCAGTGTCCGGGCAGAACGATGGGGGTGGAGACGCTCCTTCAGATATACTGGGCCGAGGCCGTTTAGGGCTTTAAAGGTCAGCACTAACACTTTGAATTGTGCTTGGAAACGTACTGGGAGCCAATGTAGGTCTTTCAAGACCGGTGTTATATGGTCTCGGCGGCCGCTCCCAGTCACCAGTCTAGCTGCCGCATTCTGGATTAGTTGTAGTTTCTGGGTCACCTTCAAAGGTAGCCCCACGTAGAGCGCATTGCCGGTTTGGGACAATATATCACCCAGCCCTAACACACATCCTGATTCGTGATATATTGACAGGTGAAACCGTTATCGCAATACAATGGTACCTCGGGATGAGAACGGGATCCGTTCCGGAGCCCCGTTCACATCCTGAACAGAATGTAAGACGCGTCTGTGGGTCATGTTTTGCCACTTCCGCACATGCGCGTGACGTCATTTTGACCGTCTGCGCATGCGCAAGCGGCGAAACCCGGAAATAACGCGCTCCGTTACTTCCAGGTCGCCGCAGAGCACAACCCGAAAATACTTATCCTGAAGCGTATATATCCCGAGATATGACTGTATGGACTTCAAACTGGTTTTGGACAATATATCAATACACTGACCAGCCCTATGCACTTTAACTCTCAATATTTTTTTTGCTTCTGAGCTTTTAGCACAAGGAGGTGGTTGCTGCTGATGCAAATAGGTCTGACATGAGGACAGGGATGGGTGCAAATGCCACAGAGGTCAAAAGCAATGATGTTTATCCATGTGAGATGTTTTCCCCCAACCTGGTGCCCTCTGTATGCTTTGGATAAGAACTCCTGCCAGCCTAAGTCAGCACTGCCCAGGAGAGCCAGGTGGGTGAAGACTGATCTCTGCAGACCCTAGAGGCACTTTGAGAATAGGAGGGGCACGTCAGCTCAAAGCCTGCAAGTTCCTCCAAGACCACCTATCACTTTACCCTTCCTCCTAAGCTTTTTGGTGGCGCCGGCCAAACTTATGGAGTAACAGCGATTCCACAGGAGAAAACAGGCAGGCAAAATTGCACCCAAGCAGGATGCTAATAAGAGCGGTGGACTCGTAATCTGGTGAACCGGGTTCGCTTCCCCACTCCTCCACATGAAGCTTGGGCCAGTCACACTTCTCTGAAGTCTCTCAGCCCCACTCACCTCACAGAGTGTTTGTTGTGGGGGAGGAAGGGAAAGGAGATTGTTAGCCGCTTTGAGACTCTTGAAGGGGAGTGAAAGGCGGGATATCAAATCCAAACTCCTCTTCTTCCTCAACCTCGGCCCTCCAGATGTTTTGAGACTACAGTTCCCAGCATCCCTGAGCACTGGTCCTGCTAGCTAGGGATCATGGGAGTTGTAGGCCAAAAAACATCAGGAGGGCCAAGGTTGAGGAAGCCGGCCCTAGGCCTTAGGTACTTGTAAGGCCAGGCTTGTGGGAAGCCTGCACATGACTAACAAAATTCTACTTCTCAAAGTAGCTGGACCATTCCAGATTGCAGGATTTTTTTGTGGAGGAGGCGTCTCATGGCTGAATGCTTCCCCACACAAAAAAAATTATGTGCACACAGAAAATGGACATATCAGGGAAAGCAAGTAGATGCAAGACTTCTCCAGAGTTTTTGCAGAGGATTTTCCCCCTGCCCACATTCCATGAACCGGGGTCCCCCATCGCCAGGGATATTGGATGCCCCCCCAAAAAAAGCACTCCTATGCAGATAATCTGCAAAAGTCAACTGGCACCAGAGTATTTTCCACTGCCCCTCCATCCAGGGCAAAGGGCACCTTTTCCCACCCGAGGGCAGCGTCCCCTTTGGGGTGGCCTTCCGAGGGTGCAAAGAGGATGCAGGGAAGGGGGCCAAAGCAACCGATGCAAATTTCACCTTCGTAAGGCAAGGTAGAGGGACACGGGTGGCGCTGTGGGTTAAATCACAGAGCCTAGGGCTTGCCGATCAGAAGGTCGGCGGTTCAAATCCCCGTGACGGGGTGAACTCCTGTTATTCGGTCCCTGCTCCTGCCAACCTAGCAGTTCAAAAGCACACCTGTGTAAGTAGATATATAGGTACCACTCCGGCGGGAAAGTAAATGGCGTTTCCGTGCGCTGCTCTGGTTCGCCAGAAGCGGCTTAGTCATGCTGGCCACATGACCCGGAAGCTGTACGCCGGCTCCCTCGGCCAGTAAAGCGAGATGAGCGCCGCAACCCCAGAGTCGGCCACGACTGGACCTAATGGTCAGGGGTCCCTTTACCTTAAAGCAAGGTAGTTTCTGCAGGTGCTCCCACACCCCTCTCCATCATCATCCCCCACTTGCAAGCCGGAGGAACGGTCAGAGTTCAAGGGCAAATTTCTAGCAAAGGAAGAAACACTTGGGGTGCAAAGCAAGGCGCTGAGGAATGCTGCCTGGGGAAAGTTCAGAGAGGCGTGGAGGGCCACTTCTGGCCCCTGAGCCACAGGTTCCCTATCCCTACCTTAGAAAGCAATATCATTTTAGCATGCATATTTTACTGGCCAAAGCTAAAAAAATTGCAGCTCTCAAGTTGCTCCAACATTGCTTTTGCACTAGGCATCCACCTGTCGCTTGATTATTATTTGCTTAAAGGTAAAGGGACCCCTGACCATTAGGTATCAGTCATGGCTGACTCTGGGGTTGCGGCACTCATCTCGCTTTATTGGCTGAGGGAGCCGGCGTACAGCTTCCGGGTCATGTGGCCAGCATGACTAAGCCGCTTCTGGCGTACCAGAGCAGCGCACGGAAACGCCGTTTACCTTCCCGCCAGAGTGGTAGCTATTTATCTACTTGCACTTTGTGCTTTTGAACTGCTAGGTTGGCAAGAGCCGGGACCGAGACAGGAGCTCACCCCGTCATGGGGATTCGAACCGCCGACCTTCTGATTGGCAAGTCCTAGGCTCTGTGGTTTAACCCACAGCGCCATCGCGTCCCTATATTATTTGCTTACTCGTTGCATTTATCACCCACCTGTTTCGCTCCACGGAGCTCAAGGCGGAGTATGCAATTCTCCATCTCCACATTTAATCCTCACCCTGGAGGAGACCCTTGAGAGTCCCATGGACTGCAAGAAGATCAGACCTCTCCATTCTGAAGGAAATCAGCCCTGGGTGCTCACTGGAAGGACAGATCCTGAAGCTGAGGCTCCAGTACTTTGGCCACCTCATGAGAATTCGAGAAGACTCCCTGGAAAAGACCCTGATGTTGGGGAAGATGGAGGGCACAAGGAGAAGGGGACGACGGAGGACGAGATGGTGGGACAGTGTTCTCAAAGCTCCCAGCATGAGTTTGACCAAACTGCGGGAGGCAGTGGAAGACAGGAGTGCCTGGTGTGCTCTGGTCCAGGGGGTCACGAAGAGTCCGACATGACTAAACGACTAAACAACAACAACAACCCTGCGAGGTAGGTGAAGCTGAGAGGTGCCGTGACTGGCCCAAGGTCAGCCGATGAGCTGCAGGGATTTGAACCCTGGTCTTGCAGGACATTGCCCAACCCTTTCACCACTTGGCTAATGTTGTGTTACTAATATAGGACACATCATTGGCTAAGGCGCACTGTTAATAACAAACTTCTTAAATGGATTTTGTTTCCCCCACATGGGGAAAAAGAGCACCGGCCAGTTATGCGGGAAACTTTTCTGTTTGGGGATATTTCCCGTAGCTACACTTTGACCCCTTGCAAAACAGGCTTCAGAGGGGAGAGTGAATTATGTGCAACACCCAAACGACATCAGTGTTAGAAATTAGGCAGGAGTCAGACGCGTTTTGCAACTGACACGGGTCCAACTGCACCCCCATGGAGATCTCGGGATGGCAAGTTGACAAAAGACATCTCTGTTGGCCCCTCCGGCTTTCTTGAGCCTATTAACTGCATTTACATCACACCCTTTTCTCCAAGGGGTACATGGTTCCACACACACACCCCAGTTAGTCCCCACGACGACCCTGTGAGGTAGGCTAAGAGGCTGCGACTGACTCCAAGGTCACCCAGCGAGCTTCCTGAGTGGGGATTTGAACCCTGATCTCCCAGGTCTTAGCCTGACACTCTAACCAATACACCACACTGGCTTCCCACAGCTCTTCTGCTACGGGGCAGCTATATAAATTAAGTAGGTAAATAAATACAGTGGTACCTCGGTTGCATACGCTTCAGGTTACATACGCTTCAGTTTACAGACTCCGCTAGCCCAGAAATAGTACCTCGGGTTAAGAACTTTGCTTCAGGATGAGAACAGACATCGCACAGCGGCAGCGCGGCAGCAGCAGGAGGCCCCATTAGCTAAAGTGGTGCTTCAGGTTAAGAACAGTTTCAGGTTAAGAACGGACCCCCGGAACGAATTAAGTACGTAACCAGAGGTACCACTGTAGGTAAATAAATACAGTGGTACCTCTGGTTGGAAACGGAATCCATCCGGAGCCCCGTTTGCAACCTGAGCAGAACGCAACCCACGTCTGCGCGGGTCACAATTCGCCGCTTCTGCGCATGACGTCATTTTGAGTGTCTGCGCATGCGCGAGCGGCGAAACCTGGAAGTAACCCTTCCACGTCGGGACGCAACCTGAAAACACTCAACCTGAAGCAAACGCAACACGAGGTATGACTATATGGGGGAAGCAAAATGTCAGTTAGAGAAGGATCTGAAATATTTTCCTTGAAGCTTGAATTTTTTTTTGTTCTAGGTTGTTTTATATGATGTTTTAATGTTTGGAAACCACTTTAGATAGATGATAGATAGATAGAGAAACAGATGAATTAAATGAACAACAACAGCAAAAACAAACCCCACTGGTGGGGGAGGAAATGGTGCCCAGACATTCTGTTGTGACTCCTGTAACCTAGGTTTAAGGTGCCATTTGTCGATTAGCTGATGCACCTGAATTTCTAACCCTGCTTGGGACAATTGCACCCAACGTTCATGAATGAATGGAGTCATGTGAAATAACTACGGACAGGTAGACACAGACACACACTTCCAAGGTTGCCCCCAACCACCAATCGACTTGCCGCCCCACCTGCTCAGAGTCCCCAAACTGGCAGTCTGCCCAAGGCTGGCTTCTACTTCTGAAGCGCAAGGGTGCTGCCTCGCTTATAGCCGAAATAGCAGACCGAACCCCCTTTTCTTAAGACAAATGGGGCAAACGGAGGTTATGTTCTATGTCTGCCTCTCCCCACTGCCCTCTTGCGAAGTCATCCAAATCCTAGGGAAGTCCACGTGGGGAGAGTTGGGGGGCAGCAGCGCTGGCCAACCCGGGGCTCTCCAGGACCCCAGGGTGGCGAGCGCCGCCTTTGAGGGGTTTGCAAGAGGAAGCCCACCAGAGTCAACAGGTTTGAGGGGTGCCACCCACTTTCCTGGCCACCCACCCGTGCATAAAACCCCTGGGGAGTCTTCACACCCACCCTCCACCTCCTGCGCTGACTTGGGCCATGAAGACAAACTTGGGTGCTGTCCCCCTTCCCCCCGCAGCTTCTGGGATCTAGCTCTGCCAGGACCCCGATCCTTTTACTAAAATAATAAGGGAGGGGAGCAAGCACTTGTGGAGTCTACAAAGGGAACAATGTCCTTCCAGGATGGGTGGGAGCCCAGCATCGACAACACCGCCCCGTGCAAGGTGTCAACTCACCCGGGCAAGCGCCCAGGGGATAGTTCCGCACCCCTTGCACCCCAGCGCCAAGGCTGCAATCCGCAACACAGCTCTTTGCAAAGAAGAGAGGGGGGAAAGTCATGCATTTTGGGGGAAAGGGGGGCGGCGAAGCCTCGCCAGGCCAAGAGTCCCTCTCCAGGATCTCAGCTCAAGAATCCATCTGCACCCCAAGAGAGGGGGGGCGGGAAAGGGCAACAACCGCACACCATCTCCCAGGGTTCTTACCTGTTACTCCCAAGCCTGGGGTGGGCGGAGTGGGTGTGATCTGGAGGCGGCCTCCGCTGAAACCTACATCCCTGCTTTGGGGCCTGGGAAAACCAGCATGAAATAAAACAAAACAGATCCACAGGTTGCAAAGGATGTTTTTCCTTTCGTTTTTTTCTTACCCCCCCCTTTTGTTTTTTTGCAAACACTGCTTAGAAAAGGGGGGAGGATCAGTTTGTAAAAAAGAAAAGCAGGGAGAGATATTGGGATTTTGCAAGCAATCAAAGCTCCCCCCCCCTTTTGCTCTCTCTCTCTCTCTGTGTGTGTGTGTGTGTGTTACTGCTCCCTTAAAGGGCCAGCAGGCCCATTCCACCGGCCCCTACATGCCCCCCCTTGCAATACAATAGGGACCTTTAATCCATCAGATTGCAACTCTCCCTCCTGCCCCCCCCTCCGCGCACCATCCGCGGGGCTCAGCCATTTGTTGACAGGCATATGCATGGCGCCCGGCAGCCAATCGGAGGGCCGCGTTTGGGGCATGCCCATATATGGATGACAGCAGAGTCTCAGCCTACCCAGGCTTGTTGTTTTGCGTGTGTGTGTGTTTTTTAAATCCCCACTCCCTGCAAGGGACCGTCTACAAAGTGCAGAATGGAAAGCAGGAGGAAGAATAAGGAGGGGACTCCAAGGGAGCAGCGATCATTCCCGAGCCTGACCGAACCATCGGAAAGAATGCAAACCCAGGATAAATAAATAAGTTCTGGGGCCCAAAGCTCTCAGGATGACAGGGAGGGGAATTGTCGCTGATGGGAAACTCTGTATATACTCAGGGGGCTAAATATGCTAAACCCCATATTTAAAAGACAACAATAATAAAATAATAATAATAATGATGATGATGATGATGATGTTATTTTATTTATATCCTGCCCTCGCCAGCCGAAGCTGGGCTCAGCGTGGCTAACAGCAATAAAAGTAACACAAAACAAAACAATTTTTTTTCCTTCCAGTAGCACCTTAAAGACCAACTAAGTTAGTTATTGGTATGAGCTTTTGTGTGCATGCACACTTCTTCAGATACACACTATCTGTAACTAAAAGTAACACAGTTTACATAAAATCATAATCATTTAATTGAAATACATTCTAAAATCAATTCATTCTAAAATCAAGAGTCAAATTCATGGCAACCATTGGGCTAGAGTTCTGTGAGGATTACCGAAGGAGGGGGTCAGACTGTGCCTTGGCCAAAGGCCTGGTGGAACAGCTCTGTCTTGCAGGCCCTGCGGAAAGATGTCAAGTCCCGCAGGGCCCTGGTCTCTTGGGACAGAGCGTTCCACTAGATTGGGGCCACAACCGAAAAAGCCCTGGCTCTGGTCGAGGCCAGCCTAACCTTCCTGTGGTGCTGAGGGTGTTCTCCTCCTTGCCATTGTAACTGAAAAAAATGGTCTCATGTTTTCTTTTAAATGCCAGGTTTGGCAAGGGGCTGCGAAACAACAGCAGGAAGAGTGCCCCTGAGCACATACAGAGTTTCTCAGTGGTGACAAAACAGAGCCTCTCTGGTGTCCTGAGAGCTTTCAAAGCAAGCCTTAGCCCCTCAACTTGTTTATTTATTGTAAGCAATGACAAACCTAGACGGCATCTTATAAAGCAGAGACATCACCTTTCCAACAAAGGTCCGTATACTTAAAGCTATGGTTTTCCCAGTAGTGATGTATGGAAGTGAGAGCTGGACCATAAAGAAGGCTGATTGCCGAAGAATTGATGCTTTTGAATTATGGTGCTGGAGGAGACTCTTGAGAGTCCCATGGACTGCAAGAAGATCAAACCTCTCCATTCTGAAGGAAATCAGCCCTGAGTGCTCACTGGAAGGACAGGTCCTGAAGCTGAGGCTCCAATACTTTGGCCACCTCATGAGAAGAGAAGACTCCCTGGAAAAGACCCTGATGTTGGGAAAGATGGAGGGCACAAGGAGAAGGGGACGACGGAGGACGAGATGGTGCGACAGTGTACTAGAAGCTACCAGCATGAGTTTGACCAAACTGCAGGAGGCAGTGGAAGATAGGTGTGCCTGGCGTGCTCTGCTCCAGGGGGTCACGAAGAGTCGGACACGACTAAACGACTTAACAACAACAACAACAACAAAGATTTGTATTCCTCCCCACCCATTCCTGGCCAACCTTATCAAATAAAATTAAGACCCTAACAAACAAGAGGCAATCGTGATTGGAAATATCAAACAAAGCAATGCAGTTGTTACTGCGTGTCACTTCTGAAGAATGACATCCATAGAATCATAGAACTGTAGTGTTGGAAGAGAGCCGGGGGTCATCCAACCCAACCAGCTGCAACGCAGGAATCTTTTTGCCCAACATGGGGTTCGAACCCACAGCCCTGAGAGTCTCCCACTCCAACAACTTCATGACATTTAAAACACCGTAGTTCTGTGGTTAGAACTTTCCAGGCAGGACTGCAAAAGCAGGAAACCCTGGAGATCTGCTACCAGTCAGGTGGCGACTGAGAAGCACAGACCACGGATCTGATTCAATTATGTTTCCTAGATTCCCTTGATCCTCAGCATCATTGCTCCAGGAACACTGAAAAGTCATTGCCCATCTAGTTCAGAACTGTATGCACTGGCAGGCAGCACCTCCCCAGGGTTTTGGTAACGATTGTATCCCAGCCCTAACTGCAGGGAGTGCCACAACTATGATGCAGAACGTTCTACCCGGACACTGAGGTCCAGCTCCGAGGGCCTTCTGGCGGTTCCCTCCCTGCGAGAAGCCAAGTTACAGGGAACCAGGCAGAGGGCCTTCTCAGTGGTGGTGCCCGCCCTGTGGAACGCCCTCCCATCAGATGTCAAAGAGAAGAACAACTACTAAACTTTTAGAAGACATATGAAGTCAGCCCTGTTTAGGGAAGCTTTTCATGTTTGATGTATTACTGTATTTTAATATTTGGTTTAAAAAAAGCAGAGACATCACCTTGCCAACAAAGGTCCGTATACTTAAAGCTATGGTTTTCCCAGTAGTGATGTATGGAAGTGAGAGCTGGACCATAAAGAAGGCTGATCGCCAAAGAATTGATGCTTTTGAATTATGGTGCTGGAGGAGACTCTTGAGAGTCCCATGGACTGCAAGAAGATCAGACCTCTCCATTCTGAAGGAAATCAGCCTTGAGTGCTCATTGGAAGAACAGATCCTGAAGCTGAGGCTCCAATACTTTGGCCACCTCATGAGAAGAGAAGACTCCCTGGAAAAGACCCTGATGTTGGGAAAGATGGAGGGCACAAGGAGAAGGGGACGACAGAGGACAAGATGGTGGGACAGTGTTCTTGAAGCTCCCAGCATGAGTTTGACCAAACTGTGGGAGGCAGTGGAAGACAGGAGTGCCTGGCGTGCTCTGGTCCAGGGGGTCACGAAGAGGTGGACATGACTAAACGACTAAACAGCAACAATATTTGGTTCGAAGCCGCCCAGAGTGGCTGGGGAAGCCCAGCCAGATGGGCAGGGTATTATTATTATTATTATTATTATTAGGCGAGAGGCGGCACTGAACTTTGGTGTCGTGGGAATTTTGGACCCCGAGGTCTGCCACTGACTTTGGACGCAGTGGACAGGCAGCTATGTGACAATGATTCCAGCTCCAATGAAGAGGGGGTTGTCTCTCACACACACATCGGTGGGTTATTTACTTATTGCATTTAAATCCCAAATTCTACCCAAGGAGTTCCATGGTTCTCCCCCCCCCCCCCGTTTAATCCCCACAACTCTATGAGACAGGCTAGGCTGAGAGATGCAGTGACAAAGTCTCTCTCAGTGAGCTTCACACCCAAGCGGGGGATTTGAACCCTGGCTAAGCAGGCCACAGTCCGATACTCTAACCACTGTGCCACACTGTCGCTCAGAGGTCCCACAATACCAGGTCCATGCACAGCGTGGACAGAGCAAGCACCTATTGCATCTCCCAGCTCCCCAAACCGACGCAATAAATACGGTCCTGTTTCGGATACTGGATATTAAACTGAAAAGAACAGATTCTGCCAGCTTCTTGGAGGAAGAAGGGCACAGGTTTCTAGCTCTCATGCCCATTTGAAAACACACAACCCTCCACAAGGTTAAGGCAACCATTAAAGAAATATCCCAGTGCCTGAACTTTTTTTGTGTTTTAGCTTTCAAGATTCTAGTGGCTCTATTACGTACGAGATACAAGGCTGGGTGGCTGTTTTGGATTCAGAAAAACAATACCTTGTAGTGTTTCAGATTGCAAGCGATTACGACTCCACATAAAATCCTTTATTTCTGGACACTTCCTTTGGTTCCATCTGCTGAATTTTTAACAATTAAATGGACCCCCTGCCCTAGGTAATCACCCCCAAAGCACAAATCCTTTTTTGCATAAAAGTGGGGGGTGGGATTTTATTTTTCTTATTACATTTACCGTATTTTTCGCCCTATAAGACGCACTTTTTCCCCCTCCAAAAATGGAGGGGAAATGTGTGTGCGTCCTATGGGGCAAATGCAGGCTTTTGCTGAAGCTTGGAGAGCGAGAGGGATCAGTGCGCACCGAACCCTCTCTCTCTCCAGGCTTCAGGAAGCTATCCATAAGCCTGGGGAGCCCGCGGGAGTTCAAGCAGGGGTCCCTAGGCTGCGGATAGCTTCCGGAAGCGCAGGGCGCTCTGCTTCAGGGCACCCCGCGCTTCCGGAAGCTATCCGCAGCCTAGGGAGCCCTGCGGGAGTTCCTGCGGCTGGGGGGGGAAATAATTTTTCCCCCTTTATTCCCCCCCCCAAAAAAAACCTAGGTGCGTCCTATGGGCCGGTGCGTCCTATAGGGTGAAAAATATATATTGCTCCTTTTCTCCATGGACACAAAAGATGGCATACAGGATTCTCCGCTTATTCCTGCGAATGTAATTTGCTTTAACTGTTTTTAATACTGCATTTCCGGCCCTGGGACCTGCTGGTGAAGAGCAGGTGATAAATTTTGCTATTACTGTTGCTCATTTTATTTAACCCCACAACAATCGTGTGTGGTAGGCTTAGGCTGAGAGGCAGTGACTGGCCCAAGTCACCCAGTGAACTTCGTGGCTGTGTGAGGATTTGAATTCTGGTCTCCAAGGTCCTAGTCAGATAGTCAGATGATGACTGACCTGTTTGTAGCTGAGATACAAAGCTAACTACAACAGATGCTCTTAAAATGCCCTCAGCTATTTCGTGGTGGGGAGCATTCAGTTCAACAATAACAGTACTGAATAGGGGCCACCTACCTCCCTGAACTGGGACGCGGGTGGCACTGTGGTCTAAACCACAGAGCCTAGGGCTTGCTGATCAGAAGGTCGGCGGTTCGAATCCCTGCGAAGGGGTGAGCTCCCGTTGCTCAGTCCCTGCTCCTGCCAACCTAGCAGTTCAAAAGTACGTCAAAGTGCAAGTAGATAAATAGGTACCACTCTTGCGGGAAGGTAAACAGCGTTTCTGTGCGCTGCTCTGGTTTTGCCAGAAGCGGCTTAGTCATGCTGGCCACAAGACCCGGAAAAACTGTCTGCGGACAAACGTCGGCTCCTTCGGCCAATAAAGCGAGATGAGCGCCGCAACCCCAGAGTCATTCGCAACTGGACTTAACTGTCAAGGGTCCCTTTACCTTCCTGAAAGCTTTGCTACCGCCTCTTATTGAACCCTAGTGTTTTTGAGGTTACCAGCATGAGTTTGACCAAACTGCAGGAGGTAGTGGAGGACAGAGGTGCCTGGTGTGCTCTGGTCCATGGGGTCACGAAGAGTCGGACACGACTAAACGACTAAACAACAACAACAACAACATTTTGCTCACTGAAATGTGATTTGGCGCCTCTGCTCCAATTCACAATATGGTTGCCAAAGTATAACATCTCAGTAACTTGGTATTTTTCTGTCTACATGAAGATTTTGCAAGAGCTACTTCAATATGGTTTCCCGATGTGTCTCATCTTTTTAGCCAACATGCTTTCGCCCCCACCAAATCCCTGTGGCAGTGAGTTCCAAAGATCAATGACGTATTGGGAGAGCATTTTTTGGTTGTTGTTCCTTTCTTAGAACTGTGTCAGTTTCGGTTCCTTTCTTAGAACTGTTTCGGTTTCAGTTGGAGAAGGAAACAGGGATGTGGAACACACAAAAACACTGCCATGCATTTTTCTAACGTGTTGATTGAAAATATATATATCACTGGAATAATCTTCGGAACAGCCATGTAAGATAGGCTGCTCTTATCACATTATGGCAAAAACAGCAGCCTACCTTGAGGAAGCTTTTGCCAACTTAGTCCAGGTGTAGTTCAGATGTTTTGAATTACAATGCCCATCATCCCCATCTAACAGGGAAAGTTGCTCTAAAATTACCTGGGATATTCATAGCCAAGGTAAGAGTGAAACTGGAGACATCCCAGTTCACATGCTTACAATTCAGTTTATATACTTCTACCTGGAACGAAGTGAGTATGGGATTGCAACCACAGCTCTCAACAGCAGCAAGGCCATCTGCTGGTCTGTGGCCAACATTTTGCAAAAGGAGGGACTGCAGGAGGCTCAGATCCAAGAAAGGCTCACAGCCTCACAAACGCCAAAGGTTAAGCATTTCCCGTCCGTACGCAAGGCTCTGCTTCTGGCTCCTCGCCAAACGCAATGCTTGAAATTAAATCTAGCTGTCAAGCGCTTCATCCGCAACCATGTAATTAACCTGTGTAGCTCGCCAACGCAGAAAGAGAGAGGGAGGGAGCAGGGAAAACTTTAGAGGCTGCAAAACTGCTGCAGTTGCGCAAGGGAAGGTGATAACTGCACGGGACGCAGAATTGAACGCTCCGGGGCATTGTCAGACAACCTGACTCACGAGTGCGCCTTTTTAAGTATTTTCAAGGTGCTCTGTTCCGAGGTGCCAATCATCTTTCGCAATGAAGCAGCAGAGAGAGTCTGACAACTCTTTCTGAGCACACCAGGGTGGTTCAGATCCCCAAATAGCCATGTGATGCTCACTGGGGGAGACCTTGTCCCTGCTTCTCTCTGCCAGTTACTGCCCCCCCCCGCCTAAACCTGCCTCACAGGGTTGTTGTTGTGGAGATTAAACAGGAGGGGTGGGAACCATGCAAGCCATCTTGAATTCCCTGGAAAAGGAAGTGATACAGAAATGCAACAAACAAATACAGGGGAGGGAAACAAATAAAGCCCAGCGCTCACAACACATCACAGGCAGAAGTGAAGCCCAAAGGCACTAAAGAAGGTTCAAAAGACAAAATTCCTGATATTGTCCTAAACTCCGGAAGGGGAGAAAATGGATTAAGTAGAGTGGATGAGGGGCTGGGATTTTGTTTCCATCTGAGGCAAGGCCAACTAGTTTTTGGCTTAGGGTGGTATTCCACCACTGTCACCTCATATTTCTCTTGTCTCCGTGTGGATTAGCTACAGCAACCATTTCTTCCACACACCTTTCTTGTTATTGGATTGGCAACATGATGGCTCAGTCACTAGAGCACGCGGCTCTCAACTTCAAGGCTGTGGGTTCAAGCCCCACGTTGGGCAAAAAGATTCCTTGCATTGCAGGAACTCTGCAACCCTCCCAACTCTGCAATTCCATGGTACCTTTTATTTCAAGTGTGCCAGATTGGACCCGCCGCCACCTGCTCACTCCTGGCATATAATCTAGTCGAGATCAGAACTGATCTCCTCCAGAAGCTCGGTTCTGAGACTTCAGTTGCGTCTGTTCCCAACTGAGCGCAGCCGTTTCCCTAGCATCAAAGGGTAAGATTGTACCCAAGAGAAACTATCGTGCCAAAACCTGCGCAGTGTGCCTTCGTGTTTGATTTACAACCAGCGAAAAAACTGATACGCGTTCCCTCCGTCTCCTTTCTACTTCCTTGTCCAGAGCTCGCAGCTCTTCCCCCCCCACCCTTTCCCTATTCCTTTCTCCCATCAAAAGTCAACCCCTCATTGCAGAAGCCCCACCCCGATCCACACAGAGAAAAGCCCCCTGCTTAAACAACGACCACAACATTGAAACAGCTTAGGCATGCCCCGCATGAACAACTGGGGGCTGGCTCCCTCGCCCCCCCTCAGGTGGGTTGCCACCTTTCCTCTCCTTTCAGCTGTACCTGCTCCTGTGCCTTTGACACCAGCAACCTGCCACACACCACGTGGGAGCAGGGCAACATTTCCTCCGTGTCACCCTGCCAGGAAAAGCCTCAGCTGCTCAACTCTGCGTGTCTGGCAGCTTTCTTTAAAAAAATAAAATAAATAAAAAGCAGAGGCGCAGCACTGGTAAGAAAAATGTGGCAACTCTATTTCTACTCCCCACCCCAAATATATTTCCCTTGATAACCTCTTTCCCCACCGCCCCATTCTTGGCCCTCCACGCTTCCTGCCCCTCCCACCCCTTCCCCGCAACACACCTGGCCAGGTAGACAACCTCAGGTGCCTTCCTTACACCAGCAGCTCCTCTGACTTCCGGGTTGGTCGCCGCGCATGCGTCGAGCGCCCAGCCTATCGCTCCGCCCCTCTCCCCTCACGCTAATCGCTGCCGCAAAGGGTCCTGGGAAGTGTAGTCTTCTCTAATTGGCCGCAGCCCTTTCCTCGCAGAGCCTGGCGTTCTGCGGAGAGGGGGTGTCTGGGAATTGTAGTCCCTGACCATTATGAAAGGTTTTATTTCCCTCCCGGGGCTTCAGTTCTGAGTTCCTCTGAGCACGTGGCGCTCTCTTTCCCTCCCAAAATGGGACAAAAATTGGGTTGGTTATTTGATGGCGTTATAAGAATTCTAAAGTCACATAGAAGCAATATTCATAAATACAGTGGACGCTCGGGTTGCGAATGTGATCTGTGTGGGAAGCACGTTTGCAAATCGCAGCGCTGGGTGTGCGCATGCACAGGTTGTGATTCGGTGCTTCTGCGCATGTGCAAAGCGCAATTTAGCCCTTCTGCGCATGCGTGACGGCCAAAACCCGGAAGTAACCCATTTCAGTACTTCCAGGTTTCGGCGCGTCCATAACCCGAAAAAACGCAACATGAAGCGTCTGTAACCGGAGGTACAGTGGTACCTCGGTTTAAGAACTTAATTCGTTCTGGAGGTCTGTTCTTAACCTGAAACTGTTCTTAACCTGAAGCACCACTTTAGCTAATGGGGCCTCCTGCTGCCGCTGCGCCACCGCTGCACAATTTCTGTTCTCATCCTGAAGCAAAGTTCTTAACCCAAGGTAATATTTCTGGGTTAGCGGAGTCTGTAACCTGAAGCGTATGTAACCTGAAGCGTATGTAACCCGAGGTACCACTGTATAACTGTACACACACATCTAAATATATAAACCGTGCGTTTGAAATAGTACAGGAGAGCAATCCTGAAGCCATTTTGACTCTCCCAATGACCTAAATTATTCCTCTGCAGTAAGGGAGGCAAATGGGGAAAGCCTTCCCATTGCCTTTTCGCTTACAAATCCTGTTTTCAGGGCATATTTGTGTAGGAATAGGGTGGGCCTGTGACCTGGATTCAGGAGCTAAAGTGTTAACCATCACAAAAGAATAGCCAGGCTGCCCAGGTAATGCAATCAGCGACCATTATCAGGTATCCTGGCAGGCAGGATTTCCGCTGTAGACCGCCTCCTATAACGTATGTATGATGATTTTGGGGTGGTCTCTGGCTAAGGGGGGTTGGGCAATGTCAAAAGTCTTTAACGGTTCCTGCACACTTTTGTTCAGGGTCTCTCCCTCCTTGGAAGGAGGAGGAAACTCTGTTGCAACAGAAAAATAAATATCTGCCTTGCTTTCCACTGGATCCTGCCTCCATCCATTCTTCTCTGACCGATCATGGACTCAAGAGTACCATGGGGAGTTGGGCAAGCAAGAGCCAAACCAATTCCGCCCCCCCATCAATGGATGGATGGATGACTTGATCCCTATACAGTGGAACCTTGGTTCTTGAACTTAATCTGTTCCGGGAGTCCGTTCGACTCCCAAAACCATTCAAAAACCAAGGTGCGGCTTCTGATTGGCTGCAGGAGCTTCCTGCACTCAAGCGGAAGCAGTGTTGGCTTCCGAAAAACGTTCGAAAACTGGAACACTTCCAGGTTTTCAGTGTTTGGGAGCCAAGACATTCAAGAACCAAGTTACGACTGTACTGCTTAATATGTTAAATCTATCCCTAAGGAGTGTACGGGAAACTGAAGCAACGAGACGCAACTTAAGACAAAATAATTGCATAAAGACACAGTTGCATACAAAAATGGTTACGTGAATACAAAGTTGCGAATATATAAAAATCACTATCAATTCTTTTTCTTTCTGACACACTCTTCCTCTCTAGGGTCCAAACAAACTCTCAGCTCACCCACAAAAGTCTCACAAAGAGAAGAGGTCCTGGAATTAGTGACGGTTACCCTAATCTCTCACTGTAGACTTGCTTTTTATGGGGAGGTTGTAGCTGTGATAGGAATTTTATGGTCTTAGATATATGGCAATGTTCATAACCGCACATACATAGATCAACACAGGAAGACCGACCTGGAACCATTTTGATTCCTAAACTGACCAAATGTTTTCTCTGCAAGGTCAAACTGGAAAAGTCTCCCCATTGTCTCTTTCCTCACAAATCCTGTCTTAAGGACACATTTAAGATATGAATAAGGTGTGAGCCTGTGACCTGGCCCAGGAAATAAGTATTTTACCACTACAAAAGAATGGCCAGGCTCCCCAGGAAATCCAATCAAGTAACCTACCAGACAGGAGATAAACAAGGACAAGAGAAAAACAACATTAAAATTTCTGTGATGTAGGTGGGATGTATCTGAGGGGTGGTCTTAGGTTACACCCCTTCTGTGATGTATGCATAATGTTTCTGGGGGTGGTCTTGATCTACAGGGTGGGAATTTCAAAAGTCTTTATAAGGCCTTGCGTGCCATTGTTCTGGGTTCCTCCTCCTCTCCTGCGTTTGAGGGGAGCACCCTGTTGCAACAGATCAATAAAGATCAAGCTTAGTAGCTTCTTTGCTTCTCAATATTCTCTGGTTGGCCTCTGTTATTTTCTCCTACCAATAGGGAACCTATGAAAGGACTCTAAATGGGCTCTTGGATACCCCATAAGGGAAAAGGGCATATTTTTATTTACAACATAGCTGCGGGGGTTTTAGGAGCCTAAGGAGATGGTGAAAACCCCAATTCTTACCTTTTTCTAGAGAAAAGCAAATGTGGAGTTAATGAGGTTCCAAGGCAGCATGCAACATGTAGTTTTCGAAAAAGGCCTAAGAACAGAGCGGCTGGGTTTGTGGCCCGTCTCAGCTAGCTAAGGCTGAAGAGGTCTAGATCCAGCAGGTATCTGTGACAAGTAGCTGCTTCGAAGAGAAAAAGCATGGAGCACCCAGCAGACAACTTGTCTCCCGAAGGATTGTACTAACCTACAGGACTGGGAGCTGGCCTTTATAGGGCCAGGACTTCCAGAGGGAGGTGGTCTTGGAGACAAAGGATGATGAGATTAAGGACCATGCGGGGCAGAAAAATGATTAAGTAGTGAGGGACATTCCTCAACAGAAGGAGTTGGGCGGGGAATTCCTGGGGCACCCCAGCTGAGTGAATCAAAGACCATGCTCCCGGTGAAAATGGGATTAGGAAGGGGTTATCTCACTTCAATAAGGCTCCTTGTGCCTAAACACAAAAGGAGGTGGATATGGGATTAGCGCAATCTGTGAGTAATGGACCTCCACCCTACAGAAGGACAACGTGCTAAGAAATAAAGAAAGCTTGATTAATTTAAGGAGGGTGTTGTTTTACGTCAGCTTCAGTATTGATTTCTGGGATTGATTTGTTGTTGTTGTTTAGTTGTTTAGTCGTGTCCGACTCTTTGTGACCCCATGGACCAGAGCACGCCAGGCACTCCTGTCTTCCACTGCCTCCCGCAGTTTGGTCAAACTCATGTTGGTAGCTTCGAGAACACTGTCCAACCATCTCGTCCTCTCTCGTCCCCTTCTCCTTGTGCCCTCCATCAGGGTTAAATTAGATCCTGCTTCTGGCTCATCTAACCTGATTTGGACCCAAGATCTGTTGCTGTCGCCTCTCACATCTAGCAGTCGGTCCTCTTTGTATCTCACATGCCGTACGTCACAAAGGTGACAGCTCAGTTTGAACAATGTACATGGAAGTGGCTGTTGTGTTCACCATTTCAAAACACTGGTTTGCCTTGACACCAATCCACCCTTGTATAGGAGCCCAGAGTGCTGTCACCCCTTAGCTAAAGACCCCCCCAAACACCTGTCGGTCAGCTAAATGTGTACACCTGCCTATACCTGTATTCAAGAGACTTGCGGTTCACAAAAGTGACCTTTAGGTCTTTTCCAACTCTTCAATTCTATGATTATATGATCTGCCACTAGCCATCTTGCTCAATGTCCACACACAGTGACAGAAATAATTTGTGGTGCATTGGAAGCTTGACCAGGAGCAAAACACCATCAGCTCTTTTCCAGTTCATATTTCAGGTCATTTCTCTTTTAATTTGTATTCCGCCTTGATATATTGCTACACGCAAGGCGGTTGACAGCAACAAAATATACAGCAAAGAACATGCGCCTTATAATAATCTGATCCAATACAAAAAGTCGTAATGAAAACATAACTTTAAAATGGAATGGTTTATAACAAATAAAGTAACATTCAATAATCTATTCGAACATAATACAGTGGTACCTCGGGTTAAGAACTTCGTTCTGGAGGTCCGTTCTTAACCTGAAACTGTTCTTAACCTGAAGCACCACTTTAGCTAATGGGGCCTCCTGCCGCCGCCACACGATTTCTGTTCTCATCCTGAAGCAAAGTTCTTAACCCGAGGTACTATTTCTGGGTTAGCGGAGTCTGTAACCTGAAGCGTCTGTAACCTGAAGTGTCTGTAACCTGAGGTACCACTGTAGTACCAAAAAAAATTTAACTATTGGAAAATATGGTTCTTATACTGGGTCGCCTCAAGGCGATTCTTACACACACTACAGGTGAGTAGGTGACTGGCATTTGACACGCCCGCAGGGGCATATACAGTTTTGGAAGCCTCTCCAAAGATGGGCTGCTAACCTTTTTCACCAGCTGGTCCTTCCAGACAGTCAATAAAAACAGCCGCACGCAATGTGCCGTTCACATATCTTGTTATACGAGAGTTTCCGCATCTTCCAGGAATCCACAGCTGCACTGGGAAGTCTTTTCTTACCACCGGCCCGGGCAGCCCCATATCATGTTTCGGAAAAGCTGACAATCTCCTTCCATATCCTCTCGGATGTCAAAAGACACCGGCGGGGGGTGGGTGTGGGTGTGTTCAGCAGCTGACTGGGGGGCAACCAGGGCTCGGAAAAGTCTGCCCAGCGACAGCGGACCCCGCAACCTTGTCCTGGGACTTCATCCTGACGGGGACGTACTGAAAAGATTTGGTGCTGATGTGCGTCTGTGGAGCAACTGCTGTGTTGCCAAGGCTGCCGGGGAGGCCCTTTTCTCCCGGGTGTCTGTGGGGCGCAGGATAAGCGACCTTTTTGCGGCGGCTGCTTCGGCTGTGCCAGGAAGCCCAGTGGCTGATGCTCTGGCTCTGCTTTTCCAGCAGGCTGCTGCCTAGCTTCCACCTCTGCCATGTCCTTTGGATCTGGGATTGGACCTGGAGGAAGAAGAAAGAAAATTGGGGGTGATTGGTGGTGCCACGGCAGCCTGCCTAGGACCATCAGAAGCCAATACAGTGGGTCCTCAGGTTACATACGCTTCAGGTTACATACGCTTCAGGTTACAGACTCCACTAACCCAGAAATAATACCTTGGGTTAAGAACTTTGCTTCAGGATGAGAACAGAAATTGTGCAGCGGCAGCAGGAGGCCCCATTAGCTAAAGTGGTGCTTCAGGTTAAGAACAGTTTCAGGTTAAGAACAGACCTCCAGAACGAAGTAAGTTCTTGACTCGAGGTACCACTGTGCTCCGGCGGCACGGTGGCAACAGGAGGCCCCATTAGCTAAAGTGGTGCTTCAGGTTAAGAACAGCTTCAGGTTAAGAACAGACCTCCAGAACGAAGTACGTTCTTAACTCGAGGTACCACTGTGCTCCGGCGGCACGGTGGCAGCAGGAGGCCCCATTAGCTAAAGTGGTGCTTCAGGTTAAGAACAGTTTCAGGTTAAGAATGGACCTCCGGAACGAATTAAGTTCTTAACCTGAGGTACCACTGTAGAAAAAAGACAGTCACAGAAGCGAGAAATTGCACAAAAGAAATGAAATACCGTGAATATCCCAGAAACGAGAAGTAATTGACTAGAAATATTATCTTATAGGGGACGCAGGTGGCGCTGTAGGTTAAACCACAGAGCTGAGGATGTGCCGATCAGAAGGTCGGTGGTTCGAATCCCCGCGACAGGGTGAGCTCCCATTGCTTGGTCCCTGCTCCTGCCAACCTAGCAGTTCAAAAGCACGTCAAAGTCCAAGTAGATAAAAGGTACTGCTCTGGCGGGAAGGAAGACGGCCTTTCCGTGCGCTGCTCTGGTTCGCCAGAAGCGGCTTAGTCATGCTGGCCACATGACCTGGAAGCTGTACGCCGGCTCCCTCAGCCAATAAAGTGAGATGAGCGCCGCAACCCCAGTCGGCCACGACTGGACTTAATGGTCAGGGGTCCCTTTACCTTTTTATTATCTTATAGAATTAAACTAAATAACAAAAATCAAAAAGTTTAAGGAAGAAATTAGAAAAACCTAAAATTGAACAAAGCCTTAACGGGATGCCAGCTACAAACCTCGTTTCACTGAACTATTCAGTTTCCTCAGAAGGAAATAGAGAAATCATAAAAAATCATTGTTTAAAATGTTAAAAATTTAAGGTCCAGGACCATCAGAAGAGCTGGATCAGGCCGGTGACTCATCTGGTTCAGCATCTGAAGGAAACCCTCAAGCAGGATTCGAACACAAGCGCCCTTTCCCTTCCTGGGGATTCTAGCAACAGGTATTCAGAGGCAAGAGCGCAGCCATCATACAACAAACCATATCGGAAGTACTGTATTTGCCCAAAAAAACCCCAAAACGCTCAACAACGATTTTCACTCTTTGAAATATGGCAACTCTGCTTTTAAAGGCATCCGAATTGGAATTCTGGGTGCCGAAAGAGCAAAAAAGACTACAGTGGTACCTTGGTTCTCAAACACCTTGGTACTCAAACAACTTGGAACCCAAACACTGCAAACCCGGAAGTAAGTGTTCTGGTTTGCAAACTTTTTTTGGAAGCCAAACGTGCTCCATTTTGAGTGTTATGCTGAAGTCTGTCTGTTTTTGCTATTTATTTCGTGTTTTTGTGGGTTTTCTGTTTGGTTTTTGTGGCTCTGCGGAACCCGGTTCAGCTACCGATTGATTGTGTAACTGCAGTACATTGTTTATTGCTTTCATTTTATGGATCAATGGTCTCATTACATAGTAAAATTCATGCTAAATTGCTGTTTTAGGGGTTGTTTTTAAAAGTCTGGAACGGATTAATCCGTTTTACATTACTTTCTATGGGAAAGCGTGCCTTGGTTTTGGAACGCTTTGATTTTGGAACGGACTTCCGTAACAGATTCAGTTGGAGAACCAAGGTACCACTGTATTTATGTATGCGACCACAGCTGCACGGATGTTATTGGCCCAGAGATGGAAAGAAGATAAAGCCCCGATACACCGAAAGAATTGAAAAGACTGTTCATGTACGCTACTACGGCTGCAAGGATGCTGCTTGCCCAGAAATGGGAAAATGACAAAATGCCTACGAAGGCGGACTGGCAGATGAAACAACTATATTATGCGGAAATGGCAAGATGATTGACTGGGAAAATCAGAAATCAGGAAGATCGAAACAGTAGAGATTGGGATAAATATAAAGGTAAAGGGACCCCTGACCATTTGGTCCAGTTGTGACCAACTCTGGGGTTGCGGCGCTCATCTCGCTTTATTGGCCAAGGGAGCCGGTGTACAGCTTCTGGGTCATGTGGCCAGCATGACTAAGCCGCTTCTGGCGAACCAGAGCAGTGCATGGAATTGCCGTTTACCTTCCCGCCGGAGTGGTACCTATTTATCTACTTGCACTTTGACGTGCTTTCAAACTGCTAGGTGGGCAGGAGTTGGGACCGAGCAACGGGAGCTCACCCCGTCGCGGGGATTCGAACCGCTGACCTTCTGATCAGCAAGTCCTAGGCTCTGTGGTTTAACCCACAGCGCCACCTGTGTCCCACCCCGGGATAAATATCGATTGTACCGTATTTTTCATTCTATAGGGCGCACCGGCCCATAGGACGCACCTCCGGAGGGCTCCGCGTGCTTCGGGCGACAGGCTTGCTCCCCAAGCCTCACGCGCTCGGCGGGACCTCCCGCCGGGCGCGCAAGGCTTGCGGACACTCGCCCAAAGCACGGGGAGTCCTCCGGAGGGCTCCCCGTGCTTCGGGCGACAGGTTGCCGCGCCAAGCCTCGCGCACTCCCGCCGGGTGCACAAGGCTTGCGGACACTCGCCGGGGCTGCAGGCTGCTGCCCGCAAGCCTTGTGAGCCCGCGGGAACTCCCGCCGGGCTTGCAAGGCTTGCGGATAGCTTCCTGAAGCCTGGAGAGCGAGAGGGGTCAGTGCGCACCGATGCCTCTCGCTCTCCAGGCTTCAGCGAAAGCCTGCATTCGCCCCATAGGACGCACACACATTTCCCCTTCATTTTTGGAGGGGGAAAAGTGCGTCCTATGGTGCGAAAAATACGGTATTTAAAAGAACACTGTAAACACTTGAACTCTTTGGCAGGCTTTAAATAACTCTTGCAATGTTACAAAGACTTTGGAAACAATGGAGGGCTGTAATTTGGATGAACGGTAATATGCAGTTGACATAGGTATTTGAAGAAGTCATGGAGGGAAGAAGGGAAATACTAAGATTCTAAGAATCTTGTTTTATTTTCAATGGGTTCAAGAATGTTAATTGTGTGATTGATTCTGTAAAACCAAATAAAAATTATTTCGAAAGAAAAAGATAAAGTCCCAAACAGAGAAGAATGGCAGATTCCGAAATGGCAGAAATGATCGGAAGAATTAGAAATGAGGAAGACCAAAATTTTAATAAGGAATGGGGAAAATTTACAACTTCTCTTAAAAACCATGGTAAACAGTTAAAACCGTTAGTAGGACCGGAATAGCACTTGTAGTTATAATGGTGAATTTTGGATATAACGGAGATGTAAAAGGTTTGGATTATTATAAAAGATGCAGGAGGAAATGACTAACAATAGGACCCACGAAGGAGATTTTTTGGAATCTTGTTTCTATGTTGTATGTTGCACATGTGATTGTAAAAATTTAATTTGCAAAACCAAATTAATAAATTAATTTTTTTTAAAAAATTAAAGCCATCCAAATTGGTGGACATTGCTCTAACCATGACATGACGCTGTCTTAGAATTCAGGGGAGAGGGTGCCTCTGAGCACATGCTCAGCCCAGGAGTTTGTGACCAGTACCAGGAACAAGCTTAGTAGTCCAAGTTTGCACAAAAAACCCACTCCTAGACTTTGAGCTTATGAATTATGGTGCTGGAATTATGGTGCTGGAGGAGACTCTTGAAAGTCCCATGGACTGCAAGAAGATCAAACTGATCCATTCTGAAGGAAATCAGCCCTGAATGCTCACTGGAAGGACAGATCCTGAAGCTGAGGCTCCACTACTTTGGCCACCTCATGAGAAGAGAAGACTCCCTGGAAAAGACCCTGATGTTGGGAAAGATGGAGGGCACAAGGAGAAGGGGACGACAGAGGACGAGATGGTTGGACAGTGTTCTCGAAGCTACCAGCATGAGTTTGACCAAACTGCGGGAGGCAGTGGAAGACAGGAGTGCCTGGCGTGCTCTGGTCCAGGGGGTCACGAAGAGTCGGACATGACTAAACGACTGAACAACAACAACAACAACAACAACAACAAAGACTTTGAGCCAGCCAGCTCCAGGCTTGCACAAGGAGGAGAAGAATGCCTTTCCAATGACCTACCTCTTTATTGACAAAGCAGTAGAGGACGCTCACCAGCAAGCCCTGAAAGAAGAAGAAGGATTTTTTTTATTTAAAAAAATGTGACAGGACAGAGGACTGATAACACGCTGCAAACTTATAATTGCAGAAGGCTGAAAAGTAGGGTATGCGTGCTCTAAATGATAAGAACACGGATATCAAAGATCTACCCAGTACCTGTAAGGAGTTGAGCAACAACTCAAAGAAGAATTTGACGTATCGCAAGGTGCCCTGGGCATGTTCCTCAGTGACCAGCACAAATACCACCTCATGAATCCCCAGCAGCGGGATGAGGGTCAGCGTTGACTTGGCCAACCTAAAAAGAAGCGAAGAAATGGAGTGAGTTTCTGGGCATGTGCGAAGCGGGGAACTAAGAGGCTTTGCCATGCTGGTCACGCACGCTGTAAATATCCCCACAGAAATCCACAGTGGATTGTGTTGCGCCGTACACACCTGTGAAAGCCATTTTGTGACATGCCACACCCTCGCGGCAGCCATTTTGTGGCTGCCGCCCATGACACTTTCTCATATCCCGAATGTCTGCTCACTAGCCAAAGCAAGGGTTGGGGAAAGAAGCAGGGAAGCTTTGCTCCAGAGGTTGAAAAGTATTTATCTGGATGTAGCTCTCTTGCTTTTGTTCTCATTTGAAGGAAGTTCTACAAGTAAAGCTTGAATTCATCTTATGGGCCTGGGCAATGTTTTATTCCAAAAGGAGTCTTTTTTATGCATCCAGTTGGTTCCTGCTGTGCATTGTTAATATCTGCAATAAGCCATGGGTGGAATGGGTGCATGCCCTCGTTATCTCTTGCCTGGACTACTGCAATGCACTCTATGTGGGGCTCCCTTTGAAGGTGGCTCAGAAACTACAACTAATCCAGAATGCGGCAGCTAGACTGGTGACTGGGAGCGGCCGCCGAGACCACATAACACCGGTCCTGAAAGACCTACATTGGCTCCCAGTACGTTTCTGAGCACAATTCAAAGCGTTAGTGCTGACCTTTAAAGCCCTAAACAGCCTCGGTCCAGTATACCTGAAGGAGCGTCTCCACCTCCATCGTTTGGGGGATGGGCGGGTGTGGAGGACTCCCTGGTCCTGAATGGGGTAACTGTGCCCCTGAAGGACCAGGTGCACAGCCTGGGAGTCATTTTGGACTCACAGCTGTCCATGGAGGCGCAGGTCAAATCTGTGTCCAGGGCAGCTGTCTACAAGCTCCATCTGGTATGCAGGATGAGACCCTACCTGCCCACAGACTGTCTCACCAGAGTGGTGCATGCTCACGTTATCTCTTGCTTGGACTACTGCAATGCGCTCTATGTGGGGCTACCTATGAAGGTGACCCAGAAACTGCAATTAATCCAGAATCGACAGCTAGACTGGTGACTGGGAGCGGCCGCCAAGACCATATAACATCGGTCGCATTGGCTCCCAGTATGTTTCCAAGCACAATTCAAAGTGTTGGTGCTGACCTTGAAAGCCCTAAACGGCCTCAAAGGCCCAGAATACCTGAAGGAGCGTCTCCACCTCCATCGTTTGGCCCGGACACTGAGGTCCAGCGCCGAGGGCCTTCTGGCGGCTCCCTCACTGCGAGAAGTGAGGTTACAGGGAACTAGGCAGAGGGCCTTCTCGGTGGTGGCACCTGCCCTGTGGAACGCCCTCCCACCAGATGTCAGAGATAAACAACTATCTGACTTTTAGAAGACATCTGAAGGCAGCCCAGTTTAGGGAAGCTTTTAATGTTTAATAGACTATTGTATTTTAGTGTTCTGTTGGAAGCTGCCCAGAGTGGCTGAGGAAACTTAGCCAGATGGGTGGGGTATTAAAAATAATAATAATAATAATAATAATAATAATAATAATAATAATAATAATAAATTTATTATCAGATAGTTGCTGTTTTTCAAGAAGTCAACTCTTTCTACAAAATGCCTGATTGGGTGACAGGCAATCTCTTGCCTTTCGACTGCCCCGGCGATTTCTCACCTACCTGAATTTGTAATCTGTGTAACGCATCTGTTGCGCCCGGAGTTTGGAGACCAGGATCTTGATGATGCGTATGAAGATCACAAAGTTGACCTGGAAAATGGGAAAGAAGGAAAGGGGTCCGATTGGCAGCAACCTCTTCAATCCAGCTGCGTCACCCCTCTGATGTCTGCCACCAATATCAGCAATATGCCACAGGCATATTGACATTAGACAATGGGCACATCCTCAAAAATTGTTTTTTTAGTCTGCCTGTTCCTGCATGGGGGGGGGGGCAGTTTAAGAACCACATGACATTCCCTCTGTTCTGTTGACATACCTGATGTCCCAGGGCAAAAAACCCCAACGTTTCTCCTACGCTAGTACAGTGGTACCTCAAGTTAAGAACTTAATTCATTCTGGAGGTCCATTCTTAACCTGAAACTGTCCTTAACCTGAAGCACCACTTTAGCTAATGGGGCCTCCTGCTGCCACCAAGCGATTTCTGTTCTCATCCTGAAGCAAAGTTCTTAACCCGAGGTACTATTTCTTGGTTTGTGGAGTCTGTAACCTGAAGCATCTGTAACCCGAGGTACCACTGTAGTGCAAAAAGGATATTTGATACACTCACATGACACTTTCTCCTTAATACAGTGGTACCTCAGGTTAAGTACTTAATTCGTTCCGGAGGTCCGTTCTTAACTTGAAACTGTTCTTAACCTGAAGCACCACTTTAGCTAATGGGGCCTTCTGCTGCCGCTGCACCGCCAGAGCACAATTTCTGTTCTCATCCTGAAGCAAAGTTCTTAACCTAAGGTACTATTTCTGGGTTAGCGGAGTCTGTAACCTGACATGTATGTAACCCGAGGTACCACTGTAAATCTTTCTAACCTACTGAGAGGCACCAATGCTCTGAAAGAGTAAAAGGCAGTTTCTCTGTTCCTCGGCAACTTACAAAGATTGCTAGCAGAATCGGGCAACGGATGATCCACCAATAGCCCATGTTGTCGTTTCTCTCCCAGCATCTGTGGAAGGAGGTGGGGAGCAATTAAAAAGGGGTCAATAGGTCGAAGGAGGGATGACAACCCGTCTACCGATCGGCAATTGCGCCTCGGTTGTCAAACGTTTCGGAAGTCAAAGAGGCTTCCGGAACGGATTACGTTCAACAGCTGAGGTTCCACTGTATATAACACCATTCACACACACATGAAGTTTACAAGAATTATACGTAAAAGGCAGTAAAAAATATATAAGATGTTAGAATCAGAAATCAGCCAGCTATTATGGAAAGATGCATTCTGACAGAATATAAAAGTTATCAGGAGGCGTTGAAATGTTGAAATGGGAGGGCGCAGTCCATGTTTATTCAAAGGTAAACCCCGCTGTGTTCAACAGGATTTGCTGCCATGTAAGTCGTTGATGCAGGTGGTGCTGTGGGTTAAACCACAGAGCCTAGGACTTGCCAAACAGAAGGTCGGTGGTTCAAATCCCCGCGGCGGGGTGAGCTCCCGTTGCACGGTCCCTGCTCCTGCCAACCTAGCAGTTCGAAAGCACGTCAAAGTGCAAGTAGATAAACAGGTACCACTCCAGCGGGAAGGTAAACGGCGTTTCCGTGCGCTGCTCTGGTTCGCCAGAAGCGGCTTAGTCATGCTGGCCACATGACCCGGAAGCTGTACTCCAGCTCCCTTGGCCAATAAAGCGAGATGAGCGCCGCAACCCCAGAGTCGGTCACGACTGGACCTAATGGTCAGGGGTCCCTTTACCTTTAAATTGTTGAGAGCAATTTTATACCACCCTTTTTCCAAGGACTTTATGGAACAAGCACAGCTTTGCTCTCCCTGCCCCTGTTTTATCCGATGACAAGCCTGTAAACTGGTTTTGACCGTTGAGTTTCCCTGGTCCTAGTCTGGCATGATAAATAGCCACTACTCTAGAAGTGCAACCTAAGTTCTTTTAGAACCCTAAGAAAAATATACATCAAATGTGAAGTGGAAGATTTTTTTGGCCCCGGTACTTACTCGTTGTTTTCATAGAGGTATCTCACAATCACCCAAGGGATGACAAAAAGGATTGGTGCCCCTGCAAGAGACATAATTAAGAGGACTCAACTAACGTATCTGGATAATGGGTACAATTGCCTTCTACCTCTCACGATTCCCTTTTGTTTCACAGGTAGCTTTGAGCACTGTTGCCTCCATTACTGAGCGTCCCAGCCCCTAAATTAAGCTCTCCTGCAATGTTCGCAACCACCACTGTTCCCCCCCTTTGTCTATTTTCTCATCAGGACTTGGCGCTGGGCGGCTAACTCACCCCATCCAATGAGCAAGTAGCCTGAGAAATAGCTTTCTTCCGAAAAGGCCATTGGTCCTAGCAGGTTGTGTAGATAGAGGCCTTCTACCAGGAGCCAGTAGTAGTTTGCACAGACGCAGTACTGGGTTAAGATTTGTGCCAGCCGGCAGCCGGCCACAGCCTGAAAAGGAAGAGTTTGGATTTGAAGAGTTTGGATTTGATATCCCGCTTTATCACTACCCTAGGGAGTCTCAAAGCGGCTAACATTCTCCTTTCCCTTCCTCCCCCACAACAAACACTCTGTGAGGTGAGTGGGGCTGAGAGACTTCAGAGAAGTGTGACTAGCCCAGAGTCACCCAGCAGCTGCATGTGGAGGAGTGGTGACGCGAACCCGGATCCCCAGATTGCAAGACTACCGCTCTTAACCACTACACCACACTGGAAGAGGAGGAGAATCTGAACGCTCGTTTTTTTGGTTCCCGAGCTCTCGTGGGAGCCAGCTGATTCGCGCCAGAGCACCAGCCCCCAAAGCTGGACATTTCGGGATGCAATCAGAAGCCCGGAATAGCTTCTGTAATTATCAGGTACTGAGCAGAGGAGGAGAAAAGCAATGACAAACCTGCTTAAAAAGCAGAGACATCACCTTGCCAACAAAGGTCCGTATAGTTCAAGCTATGGTTTTCCCAGTAGTGATGTATGGAAGTGAGAGCTGGACCATAAAGAAGGCTGATCGCCGAAGAATGGATGCTTTTGAATTCTGGTGCTGGAGGAGACTCTTGAGAGTCCCATGGACTGCAAGAAGATCAAACCTATCCATTCTGAAGGAAATCAGCCCTGAGTGCTCACTGGAAGGACAGAACCTGAAGCTGAGGCTCCAATACTTTGGCCACCTCATGAGAAGAGAAGACTCCCTGGAAAAGACCCTGATGTTGGGAAAGATGGAGGGCACAAGGAGAAGGGGACGACAGAGGACGAGATGGTTGGACAGTGTTCTCGAAACTACCAACATGAGTTTGACCAAACTGCGGGAGGCAGTGGAAGACAGGAGTGCCTGGCTTGCTCTGGTCCATCAGACATTCAAAAACCCAACAAGCCTGCTATCCCAACTATCCCAGCCTGGTTAGCCCCTAAAAACTCTGATACCCCATAATTGAATACAATATACTCACATAGAGACTACCTTAAAAGGTAAAGGGACCCCTGACCATTAGGTCCAGTTGTGACCGACTCTGGGGTTGTGGCGCTCATCTCGCTTTATTGGCCGAGGGAGCCGGCATACAGCTTCCGGGTCATGTGGCCAGCATGACTAAGCCGCTTCTGGCGAACCAGAGCAGTGCATGGAAACGCTGTTTACCTTTCTGCCGGAACGGCACCTATTTATCTACTTGCACTTTTGACGTGCTTTCGAACTGCTAGGTTGGCAGGAGCAGGGACCCAGCAATGGGAGCTCACCCCGTGGCGGGGATTCAATCCGCCGACCTTCTGATCGGCAAGTCCTAGGCTCTGTGGTTTAACTCACAGCGCCACCCGGGTCCCTAGAGACTACCTCACACTCCATTTAAAACCAAAATCGCATTTGAATAGACATTGTTTTTCAGATGACTAGTCCTAGTCTTTATAACCCTGTACCTTCTTACAGAAGGCAGAAGCTAAAAGAGATCATTTCTGGGGTGCGCACTATCCTGCGCTATCTCTGCAGCTTTCTTACGGCACCTGGAAGCATAGATTTGCTCCAAGGTGGGGAGAGTGCACCCAATTATTCTCTGCTGTCTTTACAACCCTGAATATACTGTAATAAATTCTGTAAATTGTAAATTCTGTAATTCTGTAAATTCTGAATAAAAAGTGGTCCTTGTCTTTCTCCGTTCCTGGGTAACTGGCCATGGGAGTCGCTGGCAATTCTGGGATGTCCCACTTAAATCGGGACAGTTGAGAAGCATGCAATGGCCTATTCAGTCCAGCATCCAATTCTCACAAATAGGTACCCAGGGGAAAACTATCAGCAGGATCCGAGCACAAGAGCCCTCTCCCCTCCCTCGATTTCCAGCAACCGCCTTCTGCAGGACTGAGTTCCATAGTTTATGGAACATCTCCACCCCCATCGTTCTGCCCGGACACTGAGGTTCAGCTCCGAGGGCCTTCTGGCGGTTCCCTCGCTGTGAGAAGCCAATTTACAGGGAACCAGGCAGAGGGCCTTCTCGGTGGTGGCTCCCTCACTGTGGAACGCCCTCCCACCAGATGTCAAAGAGAAAAATAACTACCAAACTTTTAGAAGACATCTGAAGGCAGCCCTGTTTAGGGAAGCTTTTAATATTTAATAGGTTATTGTATTTTAATATTCTGTTGGAAGCCGCCCAGAGTGGCTGGGGAAACCCAGGCAGATGGGGAGGGTATAAATAACAAATTATTATTATTATTATTATTATTATTATTATTATTATTATTATTATGCCTTGATTGAAGAATTACCGTATTTTTTGCTCTATAAGACGCACCAGACCACAAGACGCACCTAGTTTTTGGAGGAGGAAAACAAGAAAAAAAATATTCTGAATCTCAGAAGCCAGAACAGCAAGAGGGATCGCTGCGCAGTGAAAGCAGCCTCTTGCTGTTCTGGCTTCTGGGATAGCTGCGCAGCCTGCATTCGCTCCATAAGACGCAAAAACATTTCCCCTTACTTTTTAGGAGGGAAAAAGTGAGTCTTATAGAGCAAAAAATACGGTAATTTCTTTTGTCTGTCCAGGATCTTGCAAGACTACGCCCACGCTGCCCCTCTGCTCCCGGCTGGACCCCTCCCACCTACCCTCCCTCAAATTGCAGTTGCATCAATACCTGTCCCAAAGGAAAGTGTGAGAGGTCCCCTTCGTCCTGGAAGTCCTTGGGGAAGTGCAGCCGCAGGAAGGTATCCCGGGTGAGGATGGAGACGGCCCGCAGCATGAAGGACACGAAGAGATTCATGTGGATGTAATTGCGGATGCAACGGAGTTTCCTGGAAGTGGGCAGAGAACAATGGGCAGGTAGAAGTCAGTTGTGCCCCAAATCTGCATCTCGAGCCAGGATCCAAGACTACTAGACAGGGTTTTAATGGAAACCAAAGCTCATTCTTGCACTTGCGGCAGCTAGACTGGTGACTGGGAGCGACCGCCGAGACCATATAACATCGGTCTTGAAAGACCTACATTGGCTCGCCGAAGAATGGATGCTTTTGAATTATGGTGCTGGAGAAGACTCTTGAGAGTCCCATGGACTGCAAGAAGATCAAACACATCCATTCTTAAGGAAATCAGCCCTGAGTGCTCACTGGAAGGACAGATCGTGAAGCTGAGGCTCCAGTACTTTGGCCACCTCATGAGAAGAGAAGACTCCCTGGAGAAGACACTGATGCTGGGAAAGATGGAGGGCCCAAGGAGAAGGGGACGACAGAGGACAAGATGGTTGGATAGTGTTTTCGAGGTTACCAGCATGAGTTTGACCAAACTGCGGGAGGTAGTGGAGGACAGAGGTGCCTGGCGTGCTCTGGTCCATGGGGTCACGAAGAGTCGGACATGACTAAATGACTAAACAACAACAACAAACATTTCCGAGCACAACACAAAGTGTTGGTGCTGACCTTTAAAGCCCTAAACGGCCTCAGTCCAGTATACCTGAAGGAGCGTCTCCACCTCCATCGTTCAGCCTGGACACTGAGGTCCAGCACCGAGGGCCTTCCGGCGGTTCCCTCCCTGCGAGAAGCCGAGTTACAGGGAACCAGGCAGAGGGCCTTCTCGGTGGTGGCGCCCGCCCTGTGGAACGCCCTCCCACCAGATGTCAAAGAGAAAAACAACTACCAAACTTTTAGAAGACATCTGAAGGCAGCCCTTTTTAGGGAAGCTTTTAATGTTTAATAGGTTATTGTATTTCAGTGTTTTATTAGAAGCCGCCCAGAGTGGCTGGGGAAACCCAGCCAGATGGGTGGGGTGTAAATAATAAATTATTATTATTATTACTTGTTGTTTTTGCTTTATTATTTATTAAACTTCATCGAGAGAGCTCAGGGTGGTTTACAGGGTAAAAATACAGGATAAAAGTTGTTGTTGTTGGCGCCTGTCTGTCTCAAGAGACAATGGAGTATTCCTCCGGGGGTGAAGTAAAATCACTGCACTAGCAGCATGCATGTGACCCCTCTGGGGCACAAGACTGGGCAGTGTGTCTGGAGGCCCTGAGCTACCCAGATGACAAGACTCCCCTCTCGGCCTGGCTGATGTGGTCCAAAGGAAAGCAGAGCAATATTTTGGCACCAAACAAACCCCTGAGAACGTCAGCAATGTCTAGGCAACACAATGACCATGTACATACGCATAGACAATCTTTATAGAATTCCTTCAAACCATAACAAGTACAAAATGAAATCTTTAGTCTCAAAGTCTCTGAAAATCTTTAAAGTCCGGATATTGACTCCTGTTTTGAATGAATGAATGTAAATGAAAATATCAAATGCTGTGGAACAGTGCTCATATAATAATGTAGTCACATAAATTCACTCGATAGAAGATGGGCTTATGAAGCAATTTTATATCGTCCCACCACGCTGGCGAAGAATTCTACGAAACAGTAGTCAATATCCGGAATCACTGTTCAGTGTTGGACATCATATTTGCTGAATACACAAAGCTTCACAGCTTGTCTTTCATCGTACAAAGTCTGGTAAGGTAAAGGTAAAGGGACCCCTGACCATTAGGTCCAGTCGTGACCGACTCTGGGGTTGCGGCGCTCATCTCGCTTTATTGGCTGAGGGAGCCAGCGTTCAGCTTCCGGGTCATGTGGCCAGCATGACTAAGCCGCGTCTGGCGAACCAGAGCAGCGCACGGAAATGCCGTTTACCTTCCCACCGGAGCGGTACCTATTTATCTACTAGCACTGGTGTGCTTTCGAACTGCGAGGTTGGCAGGAGCAGGGACCGAGCAACGGGAGCTCACCCCGTCGTGGGGATTCGAACCGCCGATCTTCTGATCGGCAAGTCCTAGGCTCTGTGGTTTAACCCACAGCGCCACCTGCGTCCCTCGCAGGTGCCTCGCTTCATTTAAAGATTTTCAGAGACTATGAGACTAAAGATTTCATTTTGGACTTGTTATGGTTTGAAGGAATTCTATAAAGATTGTCTATTGCGTATGTACATGGTCATCGTGTTTCCTAGACATTGCTGGCTGCAGGAGTTGCCGGAAGGAGGCGTACAAGGAGCCATCTTGGTTATCTTAGGATTTGTGCAGGGTTTCCTCCTTTTTCTTCACCCAAAGATATCCCACATGGAAGCGGAGGTTGAGGACCAGACTTTTCCTTCTCCTAGACTGCGCTACCTTCCCAGGTGGACAAGCCCCACCTGCCCCTCACTTTCCTTGCCAGCATGTGCAGAAACCGCCTTCTTGACCGTTGACCCCACAGTGTGGCATAGTGGTTAAGAGCGGTGGACTTGTAATCTGGTGAACCGGGTTCGCTTTCCTGCTCCTCCACAGGCAGCTGCTGGGTGACCTTGGGCCAGTCACACTTCTGTGAAGTCTCTCAGCCTCACTCACCTCACAGAGTGTTTGTTGTGGGGGAGGAAGGGAAAGGAGATTGTGAGCTGCTTTGAGACTCCTTAAAGGTAAAGGGACCCCTGACCATTAGGTCCAGTCATGGCCGACTCTGGGGTTGCGGCGCTCATCTCGCTTTATTGGCTGAGGGAGCCGGCGTACAGCTTCCGGGTCATGTGGCCAGCATGCTGCTGGCGAACCAGAGCAGTGCACGGAAATGCCGTTTACCTTCCCACCAGAGCGGTACCTATTTATCTACTTGCAGTTCGAAAGCATGTCAAAGTGCTAGGTTGGCAGGAGCAGGGACCGAGCAACGGGAGCTCACCCCGTTGCAGGGATTCGAACCGCTGACCTTCTGATCGGCAAGCCCTAGGCTCTGTGGTTTAACCCACAGCGCCACCCGTGTCCCTTTGAGACTCCTTTGGGTAGTGATAAAGCGGGACATCAAATCCAAACTCTTCTTCTCATCCACTCAATCCACCTGAGGAAGTCCCTAACTCACCCAGTTGAAGCTGTTTCCAAGTTGTGGCCGCTCTCGCATGCTGACAGCTTCTAGGAGCCACAGGCGAGAGCTGAGTGCAGGGTGAGGACCAAAGGTGGGCAAACTACCCCAGAAGGAGAATGACGTGTCTGCACCAGAGGCACTACGCTTCCTCTAACACTCCACATATCCCATTCTTGCACTAGTGTTTACTGAACAGCACCAAAGTGCATTGAAGTGCACTGTGTGGTTAACTATTTAATAGTCAGAAGGGGGAGCTGTTGCTCTGCTCTGCTCTAAGGGACATGCCTTAGTGCATGGGTAGGCAAACTAAGGCCCAGGGGCCGGATCTGGCCCAATCGTCTTCTCAATCCGGCCCGTGGATGGTCCGGGAATCAGCGTGTTTTTATATGAGTAGAATGTGTCCTTTTCTTTCAAATGCACCTCTGGGTTATTTGTGGGGCCTGCCTGGTGTTTTTACATGAGTAGAATGTGTGCTTTTATTTAAAATGCATCTCTGGGATCAGAAGGTCGGCGGTTTGAATCCCTGCAACGGGGTGAGCTCCCGTTGCTCGGTCCCTGCTCCTGCCAACCTAGCAGTTTGAAAGCACGTCAAAGTGCAAGTAGATAAATAGGTACCACTCCGGCGGGAAGGTAAACGGCGTTTCCGTGCGCTGCTCTGGTTCGCCAGAAGCGGCTTAGTCATGCTGGCCACATGACCTGGAAGCTGTATGCCGGCTCCCTCGGCCAGTAAAGTGAGATGAGCGCCAGAACCCCAGAGTCAGCCATGACTGGACCCAATGGTCAGGGGTCCCTTTACCTTTACCTTTTTACCTGGTGTTTTTACGTGAGTAGAATGTGTCCTTTTATTTAAAATGCATCTTTGCATAGGAATTCATTCATTTTTTTCCCTCTTCAAAATATAGTCCGGCCCCCCACAAGGTCTGAGGGACAGTGGACCGGCCCCCTGCTGAAAAAGTTTGCTGACCCTTGCCTTAGCGGAAGCCTCTCTTGGCAGGTGTGATTAATCAAACCACACACCCACATCTTTCAAGACCTCTCGTTTTTCCTGCGTGGTACGCAGGGGAGGGCAGTGCCCCTTGTTGTCTTTCTCAATACCTGAAAGCTGCCAACAGGACGAAGGCCGCAAGCAGAGCCACAAACGAAAGGGAGTAGCCCACTGTGTACATCATTCGGAACTGCTCCAGAATCCACAAATGTTTCTGGGGAGAAACAGAAACACAGCTGGAATACACCTCAGCGGAAAAGGGCACCTCCATCGCAGGTTGCAAGTGACGCAGGAAAAGCATCACTATTAATAGGCTTATCAGCAAAAGGTCTGGAAGGAAAGAGTGTTTAAAGTGTTGGTGCTGACCTTGAAATCCCTAAACGGCCTCAAAGACCCAGTATACCTGAAGGAGCGTCTCCACCCCCATCATTCCGCCTGGACACTGAGGTCCAGCTCCGAGGGCCTTCTGGCAGTTCACTCACTGTGAGAAATGAGGTTACAGGGAACCAGGCAGAGGGCCTTCTCGGTGGTGGCACCCGCCCTGTGGAACGCCCTCCCATCAGATTTCAAGGAAATAAACAACTACAGTCATACCTCGGGTTACAGACACTTCAGGTTGCGGTTTTTTTGGGTTACGGACCGCCGAAACCTGGAAGTACTGGAATGCGTTACTTCTGGGTTTCGGCGGTCGCGCATGCGCAGAAGCGCCGATTCGCAACCCACGCATGCACAGATGCGCTGCTGCGGGTTGCGGACGTGCATCCCGCATGGTTCACGTTCGCAACCCGAGTGTCCACTGTATCTGGCTTTTAGAAGACATCTGAAGGCCGCCCTGTTTGGGGAAGTTTCCATGTTTGATGTGTTATTGTGTTTTTAATATCCTGTTGGAAGCCGCCCAGAGTGGCTGGGGAAACCCAGCCAGGTGGCCGGGGTATAAACAAACAAACAAACAAATTATTATTATTATTATTGCAGACAAGGTTTCATCCACTGAGACTGCAGCACTTGCAGAGCCTCCCAGGGTCCCAATTTTCCAGGGATAGTCCCAGATTTTCAGAAGCAGCCCCAATTTCTGATTTGATCCTGGAATGCCCTGCTTTCCCTTAAAGGGAAAGGTAAAGGGGCCCCTGACCATTAGGTCCAGTCGTGGCCGACTCTGGGGTTGCGGTGCGGTGGACTGGATGATCCTTGAAGGTCCCTCCCCACACTACGGCTCTCTGATTCTGTCTGCCCTGAATCTTCACAGGGCGTCCACACGTTCTACGAGTGCTAAGAGGGAGAAAAACTTATTTCTATCCATTTTTCTCCATGCCACGCATCGTTTTATAAGCGCCTGTCATATCACCTCTTGCTTTCTGTCTAAACTAAAGGTAAAGGGACCCCTGACCATTAGGTCCAGTTGCAAACGACTCTGGGGTTGCGGCGCTCATCTCGCTTTACTGGCCGAGGGAGCCGGCGAACAGCTTCCGGGTCATGTGGCCAGCATGACTAAGCCGCTTCTGGCGAACCAGAGCAGCGCACGGAAACACCGTTTACCTTCCCCCCACAGCGGTACCTATTTATCTACTTGCACTTTGACGTGCTTTCGAACTGCTAGGTTGGCAGGAGCAGGGATCGAGCAACGGGACTGCACCCCGCCGCGGGGATTCGAACCACCGACCATGCGATCGGCAAGTCCTAGGTGCTGAGGTTTTACCCACAGCGCCACCCGCGTCCCTGTCCTTTCCCTTAGGACATCCCTATTTTCATCAGAGGAATGTTGGAGGGTATGGAGTTATCCCACCCTCAAGCCAAGTAGATACAATCTTTAGAAGACATCTGAAGTCAGCCCTGTATAGGGAAGGTTTAAATGTTTAACGTTTTATTATGTTGGAAGCCACCCAGAGTGGCTGGGGCAACCCAGTCAAATGGGCAGGCTATTACCATTATTATTATTATTATTATTATTATTATTATTATTATACAAAAATGCACGTAGTAAAGCATGCAGAAAAATGTATGCATTGGTGAAAATAACACAAAAAGCATAATGTTAGGGGATATTACTTTTCAAACTAGTGTATATTAACATAAAATTGCATGTGAATATTAGGATAAATTTGCACTAAAATGCTGGTGAATTTTCATGTGGGCTTATTTTTTAAGAATCTCAAACTGATGTGGAAATGTGGAGAAGTGAATTTAAGACTGGAAAAACGAGAAAATAAGGGAACCTGAAGGTGACAGTTTTGCCCTCTCCTGATAGTGTCCCACCTGCGCTCACTATATTAGTTTGCATGGGAGATGGAAAACCCATTCAGCAGAAACCTTCCCAGGCTACTTTTGTCCAAGCCTTTCCAGCCCCTCCCCTGTCCATTGTCATCAGGGGGATGAACCCCTTCAGACTGCTCATGCTTTCCTTATAGTCGCTGACCCGTTTTGACAGTGGCACTGCTATAATGGATAAAAAATAGATTTCCTTCTTCCTCCTCCTCCTGTTCTTTTCCTTTGTGAAGTTTTTTATTAAGTTTTCCAAAATTTCACACATACAAGGAGTGTGGTGGAGTCTCCTTCTTTGGAGGTCTTTAAGCAGAGGCTTGACAACCATATGTCAGGAGTGCTCTGATGGTGTTTCCTGCTTGGCAGGGGGTTGGACTCGGTGGCCCTTGTGGTCTCTTCCAACTCTATGATTCTATGATTTCTATGATTTCTATGATTATTATTATTATTTACATCCCTATTTTCATCGGAGAAATATCAGAGGGTATCCTTCTGCATCCAAATGCCTCCCTAGGCTTCTTTGCCCAGAGTTAACTCCAATTTTGATGGCAAAATGATTCTCAAAATCCTGATATGTGCCATTATTCATTTGCAAAAGGGAAAAAGATCCGTCCAGCGATTCAAGGCTTTTTAGCTAATTGAATATCTGCCTTTCCTCAGTACAGCAGGTACATGAAAATACATTATCGTGTAAATCAAAACCTCAGTGCAGCTGCTTTTTTTTTGAGGTGGGGATGAAAGTGGAAGATCACTGAGAGTTTAATGGATGAAAACTGATGCTGTTTGTTAGAAGGAAAGGCACATTTAATTCCTTTTTCCCCCTTCTCCCAATTTTCTACTATGGTCAAACACCAGACCCCCAATAGAATTACATTTTATACTGCAATCTGGGGGGAAAACCAGTGGATTTAATCTTGCCCACATCACGCATAATTTGATAACTTTATTCGATTAATCTTTTTAAAGAAAGGCTTTTAAAAAATTAACAGTTTTAAGGGTATAAAACAATCCCTTCCTCAACTCGTACAGGAGACAAGTGAACTCTCAAGTAATATATTATTATTATAATATTATTATTATTATTATTATTATTATTATTATTTATACCCCACCCATCTGGCTGGGTCTCCCCAGCCACTGTGGGCGGTTTCCAACAAAGTATTAAAATACAGTGGTCTGTTAAACATTAAAAGCTTCCCTAAACATTATTACATTATTATATTATATTATATTATATTATATTATATTATATTATATTATATTATATTATATTATTACACACACACACACACACCAAAAGCATTAATCTGTCCGTATAACTCATCATCATCATCAAAATTCAAGTCCACAATATTCACAGCATCCAGAAAGTTTTGTACACTGGTAGGAGATGTCTTTGAGTTTAGTTGTCGATTAATCTACTCGTGAGATGGATTACGGCTTGCAGCAGCCCTCAGTAGCAATGCTTTCCAAAGACTGAACATTTAAAGCACAAATGCATTAAATATGGATTAAGAATCTTATTAAGTAAGGTCTCTTCTCTCCCTCCTCTCTACTTTTGTGGAGTTTCTGGTGCAATGAGTTTACCTGGAAGGGGAGCTCTTTGTCGACGGCTTCGCACTGAGAGTGATCTCGCCAAGGGTGCCCCGACTCATCCACCACCCACTGTCCGTCTGGGCCGCATTTCTGGAACACAAAGCCACCTCGAACTGCAGAGGACGTTTTGGGGAAGGAGGTGGAAGCAGCAAGAGGATACGAATGGTTTGATTATAATAATAAAAATACAAATAACGTATATCCATGACAATACAATTTGATTTAATACAGTGGTACCTTGGGTTACATACGCATCAGGTTACATACGCTTCAGGTTACACACTCCGCTAACCCAGAAATAGTACCTCAGGTTAAGAACTTTGCTTCAGGATGAGAACAGAAATCGTGCTCCGGTGGCACAGCAGCAGCAGGAGGCCCCATTAGCTAAAGTGGTGCTTCAGGTTAAGAACAGTTCCAGGTTAAGAACAGACCTCCAGAACGAATTAAGTACTTAACCCGAGGTACCACTGTAGTTATATTCCATTCTGCTGTGCTCAGAAGAATCATTGGTGCTGACATCTAAAGCCCTAAACGGCCTCAAAGGCCCAGTATACCTGAAGGAGTGTCTCCACCCCCATCGTTCAGCCCGGTCCACTGAGGTCCAGCTCCGAGGGCCTTCTGGCAGTTCCCTCCCTGCGAGAAGCGAAGCTACAGGGAACCAGGCAGAGAGGGCCTTCTTGGTGGTGGCACCCACCATGTCGAACATCCTCCCACCAGATGTCAAGGAAATAAACAACTACAGTCGTGCCTTGGTACTTGTACGTTTTGGCTCTTGAAAGCTGAAAACCTGGAAGTAAGTGTTCCGGTTTTCGAACGTTCTTTGGAAGCCAAATGTCCGACACGGCTTCCTATTGAGTGCAGGAAGCTCCTGCAGCTAATCGGAAGTCAAGTCTTGGATTTCGAACGGTTCCGGGAGTCAAACAGACTCCCGGAACGGATTAAGTTTGACAACCAAGGTACCACTGCATCTGACTTTTAGGTGACATCTAAAGGCAACCCTGTTTTTAATGTTCAAGGTTTCACCATGTTTTTAATATTCTGTTGGGAGCCGCCCAGAGATGGCCAGGGTATCTATGTACAGTCATACCTCGTGTTGCTTCAGGTTAAGCGTTTTCAGGTTGCATCCCGTGGCGACCAGGAGGTACCGGAAAGGGTTACTTCCGGGTTTCTCTGCTCGCGCATGCACAGAAGCTCAAAATGACATCACACACATGCGCAGAAGCGGTGAATCGCAACCCGCACACTCGCAGACGCGGGTTGCGTTCTGTTCAGGTTGCAAACGGGGCTCCGGAATGGATCCCATTTGCAACCAGAGGTACCACTGTATGTATGTATGTATGTATGTATGTATGTATGTATGTATGTATGTAAAGGTAAAGGGACCCCTGACCATTAGGTCCAGTTGTGGCCAACTCTGGGGTTGCGGCTCTCATCTCGCTTTATTGGCTGAGGGAGCCGGCGTACAGCTTCCGGGTCATGTGGCCAGCATGACTAAGCCGCTTCTGGCGAACCAGAGCAGCGCACGGAAACACCGTTTACCTTCCCACCTATTTATCTACTTGCACTTTGATGTGCTTTTGAACTGCTAGGTTGGCAGGAGCAGGGACCGAGCAACGGGAGCTCACCCCGTCGCGGGGATTCGAACCACCGACCTTCTGATTGGCAAGTCCTAGGCTCTGTGGTTCAACCCACAGCGCCACCCGCGTATGTATGTATGTATGTATGTATGTATGTACAGTGGTACCTCAAGTTACATACGCTTCAGGTTACATATGCGTCAGGTTACAGACTCCGCTAACCCTCAGGTTATTACCTCAGGTTAAGAACTCTGCTTCAGGATGAGAACAGAAATCGTGTTCCGGCGGCGTGGCGGCAGCAGGAGGCCCCATTAGCTAAAGTGGTGCTTCAGGTTAAGAACAGTTTCAGTTTAAGAACAGACCTCCAGAACGAATTAAGTTCTTAACCCGAGGTACCACTGTATATATGTATAAATAAGTAAATGTCATTATTATTATTATTATTATTATTATTATTATTATTATTATTATTTAGAATCACAGAATTGTAGAGTTGGAAGGGAACCCTAGGGTCATCTAGTCCAACGCCCTGCAATGCAGAACCAACAGTTCTGAAATTTAGCAAACATTGCAACCAGTCTGGGGGCCCAGACTTAAGAAATGAACGAACCATACTGGGTACCTTTGCATCTATACTTACCTTGCTGGTGCCAAGGCAGGTACCAGGGGCAAGGGACCTTGGCAGAGGTGTTCGGAAGAGCATCGCCCCAGCAGGCGTACATGTCAAATGTACGGTTGCACACCAGACCTGGAAGAAGGGCAGAGCAAAGGGGGAAGAGGTCGTTCAACGCTTTTGAAAGGGGGATTAAGCCAAGGGACAGAGCAACAGCAGGAAGAAGGGGATCTCTCAAAGACTGCTGGTCATGGTGGCGTAATAGAGCTTCTACCTTCAGGAGAAGTCTACCTTCCGAATGTCAGTTGTTGGGGAGCCATGTTTGTGAACATTAACAAGTAAATCAGGTATCGGAAAACACCCAACCTATACACTTTAAAATGTGTTTGTGAGAGGGGGTGGGGGGAAAGGTTTTTTTGTTTCTTGTTGTTTCTGGTTTATATTATGTATTCCGTGGTTTTTTTTAATCTTGTGTTTTCGTTTCGTGAACTGGCCTGGAATCAACGGATGAAGGGCATTAACGCAAATTTAGTAAGCAAACGAAACAGAAATAAATGAAGCGAAATGCCATTCTCGGGAAAAGTTGGGCAAATTTCGGTGTACCGGCCAATCAGCCTTGCGCAAGAAATTTCATTTGCAAGATACCGCTTCTTGGTGATGTTTGAACATTAAAAATTATGGATTCCTGGAGAAAGCAGGTTGAAAGAGAGGGAGGGTGGGTAGGCAAGTTGGGACATTTCAAACCTGTGCCTACTTTTGGAGATTCAATCACATGCTGTCAAATTCAGGTTGTATGATCAGATCGTATCTCATCAGCTTTGATCATGCAACACCTTTCATCAGCAACCTTGGGCAACAGATCCTTTTCTTCCCACCTACATCAGACTTTTTGCAATACGGAAAGTGAATGAACTAGAAAGCGTGGGTATGATAGGAATTTTGAGGTCTTAGATATATGTTAAATGTTCATAAGTGTACCAACCAAGCACGTACATAGATCAGCACAGAAAGGCCAACCTGGAACCATTTCGATTCCTAAACTGAGCAAATATTTTCTCTGCAAGGTCAAAGTGGGAAACCTCCCCATTGTCTCTTTCCTCACAAATCCTGTCTTAAGGGCACATTTAAGCTATGAATAGGGTGTGAGCCTGTGACCTGGCCTAGGAAATAAGTATTTATCACTACAAAAGAATGGCCAGGCTCCCCAGGAAATCCAATCAAGTAACCTGCCAGACAGGAGATAAACAAGGACAGGAGAAAAACAACATTCGAATTTCTGTTTAGACCACCTTTTTTGTGATGTATGTATGATGTTTCTGGGGGTGGTCTTGATCACTCATGGGAATTTCAAAAGTCTTTATAAGGCCTTGCGCGCCATTTTTCTGGGTTCCTCCTCCTTTCCTGCGTGTGAGGGGAGCACCCTGTTGCAACAGATCAATAAAGATCAAGCTTAGTAGCTGCTTTGCTTCTCAATATTCTCTGGTTGGCCTCTGTTATCTTCTCCTACCAATAGGGAACCTCGGTAAGGACTCTATATGGGCTCTTGGATACCCCATAAGGGAAAAGGGCAATTTTTATTTACAACATGGGACAGCAATTACTTGACGCAACGCTGTTTAACCTCTCTGCAGACACTGTGCAAACAAACCAGGATAGATGCTCAATAAAGCAGTGGTTTGGAAGAGACCTCATTGTACTGCTAAGAGCATAAGAAAAACTCCGTTGGATCGGGCCAAAGGGAAAGAAGATCCCTTGTTCTCTCTCTCACTTGTGGGACGTGGGTCCTCCAGGATCTTGCGATAGCAGGCGGACTGGTACTGCTGCCATGCCTCAAACATCTCTTTGGCCGAGTTTTCGGTGGAGCTTGCCTGCGACAGGGGAGGGAAATGAAACAAAAATAACAGGTACATATCAGCTAGTCACCTAAAAGTTTTGTCCAGAGTACATAAAGGTAAAGGTAAAGGGACCCCTGACCATTAGGTCCAGTCGTGGCCGACTCTGGGGTTGCGGTGCTCATCTCGCTTTACTCGCCGAGGGAGCCGGAGTACAGCTTCCGGGTCATGTGGCCAGCAGGACTAAGCCGCTTCTGGCGAACCAGAACCAGTTTACCTTCCCGCCAGAGCGGTACCTATTTATCTACTTGCACTTTGACGTGCTTTCGAACTGCTAGGTTGGCAGGAGCAGGGACTGAGCAACAGGAGCTCACCCCGTCGCGGGGGTTCAAACCGCCAACCTTCTGATCAGCAAGTCCTAGGCTCTGTGGTTTAACCCACAGCGCCACCCGTGTCCCTTGCCAGAGTACATAGCTCTTCCCAAAGTTGCCTGATGTTTACTTAGGTTAGTTGCCCACTTATTATTATTTTTGCAAGCCTGGCACCTGGGCCTTGAAATTGCAGCCTGGTCCACAGAAAGCAAGCAGAGAAAGCAATTTCTATCGCTTCATCACCACACCAAAGAAAAAGCTTAGCTTGCATTTTTGCGTGTCAGGCCCCTGAACAACGGCACAGGAGCAGTATATTTATTTTGCTTATTGTGTACTTTACCTGCAGCCTGCAAGTTCGTTCCCCGACCTTGCCCCTCTCATTTAAAAAAAATAAATTGAGGGCTTTGGGGCAGGGGGGGGCTGCCTTTGCTTTATTAGGTTTTGTTTGTTTGTTTCACCTGTTGTTTGGGTTGGTTCTGAACACGGCCCATCTTCCTCCTGTGATTTGGGTGATTCTGTGGTGCCCATGTCTGTTTCTTAGATTCCCAAAGGTGCTCCAAGGCCCAAAAGAATTAGGCAACCCTCCCAACTTTACGATCAGTGCCTAAAATATCACGGGTTTGCTCCTTTCTCTATATAGGGTGCCTACATTCTGCATGGACTGGTTGTGTTATGTACTGAGGTTCTCACCCTGGGCCAGCAGGGGGATACTGTAGATAGTTTTCACTCAGGTCCACATATGCAAATAAAGAATTGAAAGTGACATTCAGTGATTGGATAATTACAGAAAGTTGTTACTGTTGCTCTGTAGTGGAGCTCTATATAAGCAGGCTGGCTGAACCCTTCAGTTCAGTTCTGTTCTAGCCTGTGAATAAACAAGAGCTGTTTGAAGAATCGCTGTGTCGTCTGATATGTTCACCCACAACTTAACAGGTTGCATGGCAACATGCGCAAATGGCTTTAGATACCTATTAGGCCCATAAATTACCCTATACAGTGGTACCTCTGGTTGCGAACGGGATCTGTTCTGGAGGCCTGTTCGCAACATGAATAGAACGCAACCCATGTCTGCGTGTCTGCACATGCACGGGTTGCGCTTCACCGCTTCTGTGCATGCGCGTGAAGTCATTTTATGCACATGCGCAAGCAGTGAAACCCGGAAGTAACCCTTTCCAATACTTCCGGGTCGCCGCGGGATGCAACCTGAAAAAACATATCATGAAGCAAATGTAACATGAGGTATGACTGTACTGTAGCATATATTCAACACAAAAAACAGCGGCCATTTGTTGTTGACAAAGGACAGCTGGACATCTAAAGGTCCCCAAGGAAGCCAGACTCCACCAGGGCCAGGGCCTTTTCAGTGATGGCTCCGACCTGGTGGAATGCTTTGTCCTACAAGACTAGGGCCCTGCAGGACTGCCTGGCTTTCAATTTGAATTAGCCTGATCCTCTATTCCCTTTTCCCCTTTCCTCTTCTATGAAGAAACCCTTTCTGGAACCCCACATTTAAATTCTTCCCTGGTCTCCTTCCTGGCCCCAGTAGGAACAACTTGGCCAGTTAGCCCTGGTGATCATTTGATGTCTACTGACTGGGTTTTTTGTTTTGTCCCCCCCCCCCCCTGAAAATGACCCCTGAATTTTAGAATTTTATTGATATTGATGCTGCGTTTTGTGTTGTATTTTATACTGTTTTTCAGTTGCATTTTAATCAATGTTTTCTATTTGCTGTGATCCGCCCTGAGCCCTGTTTTTAAACTGGGAAGGGCGGGGTATAAATAACAATTTATTATTATTATTTATTATAACCTTCAGTAGCTTAGGGCCTCATCAAACCTAAATCTGGCCCTGTCTGTGATACAGTCATACCTTGGGTTACAGATGCTTCAGGTTGCGTTTTTTCAGGTAACGGACCCGCCGAAACCCAGAAGAACCGGAACAGGGTTACTTCCAGGTTTCGGTGGTCACGCATGCACAAAAGCGCTAAATCGCACTTTGCGCATGCGCAGAAGTGCCGAATCGCAACCCGCGCGTGCGCAGACGCGCCGCTGCGGGTTGCGAATGTGCATTCCCACACGGATCTTGTTCGCAACCCGAGCGTGCATTGTATTAGGATGCGGATGAGACCCTCTCCTCGCCCCCAGCCTTACCTCCACGTTCTTTTGGAGCAAGACAAGCAAAAGGAAGAGATCAACAGATCCCTGCATGCTTCGGATGAGGAACAGACACGAGGCCAGTGAGGGGCATCCATCTCAGGCTCCTCTGGCTAGCAGCCTTCTGCAGTGGGAGTCCGCCTCCATCCACACTGGACCCACGTTCGGTGGAAGAGTTCTGGGGGTGAAATAATAATAATAATAATTGTTAAGTTGTGGGTGAACATATCAGACGACACAGCAATTCTTCAAACAGCTCTTGTTTATTCACAGGCCAGGACAGAACTGAACAGCAAACAGCTCAGCCGGCCTCCTTTTATGGGCAGCCGGCTGTCAACATTGTAGCAACAACAACCCAGGGTTTCCGGCCTAAAATAACTGACGTGGACCTGAGTGAAAACTACATACACAATACTCCTGGTGGCCAGGGTGAGAACTTCAATACACAGCAACAACAACAACAACAACAACAACAACAACAACAACAACAACAACTTATTACAGAAAGGTAGCCGTGTTGGTCTGCCATAGTCAAAACAAAAATTTTTTTTCCTTCTAGCAGCACCTTAAAGACCAACTAAGTTAGTTCTTGGTATGAGCTTTCGTGTGCATGCACACTTCTTCAGATACACTGAAACAGAAGTTGCCAGATCCTTCTATATAGTGAGAAGGTGGGGAGGGGTATTACTCAGAAGGGTGGTGGGAATGGGTGATTGGCAGATAGCTGTGATGAGCCTGTTGACGACTCTGAACGACTGCAATAGGTCTTACAGGAAAAAGCAAGGGGTGAGAAGGTGAAAAATGGCTTTGTCATGTATAATGAGATAAGAATCCAATGTCTTTGTTCAGACCAGGTCTCTCCATGGTTTTAAGTTTGGTAATGAGTTGCAATTCAGCAACTTCTCTTTCCAGTCTATTTCTGAAATTCCTTTGTAGTAAAACAGCTACTTTGAGATCTTGTATAGAATGTCCTGGGAGATTGAAGTGTTCTCCTACTGGTTTCTCTGTCTTGTGATTCTTGATGTCCGATTTATGTCCTTTGGCGTAAGGTTTGGCCTGTTTGTCCAATATAGAGAGCTGAAGGACACTGTTGGCATTTGATGGCATATACAATGTTAGACGATGAGCAATTAAATAGTCCCGAGATGGTATGTGTGATGTTGTTGGGGCCTCCGCCCATCTGGCTGGGTTTCCCCAGCCACTCTGAGCTGCTTTCAACAGAATATTAAAATACAATAGTCTATTAAACATTTTACGTTCTTCTCTGTAGAACTACTAAGCTGCATATTCCTTGTACAGGTTTGTTACCTGAAATTAAAAATCAATTAAAAAAAACATTTAAAAGAAAAAAACCACAGAGCCTTTCCAGACAGCTCCGATTTCTAGATGAGATTCAACCGCATACTGGCAAAATCCGGATGCTAAATCCACATTGACGTGGGGCTCTTGCTCAACAAACAGACTCCCCCCCAATATTTTTTGTGGCGAGGTAAGCGACAAGGGACGCAGGTGGCGCTGTGGGTTAAACCACAGAGCCTAGGGCTCACCAATCAGAAGGTCAGCGGTTCGAATCCCCGTGACGGGGTGAGCTCCCGTTGCTCAGTCCCTGCTCCTGCCAACCTAGCAGTTCGAAAGCACGTCAAAGTGCAAGTAGATAAATAGGTACCGCTCCGGCGGGAAGGTAAACAGTGTTTCCGTGTGCTGCTCTGGTTCGCCAGAAGCGGCTTAGTCATGCTGGCCACATGACCCGGAAGCTGTACGCCAGCTCCCTCGGCCAATAAAGCGAGATGAGCGCCGCAACCCCAGAGTCCGCCACGACTGGACCTAATGGTCGGGGTCCCTTTACCTTTACCTTTAAGCAACAAGGACCCCTTCATAGATCACTGCCTTGCCGTGGCAAAGGGGCTTGAATAACTCAGAGAAGCTATGAACTATGCCGAGCAGGGCACCCAAGATGGACAGGTCATAGTGGAGAGTTTTGACCAAACGTGATCCACCTGGAGGAGGAACCGGCAAGCCACTCCAGTATCCCTGCCAAGAAAACTCCATGGACAAAGACAACAGGCATATAAAAGTTATGACGCTGGAAGATGAGCCCCTCAGGTCGGAAGGCGTCCAACTTGCTACTGAGGAAGAGCGGAGGACAAGTACAAGTAGATTCAGAGCTGATGAAGTGGCTGGTCCTGAAGCTGAGGCTCCAGTACTTTGGCCACCTCATGAGAAGAAAAGACTCCCTGGAAAAGACCCTGATGTTGGGAAAGATGGAGGGCCCAAGGAGAAGGGGACGACAGAGGACGAGATGGCTGGACCGTGTTCTCGAAGCTACAAACATGAGTCTGACCAAACTGCGGGAGGCAGTGGAAGACAGGAGTGCCTGGTGTGCTCTGGTCCATGGGGTCACGAAGAGTCGGACACGACTAAACGACTAAACAACAACACAACAAGCGACAAGGAAATGCACCAGAAAGTGTGGGATGACGCTTGCTTGACTCAGCTTTGTCTAACCTCCCTGCAAACAGATCAGAATAAATGGGTCACCTGGAATTCAACCGACACTCCCCTGTTGGGCAGAGGTTTATACAGGCTGCTATTGCCAGTTCCCAAAATCTGGGCTCCTTTTGGGTCCTTTTCTGCAGCTAATCCACTTCCCTCCAGCCCGAGTCCCCTTGCCCCTATATTCCTAGGCCACAGAGGGATGTTCAAAACTAAGTGCCCTAAAAATAGGCCCTAGACTTCTCATTCTGTCAGCTGCTGTTCCGGAAGGTTCTCACGGGAACCCGCCAAGACTGTGTGCTTAGCGAGATGCCTTGAGAGACCAACTCCCTCCAACCAGTTGCCCTCCACCAGCCTTGGGTGTGTGCTGTGGTGCCAAGCAGCCGAAAGCAGGCTGGCGAATGCTGCTCTAACCACTGGGCCGCACTCCTCTTCTCCTCCCTCCTTTCGCTTTTCAGGATGAGAAAGAAGCCCTCGGGCATTTATCCACAAGCTGTCAGTGTCTTGTTTCCACGCTCAGCAATGTTTACTTGGCTAAAAGCTGTCAGGAGGAAGTAAAAATTGGAAATCGATGCTCACTTCTCCTCAATGCACTTTAAAACAGGAGGGGACTGGCCTCATCCGGCTGGGCACATTAGGGGCGCAGGAGCAGGACAGAGGAAACAGGGAAGGGACAACAAGGCAAGTCGTGTGTCGTCTTCTCCCCGTAATTCCAAACAGAGCCGGTTCAAGACATTTTGCGCCCTGAAGCAAAGGGCAACTTGGCATTCCAGTTTCATGTACAGAAGCTGATTTGACCGGAAACTGAATCTTCTTTAGGCACCAATATCAGAGCCATGATCACTGCAGATGGTGACAGCAGCCACGAAATTAAAAGACGCCTGCTTCTTGGGAGAAAAGCAATGACAAACCTAGACGGCATCTTAAAAAGTAGAGACATCACTCTGCCAACAAAGGTCCGTATAGTTCAAGCTGTGGTTTTCCCAGTAGTGATGTATGGAAGTGAGAGCTGGACCATAAAGAAGGCTGATCGCCGAAGAGTGTCCCATGGACTGCAAGAAGATCAAACCTCTCCATTCTGAAGGAAATCAGCCCTGAGTGCTCACTGGAAGGACAGATCCTGAAGCTGAGGCTCCAATACTTTGGCCACCTCATGAGAAGAGAAGACTCCCTGGAAAAGACCCTGATGTTGGGAAAGATGGAGGGCACAAGGAGAAGGGGACGACGGAGGACGAGATGGTTGGACAGTGTTCTCGAAGATACCAACACGAGTCTGACCAAACTGCGGGAGGCAGTGGAAGACAGGAGTGCCTGGCATGCTCTGGTCCAGGGGGTCACGAAGAGTCGGACACGACTAAACGACTAAACAACAACAACAAATTCCCCATCAGGAAACTTCAGTGGTCAAACTCTCTTGTCCCAAACCAGGACTTTGCCACCAGCCTCCTCAACTTGCTTCCCTCACTCATCTCTCTCCCTTCCAGCTCCCTAGGCTTTTGACGCAAACCTGGTCTGTCTGCTCCTCCTCATGTATAAACTAAATAAAAATACCTTTTTATTTGATTAAAAGAAGGAGAGACGGCCTGGCCAGACACCAGGATATTATAAGGATCAGAAACAGCCCTGTGCCCTTTCTTTTACATGGAGATAATCTGCAGAACCAAATAGAAGGAAGAGAAATGACCCTGCGTGTCCTCAGCAGTTTTACTCAGAAGCAAGCCTTAGCTTGCGAGAAAATTTGGCGTATTTTCAGCCTTAAGGACACACCGCTGCTCCCCTCGCAAAGGGTTGCCAACTCTTTTTCCTTATTTTTGCTCCTCTGCCTTTAATAGCAGTTGGCTTCACAAAGATATCCTTTGATGGGAATGCTTTTCTTCGTTCTGTGAAAAGCTACTTCTTCTTTCTTCATTTATTCGTTGACAGTTATTCAGAGATTCAGTGCAGGCCATATGGAGGGGTGGCTTCTGTTATCCTGAGCACATCGTGGCCCATCTCATAAAAATATAATGAAATGACAACTCCCTCAGAATCTTAAAATATATATATATATATATAAATAAAATTATGAATGTAGTGGGTGGAGATATGTGGGTCATTCAAAATGAATGCCCATGACAAAGAATATTTTTATAATATACTGATATAAAACAGCTACTTAATGTTTAAAAAAAACAAAACAAAGGCAGAAAACAGACAAGAAAAAGGAAGACCAAAGGAGAGACAAAGCAAAAGAGGAAAGAGGGAAAAAGAGAAAGAGATTTCCAGCTCTCTGTCCTGCAGCTAAATATAGTATTCAGTCCATAAGATCCATCCATTCTACCTTCTATAAACCAGTATTTTTCTCATCTTCATTTTCTCCTTCACACAAAAAGTCCACAAGAAATTTCCAATCCTTAATAAATGCCAGTAATAATTTTTCTCTAATTAAACACCTCAACTTTGCCATCTCAGCCAAGTCCCTTAGTTTTATATTCTATGAAAAGCTTCCACTGCTCATATACTATCAGAACCAGCTGCTGTTAAAGGCATTTCCCACATATTAATTTTTTAAAAAATAAAATAAAACTTAGGTCCTTCCCTTTGACACCCCCACCCAAAACCGCCTTGATTGCCCCTTCAGTATTGAGAAGCCCCACAGAAATCAACAGGACTTATTTCCAAATTCTAGGATCAAAGTCAGGGTCATAGCAAAGATTCCATTATTGTGTTCCAATTGATCCTTGCAGCTTTTTCATCAAATCATAGAATTTCAGAGCTGGAAAGCACCCAAAGGTTGTTATCCAAAGGAGTTTTGAAACTTGTGTCCGTCTGTCAATATCAATACAGTGCCTATTTGAAATCTTCAGGGGCTAGACAACAGTTTGCAACATGAAAGCTGCCCAAAGCACCTTCTGCCTGGCAACCAGTCAGGGGTAGTTTCACACCCTCCTCCCAAAATTGTATTTCCTCTGCCACACAAAATGAAAGTTTGCTCGCCAATCAGGGGAAAAAACCCACTCTCTTCTTTTTCTAATCCAGGCATAGGCAAACTCGGCCCCCCAGATGTTTTGGGACTACAATTCCCATCATCCTTAGCTAACAGGACCAGTGGTCAGGGATGATGGGAGTTGTAGTCCCCAAAAAACATCTGGAGGGCCGAGTTTGCCATGCTTGCTCTAATTGATCTTCAGAAACCTTTCAGGCCATAAGGTAAAGGTAAAGGGACCCCTGACCATTAGGTCCAGTCGTGGCCGACTCTGGGGTTGCGGCGCTCATCTCGCTTTATTGGCCGAGGGAGCCGGCGTACAGCTTCCGGGTCATGTTGCCAGCATGACTAAGCCGCTTCTGGTGAACCAGAGCAGCGCACAGAAACGCCGTTTACCTTCCCGCCGGAGTGGTACCTATTTATCTACTTGCACTTTGACATGCTTTGGAACTGCTAGGTTGGCAGGAGCAGGGACCGAGCAATGGGAGCTCACCCCATTACAGGGATTCGAACTGCCGACCTTCTGATCGGCAAGCCCTAGGCTCTGTGGTTTAGAGAAGAGCAAATCTCTCTTTACCACCTGTAAATGAAGTTGCTCCAGCTCAAGGCATAGGAACAGCTCGTTTCAAGAAAGTTGGCAACCCCACACCGAAAGGGCCTTTCTAAAAACCCCAGTTACAAGCTCGTCTAGAGCAGACGGGTCTCCAGCTGTTTTTGAACTACATTTCCCATCATCCCTGACTGCTGGCCCTGCTAGCTAAAGGTGATGGGAGTTGTGGTCCAAAAACAGTTAGAGATCCAAATTTGGGAAACATTTGTTGTTGTTGTTTAGTCGTTTAGTCGTATCCGACTCTTCATGACCTCATGGACCAGAGCACACCAGGCACTCCTGTCTTCCACTGCCTCCCGCAGTTTGGTCAAACTCATGCTGGCAGCTTCGAGAACACTGTCCCACCATCTCGTCCTCTGTCGCCCCCTTCTCCTTGTGCCCTCCATCTTTCCAAACATCAGGGTCTTTTCCAGGGAGTCTTCTCTTCTCATGAGGTGGCCAAAGTATTGGAGCCTCAGCTTCAGGATCTGTCCTTCCAGTGAGCACTCAGGGCTGATTTCCTTCAGAATGGAGAGGTTTGATCTTCTTGCAGTCCATGGGACTCTCAAGAGTCTCCTCCAGCACCAGAATTCAAAAGCATCCATTCTTCGGCGATCAGCCTTCTTTATGGTCCAGCTCTCACTTCCATACATCACTACTGGGAAAACCATAGCTTTAACTATACGAACCTTTGTTGGCAAGGTGATGTCTCTACTTCTCAAGATGCTGTCTAGGCCTGTCATTGCCCTTCTCCCAAGAAGCAGGCGTCTTTTAATTTCGTGACTGCTGTCACCATCTGCAGTGATCATGGAGCCCAAGAAAGTAAAATCTCTCACTGCCTCCATTTCTTCCCCTTCTATTTGCCAGGAGGTGATGGGACCAGTGGCCATGATCTTCGTTTTTTTGATGTTGAGCTTCAGACCATATTTTGCGCTCTCCTCTTTCACCCTCATTAAAAGGTTCTTTAATTCCTCCTCACTTTCTGCCTGGGAAACATTGGTCTACAGCAAAGAACTAACATGAGAACATAAGGAGGGGATACTGAATCAGGCCAAGAGCCCATTTAGTCCGGTATCCAAGCAGGATTCAAGCATAAGAGCTCTCTCCCCTCCAGCAACTGGTATTCAGAACTATTTCTGCCTTTGACTGTTAGAGCATCGTCCTTGTAGCTCGTAGCCACTGCTAGCTTTCTCCTCTATGAATTTGTCTAATTCTCTTTTAAAGCCACCCTAGTTAGTGTCCATCGCTCTTTCCTGGGGCAGAGAGTTCCACAGTTTAACTGCACTGAGCGAAGAAGGACTTTCTTTTATTTCTCCTGTTAACGGAGAAATCCGAGGGCTCCCTTGGACAAAAAAACAAGGACACCAGCCAGGAATGCCAGAGCAAAACAGCAGCCAGTAGGCTTGGTCTTGATTGAAGACTGTCCGCAGGACTCCCACCTGCCACAAGGTGGAACAAGATGGAAGCCCAGAACAAAACAGCCCCCAAATTTTTATTAGCTGCTCATCCCCATGTTAAAGGTAAAGGTACCCCTGTCCGTACGGGCCAGTCGTGTCTGACTCTGGGGTTGCGCACACATCTCGCTTAAGAGGCCGGGGGCCAGCGCTGTCCGAAGACACTTCCGGGTCACGTGGCCAGCGTGACAAGCTGCATCTGGCGAGCCAGCACAGCACACGGAAACGCCATTTACCTTCCCGCTAGTAAGCGGTCCCTATTTATCTACTTGCACCCGGGGGTGCTTTCGAACTGCTAGGTTGGCAGGCGCTGGGACCGAGCAACGGGAGCGCACCCCGCCGTGGGGATTCGAACCGCCGATCATACGATCCTAGGCGCTGAGGTTTTACCCACAGCGCCACCTCATCCCCATGTTACACCCCCCCAAACTACATCACTCATACATCACGGTTACATCATGAAAGGGGAGGTCTGGTGGCCGTAATCTGAGCATCCTGGACCCTGCCCCATGGTTCTCCTTGCCCTCCACCAAACACCCGTCAAGTGTAACAAAAAAGGTATTTACATTTCCCTGTTTCCCAGCCAAGTTAATTACACCCTTTTGTCTTCATCTGGGTTTGTTATTTCTGGAATGGCTTCCTGTCTGGCACTCAGGTATCAGGATGCCAGGAATTATCACTCAGGCAGAGGGGCTGCTGAGCGGCTGACCTCACCTGTCTAGATGAATTTCTGAAGTTTTCCCTGTGAGTCAGTACATAGATACATTTATCAGTGAATTCTTACATTTGGTATTGTGCAGCAAAGGCCCTTGGAATAGATAGGAAGAAACTGCGATGAAGTGTTTTGTGGGGACAAATCACAAAAGTCACTGAAGCGATTGTGCTGGTTTGGGTAGTGGGCTGCATGTGCATGATATCTGCTGGAGGGGCAACCCCCCCAACCTATACATAAATTCCTGCAACAGTCCCAAACCTTCCAACATTTAGCCTCCAAGCATTCCAGTGTTATTATTCCAGTCGCCTCCTCTCTAAATTAAAGGATCCCACATGAGCAAATGAGAAAGCAGAAGGGACAGAGTTCCAGGACCCTGTTGCTGGAAGGAGAACCCCAGAGAACCCAAACCGCCTCTCTGTTTACCAGGATGAAAAGCAGGCAGGCTTACCTGTTAAGGTGAGCGATTGCTTCCTGGCTCCTCTGCCATCCAGCCGCAGCCCAGCGCATCTGGCAGTCCTCTCTGCTGATGCTCTGGAGTTAAAAGGCGCCTTGTCAAGGCAGGAGGAGTGGGTGATTCAAGAGCGGGGAGAGAGAGGAGACAGCTGCTGGGAGGAAAGGCAAGGGGGCGAAGAAGCATCATTGCAGAAAGGTGGGCTGCTCCTCTCGACTTCTCTTCCTCTCTGGGGACTGTGGGATGTGCTCCATGCCCCCCCCCCCAGGGCTTGACTGTGCCCCGCGCCCCTTGGAAGCTGTTCCCACAGCTGCGTTGGATTGAGGAGTGGGGGCCTCATCCAGAGATGCACACGCAATCCAGGCCTCGTCCAGCAACTTTGAGGCAGCAGCAGTGGAAGGGGGGGAATGGGTGGTGTCTAGGGAAAACCTTATTGCTCTCTGTTGTGTTTACCATTGCTGGAGATGCAGGCTGGGGATGTTTGCTTTGCAAAGGGCAGGGGGAGAAAATAAAAAAGAAACAAAGAAAGAAAGCAGGGGAAATGGTGACAAAACATTTGGCGCTCTTCAAAGTCCTATGGAAATAGCAACGACGTTTTTTATTTTTATTTTTTGCAGTGTTTCCCTAAGAGCGGTGCACAAAAACGATTTAAATCATGGGTAGGGAAACTAAGGCCCGGGGGCTGGATCCAGCCCAATCGCCTTCTCAATCCGGCCCGTGGATGATCCAGGAATCAGCGTGTTTTTACACAAGTAGAATGTGTCCTTTTATTTAAAATGCATCTCTGGGTTATTTGTGGGGCATAGGAATTCATTCATTTATTATTATTTTTCAAAATATTGTCCGGCCCCTCACAAGGTGTGAGGGACAGTGGACCGGCCCCCTGCTGAAAAAGTTTGCTGACCCCTGATTTAAATGATACAATGGCAGGATTTTGGGTTTTATTTTCCCTCCTTTTTTTAAGCTGCAGACAACAACAATTCAAAGAGAAAACGGTTTTATTAAAGCCACTCGCCATATTATCTTTGTCTTAGAAGAGGTACATCTGTAAGATTATCAGAAGGGTTGTGTGATTATTGCAAGTTACACCGATTTAATGTACAGTGGTACCTCGGGTTACATACGCTTCAGGTTACAGGCACTTCAGGTTACAGACTCCACTAACCCAGAAATAGTACCTCAGGTTAAGAACTTTGCTTCAGGATGAGAACAGAAATCGTGCAGCGGTGGTGCGGCAGCTGCAGGAGGCCCCATTAGCTAAAGTGGTGCTTCAGGTTAAGAACAGTTTCAGGTTAAGAACGGACCTCCGGAACAAATTAAGTACTTAACCTTAGGTACCACTGTACTTATTTTCCACCTTCCTCCAAAGCTTACGATATTTAAAAACATTGTTATAAAATACAGAGCAATGAAAACAAACTAGTTAAAAGCAGTAATTAGAACACATCAGAAGAGATTGAAAACCAGCAATTAAAAAAGAAGTTTCCCCCCTCAACAGCTGCCCAATGATGAGTGTTGTCTGATTGTGTATAACTGTACTGGGGCATTAAAGGGATGCCCAGATATAATGACCATGAAAGGACGGCACTTTTTAATTAGGCAGACAGAGTGCTCTCAAAATTAGGATCATTAGCATGGATGGCAGCCTAGGAGGCTGGGCGATACTGGCAAAATTTGGGTAAGTAATGTCTGGCTATGTTTAAATTAATTTTTTTGGCAATGCTATCCAGGACCTAAGCCTTAGCTTTCGAAGTTGGCTAAGGGGTTGACGAAGGGGTTCAAATTAAGCACCTGGCATGATATATCTGGGCGACTTAAAAATAATAATAATTTAACTTTTAAATCAGAACTCATCCCCTTTCCTAGTAACGACCAGGCTACTCCTACTGTTAAACTGCAGTGGTGGCAAATGAAAAACCAATCTTGCATTAAATCCTAACCCCTCCCATATACTCCGACTGTGTCTATTTTTCATCAGAAATGGCCAGGACTTTCTGGCTATAACATACAGAGGAGCCAGCTGTGTTTTTAAAAAAATATTTATTAAATTTTCCATTTTTTTAAACAAACAAACAAAAACAGAACAAACAAAAACATTAAAAGAACATATAGTTCATAAAACGTACTTTTCCATACCAAATTTCTCAGACCTCCCCATACTTCTCCTCCTCGTATTCCAATTAAGATTATTTGTTCAGCAAATCCTTCATTTAAAGCATTACAGCTTATATTATTACCTTATTTTTCAAACCCTTTCCCCCCATCTATATTCCTTTATATCCTTACAGCTAGAAACCACCCAATTTCAATCCAACACCATTCAACATTCCTTAATTTTACAATATTTCTGTAAATAGTCCTTAAATTTTTTCCAATCTTCCAGAGGAGCCAGCTGTGTTGCCCGTTCGTTGAAAGACTCTTGTGACACCTTATCAGGAAGTTTGATTCTGTTTGCTCAGGCTTGAACCTAGACGATGGTTTCCTTTTCCACTACAAGCGTCAATTAACGTAGCAAAGTTAAGACGATTAGGCTTTCACCAATTCCTGCCCTTGTTAATATTTACTGTGCTTTTATTGTATTAATTAAGCTGAACACTGAACAGCAACACAGATCAGTAATTTGGACCCACTGTTTATAGGTTTTTTCTCTTTTTTTAAAAATAATATTTATTAAAGTTTTAAAGGTTACAGAAAGAAAAAGCAAAAAACACCTTTTTAAACACAAACAATACAACACATCACAATTAAAAAAAAAAGAATAAGAAAAAGAAAGAAAAAACAAGAAAAAATAAAATCCATTAAAAAAGAAAAAAAGAAAAATACAACGCATCTTCCCATAACTTGTCTTTCATTAGCTTATTTCCTTGACCTCCTCACACCTCCCTTTTTTGTATTCTAGTTCGATTATCTGTTTCAGCAAATCCTTTCCATCTTTTCAATTTTTTGTCCTGTAATTTATCTTAATATAATGTAACTTTACTTTCCCTCCTTTCACCAATTAACAGTCAGTTTTTCCCAAATTCTTTATAACATTTCTGCTAAAGCCACATAACATCATTCCAACATCCTTCTAACATTCATTAATTTTGCAATGTTTCTGTAAATAGTCTTTAAATTTCTTCCAATCTTCCTCCACCGACTCTTCTCCCTAGTCTCGGATTCTGCCGGTCATTTCTGCCAGTTCCATATAGTCCATCACCTTCATCTGCCATTCTTCCCGGGTGGGTAGATCTTGTGTCTTCCAGTACTTTGCAATAAGTATTCTTGCTGCTGTTGTGGCATACATAAAGAAAGTTCTATCCTTCTTTGGCACCAATTGGCTGACCATGCCCAGGAGAAAGGCCTCTGGTTTCTTCAGAAAGGTATATTTAAATACCTTTTTCATTTCATTATAGATCATCTCCCAGAAAGTCTTAATCCTTGGGCATGTCCACCAAAGGTGAAAGAATGTACCTTCAGTCTCTTTACATTTCCAACATTTATTATCAGGTACATGGTAGATTTTTGCAAGCTTGACTGGTGTCATGTACCACCTGTATATCATTTTCATTATATTCTCTCTTAAGGCTTTACATGCCGTGAACTTCATACCTGTGGTCCATAACTGTTCCCAGTCAGCCATCATAATATTATGTCCAACATCTTGTGCCCATTTAATCATAGCAGATTTCACCGTTTCATCCTGAGTATTCCATTTCAACAGCAAGTTATACATTCTTGACAAATTCTTAATTTTAGGATCTAGCAGTTCTGTTTCCAATTTTAATTTTTCCACCTGGAAGCCAATTTTTTTGTCCAAGTTATATGCCTCCATTATCTGGTAATAATGAAGCCAATCTCGCACTCTATTTTTTAATTTGTTTATAGGTTTTTTCTCTCCTTTTTTCAAACCCACAACTTGTATACTGTCTTACACTTGCTGAGGGTAGCAATCCACACATCTGTTGGCATGGAGCTCTAGTTCATAAAAGTTTAAACCATAACAGTTGTTGTTGTTGTTTAGTCGTTTAGTCGTGTCCGACTCTTCGTGACCCCATGGACCAGAGCACACCAGGCACTCCTGTCTTCCACTGCCTCCCACAGTTTGGTCAAACTCATGCTGGCAGCTTCGAGAACACTGTCCAACCATCTCATCCTCTGTCATCCCCTTCTTCTTGTGCCCTCCATCTTTCCCAACATCAGGGCCTTTTCCAGGGAGTCTTCCCTTCTCATGAGGTGGCCAAAGTACTGGAGCCTCAGCTTCAGGATCTGTCCTTCCAGTGAGCACTCAGGGCTGATTTCCTTCAGAATGGAGAGGTCTGATCTTCTTGCAGTCCATGGGACTCTCAAGAGTCTCCTCCAGCACCAGAATTCAAAAGCATCCATTCTTCGGCGATCAGCCTTCTTTATGGTCCAGCTCTCACTTCCATACATCACTACTGGCAAAACCATAGCTTTAACTATACGGACCTTGGTTGGCAAGGTGATGTCTCTGCTTCTTAAGATGCTGTCTAGGTTTGTCATTGCTTTTCTCCCAAGAAGCAGGCGTCTTTTAATTTAGTGACTGCTGTCACCATCTGCAGTGATCGTGGAGCCCAAGAAAGTAAAATCTCTCACTGCCTCCATTTCTTCCCCTTCTATTTCCCATATATTCTGCCCAGTGTAGTTGTCGAACATCAAAATTAAAAGTCTTTTTGTCTTCAGGACTTAGCTGGCTCATGAGCATATTGACGATATCTGTGTTTTGGCATGTCCGTCTTAAGCATATCCTGCACCCGGGTGCAAAGATCTGTCCGGTGTGGTGCCCCTCCTTTCCCAGAGTTGCCAACCTTTTTTAGGGAGGACGGCGCTGCCAGGGCTGGAGGAGGCGGGCAGCAGCTGGAGGGCAGCTCCTCCAGTGAGGAAGAGACGGAGTCTAGACATGGCGGCTCCTGGCTCAGCTGGCTGCTTCGTGCCATGGTGGCCATGGCCAGTGGAGGCTCTGGGCACGGCGCTGATTCGGCATGGTGGAGGCGGGCAAGGGCGGCAAGCTGATGTCAGGAGGCGCCGCGTCCAGCCTCTGCCTTTTCCCTGGTGCCCTCCAGAATTTGGTGCCCTGGCACCCTGCGCCACTAGCCTCTATGGCTAAGACGGCCCTGTGTTTTCGCCTACAACTCCCATGATCCCTAGCTACCAGAGGGAAGAAGAAGAAGAAGAAGAAGAAGAAGAAGAAGAAGAAGAAGAAGAGGAGGAGGAGGAGGAGTAGTAGTTTGGATTTGATATCCCGCCTTTCACTCCCTTTAAGGAGTCTCAAAGCGGCTAACATTCTCCTTTCCCTTCCTCCCCCACAACAAACACTCTGAGGTGAGTGGGGCTGAGAGAGTTCAGAGAAGTGTGACTGGCCCAAGGTCACCCAGCAGCTGCATGTGGAGGAGCGGAGACGCGAACCCGGTTCACCAGATTACGAGTCTACTGCTCTTAAACACTACACCACACTGGCTCTCAAGCCTGTCTGAAAGGCCCTTCCCAGGCCCTTTATCTGTCTAGGAACTGCTGCGGATTAATACCTGGCAACCAACGATGAAAAGGACCTGGCCCTTCAAAGGGTTTACTAAATGGAGAAACCTCCCTCTCTCGCTTTGGTCTCTAGGGCCGGCAGTCGCTATTTGCCAGCGAAGATTCAGCACTGCTGCCGAGAGATAAAAACCAAGGCCCACAGAGCCAGAGCCAGTTCTTGTCAGTGAGATCTAAGCTGCAGTTGGATGCAAGAAACAGAAAAGCCCTGAGAAGGGTGGAGTCACTACCCAGAGAGCTTTACTCTAAAGTAATAATGCTGGGCTCTGCACTGGGGCTAGAGTAGTGGAGTGCCTTATACCAGGATGGATCAAGCCTACAAAGTCAGAGTAACAGTTCATGAACAGAACATGTATGCAAGCAAGCAAGCAAGCAGCAGATCGCAGGGAATTGAGCAGCCTGTGTCAGATAGCAGGAGCTGCAGGACCCCGGAGAGCTCCCAGGGATCACAGATGTTACTCTATAGCAAGCATAGGCAACCTTGACCCTCCAAATGTTTTGGGACTACAATTCCCGTGATCCCTAGCTAACAGAACCAGTGGTCAGGGATGATGGGAATTGTAGTCGAAAACATCTGGAGGGCCGAAGGTTGGGGATGCCAATGGGATGTATAGGGTGTTGGGGGGGGGACACACATTGTGCTTCTTTTGGGGTAGCTTCGCCCACCCCGGAATAAAAGATCTTCCGAGGATTCTTTGTGACGATCGAAACAAGTTTCTTAATCATCTTCCAATGTATTCAGCCTATGAATGTTTCCCACCTCCGTGGCATACTAGTCAGAAAATGAGCGTCACGTTTTGCGGAAAGTTTGAGAAGGAAGAAACTCAAAGGAGCAGATCGGGAAGCCTAAAGACTGGCGGAAGAACTGCAGAGTCAGGGAACACTCTTGAGGGAGTAAACGACGTGAAGCACAAGTCGTAAACACATTAATAAAATGGCTGGTTTTTACAGAAAATGACAAAATTGCAGATGCTTTCGCATCTATTTACGGACTCGGGTTTGGAAATGTCAGGAGTGTTGTGGAGTAACAGAAAGGGTCCCAGGAGACAAAACTGGGTTAGGAACACTCACTCAGGGCAATTTCCTCATCAGGGAGAAAAATCTAAATTAAACACTACTTTGTTTTAGCATGATGTTTGTTCCTAGGCTTGCATGTTTCAAATCGGATCGGAAAACCATCAAATCAGATTGGAAAACCATCTTCGGGCAAAGTCCCACGGAACCGTAATCCAAGCTCACACGATAATGTATAAGTGGAATAATTTTTCTCCCCTGTGTTGAATGACGTCTGCACTTTGGGCTTAAATTAAATCATTTCTACCAGACAACCACCAAACTCGCTCCCTTAAACATTTGGCAATTAAGTTTGAGGTTCCGGGTAGAAATAATTCACTTCTATGCAGAACTGAGCCCTCAGCACTTAATTTTTGAGAAACGGGTAAACCCCTCAGGTGGATAAAAATAGTAGCAGGAAAAATGGCAAGGGAATGTGTGCGGAAGGTGGTCAGGACCTCTGGTGTATAGTTTTGTGGGCACTGGGTAAGTTTCTCTCTCATTCTCCCTTGTAAGATAATAATACTGACCTACCATACAGAGTTGCTGTACAGGCTCGTCTACATTGTAAGGGACGCGGGTGGCGCTGTGGGTTAAACCACAGAGCCTAGGGCTTGCCGATCAGAAGGTCAGCAGTTCGAATCCCCGCAACGGGGTGAGCTCCCGTTGCTCGGTCCCTGCTCCTGCCAACCTAGCAGTTCGAAAGCATGTCAAAGTGCAAGTAGATAAATAGGTACTGCTCCGGTGGGAAGGTAAACGGCGTTTCCATGCGCTGCTCTGGTTTGCCAGAAGTGGCTTAGTCATGCTGGCCACATGACCCGGAAGCTGTACGCCAGCTCCCTCAGCCAATAAAGCGAGATAAGCGCCGCAACCCCGGAGTCGGCTGCGACTGGACCTAATGGTCAGGGGTCCCTTTACCTTTACCTATCATACAGAGTTGCTGTACAGGTTCATCTACATTGTAGTTTAACATGGATAGGAATAATAATAATAATAATAATAATAATAATAATAATAATAATAATAATAATTTATTACTTATACCCTGCCCATCTGGCTGGGTTTCCCCAGCCACTCCAGGTGGCTTCCAACAAAAAATTAAAAATATATTAAAACATCAGCCATTAAAAACTTCCTTAAACAGGGCTGCCTTCAGATATCTTCTAAACGTCAGATAGTTGTTTATTTCTTTGACATCTGATGGGAGGGCATTCCACAGGGTGGGTGCCACCACCAAGAAGGCCCTCTGCCTGGTTCACTGCAAACTCACTTCTTGCACGGAGGGAACCGCCAGAAGGCCCTCGGAGCTGGACCTCAGTGTCCAGGCTGAACGATGGGGGTGGAGATGCTCCTTCAGGTATTCTGGGCCTTTGAGGCCATTTAGGGCTTTCAAGGTCAGCACCAACACTTTGAATTGTGCTTGGAAACATACTGGGAGCCAATGCGACCGGTGTTATATGGTCTTGGTGGCCGCTCCCAGTCACCAGTCTAGCTGCCGCATTCTGGATTAATTGCAGTTTCTGGGTCACCTTCATAGGTAGCCCCACATAGAGCGCATTGCAGTAGTCCAAGCAAGAGATAACGTGAGCATGCACCACTCTGGTGAGACAGTCTGTGGGCAGGTAGGGTCTCATCCTGCGTACCAGATGGAGCTTGTAGACAGCTGCCCTGGACACAGATTTGACCTGCGCCTCCATGGACAGCTGTGAGTCCAAAATGACTCCCAGGCTGTGCACCTGGTCCTTCAGGGGCACAGTTACCCCATTCAGGAGCAGGGAGTCCTCCACACCAGCCCATCCCCTGTCCCCCCAAAACAGCTTTCTGTTCTTCCATTAATCTGTTATCCAAATCCCTGCCTTCCCACATTTTCTCCTCCTTTGATCCATATTTTCTCATACCCTCTCCATTAAAGAGTGCCCCTACAGGGAGGCAGGGATTTAAAGGAAGATGTCCTATGGACAAGGGAAAATTAATTAATTGAGTTATAGGAAGCTTACAATTCATGTTAAATGACAGTGTGGGTGAACCCTAAATGTTAATGGTCACAGGCAGCCTCAAGAGACATTCCCAACTGTATTCCTGAGAATGTGCCATACAGTGGTATCTCGGGTTACATACGCTTCAGGTCACATACGCTTCAGGTTACAGACTCCGCTAACCTAGAAACAGTGCTTCAGGTTAAGAACTTTGTTTCAGGATGGGAACAGAAACCGCGCGGCTGCAGCAGGAGGCCCCATTAGCTAAAGTGGTGCTTCAGGTTAAGAACAGTTTCAGGTTAAGAACGGACCTCCGGAACGAATTAAGTACTTAACCTGAGGTACCACTGTATTTCTGTTTTGCTCAGTGAGGAGTTCTGTGTAACTTGGAAGTTTCCACACCGGCAAAAGCCATTCCAGTAAATGATATTATCTAAATTTACCATATCTTCCTTTCAGGTAGCCTTTAAGTGGAAACCCCACATTGTACGTTGTGCTGGGATACTCTTAAGGAATTCTTCATAGAAAAGAGAGCCACCACATTCCTAGCCCTCTCACCCACCAGTCGCCAGTATATTTGCATCTATCCAGATTTGAAGTGCCTAGGACATCGCTTTATTTGTAGTTCAACGGGGGTCACGTTCTGTGACTTTTGGGATTGGCTGCTTGTGTTTAGTACGAAGAAGTAAAATAAAATACTCACTGGAGTATAGTTTACATTCTTTGCTTTTCCCTGTTTTAACATATCAATCCTTGTCATTGAGGGAGAGAAGCAAAAGTTCGCCAGAAGTCAGAGAGGCCCAACGATGGGGGTAAAAATAAAAATAAAAGGAACTAGGTATTGGAAAGGCATGTTTGCAAATACTGCAATTTTAACCCACTGGTTTTTTTATTTCTCTGTATGTACCGTATTTTTCGCTCTATAAGACGCACCAGACCACAAGACGCACCTAGTTTTTGGAGGGCGAAAACAAGAAAAAAAATATTCTGAATCTCAGAAGCCAGAACAGCAAGAGGGATCGCTGCGCAGTGAAAGCAGCGATCCCTCTTGCTGTTCTGGCTTCTGGGATAGCTGCGCAGCCTGCATTCACTCCATAAGACGCACACACATTTCCCCTTACTTTTTAGGAGGGGAAAAGTGAGCCTTATGAGCAAAAAATACGGTATTTATTTGATTTCTAAGTTTATTTTCCACTACTAAACGCTTGAGTAGCCACTTCAGCTCTGTATTTCCAGGAAGCAGGCTCTGTTCCAAGCTGTTGTGCATACTTTTTAATATTAACTGGAAAGCCATTACCTATGGATACATTGCGTGCAGCGTCAGAGGCGATATTTCTGTGAATCCTAGTTGCTGGGGAACACAAAACAGGACAGGGCAATTGCCTCCATGCTCTGCACGTCGACTTCCCAGAGGCATCTGGTTGGCTGACGTGGGAACAACATACTGGATTAGGAGAGCCTTTGATCTGATTCAGCAGCCAGCATTTTCTGAAGTTCTTATGTACTAAACACTTCACTTACCTTCAAACAGGGGCAGAGTCTTGTAATACAGCACCCTTTAGAGAGGACAAAATTTGGTGACCCCCCCCTTATGTACTGAGTTGAATAGGATCCAAAATGCAGCAGTCTGATTGGTCCTAGAACAATAGGATCCAGAATGCAGCAGTCTGATTGGTCCTAGAACAATAGGATCCAGAATGCAGCAGTCTGATTGGTCCTAGAACAATGCGGCAGTATGATTGGTCCGCAGGAGCCACCCAATCCAGCTCCAGGTAGAAGTGAATCCGCAACCTGATTGGCCTACAGGAGAATCCTGGAATTAGCCAGTCACGTGGGGCACATTGTGTAAATAATGTATATAAACAGACGTTTTGGGGGAACTTCCATTCCTTGCTACTATGAGCTGAATAAAGAGCATGAAATCCACTCTCGACTCTGAGTATATTTCACCCCCTACATATTTCTTATTTTCACAATTCCTTTTAGTGCTGTTGCTTTTTACAGATCTTCTCAGCAGGTACCCATATAAATATATGCATTATGTCATTACGTTTTTGGGTCACTTCTGGGTTCAGCACAATGCATTGTCACGGTTGAACAAATATCAGACGTGCCTAAAAGGGCAGACCTTCCAAGTGTTCCTATTTTCCAAGGACATGCCTGACTTAGAGAGGCTGTCCCAGTTTCTGATTTGATCCCGAAATGTCCCACTTTTCCTTATGATGTCCCTATTTTCATTGGAGAAATGTTGAAAGGTATGGGATTATCTAGTCCCCGAGCTGTCTGAAGGCAATCCTGGATAGGGGAGGTTTTTTATGTTTAATATTTTATTATTATTTTTACATATGTTGGAAGCTGCCCAGAGTGGCTGGGGCAACCCCATAAGAAGTGTGGGGTATAAATAGCAAAATTATCATTATGGAATAAAGGTAAAGGTAAAGGTACCCCTGCCCGTACGGGCCAGTCGTGTCCGACTCTAGGGTTGTGCGCCCATCTCACTTAAGAGGCCAGGGGCCAGCGCTGTCCGGAGACACTTCCGGGTCACGTGGCCAGCGTGACAAAGCTGCTCTGGCGAGCCACCACCAGCGCAGCACACGGAAACGCCGTTTACCTTCCCGCTATAAAGCGGTACCTATTTATCTACTTGCACTTTGATGTGCTTTCGAACTGCTAGGTGGGCAGGAGCTGGGACCGAAAGACGGGAGCTCACCCAGCCGCGGGGATTCGAACCACCGACCATGCGTTCGGCAAGTCCTAGGCACTGAGGTTTTACCCACAGCACCACCCGCGTCCCTTTCATTATGGAATGGGATGTCCCAATTTTCACCAGAGGAATGTTGGAGGGTATGAAACGGTTGCTGCCTGTACATTTCACCATAGTGCATGAACTGACTGTGACCAGGTGATCTGTACAGGTACTGCTACCTGCTGATGGGACAATGTCCTCCTTCTCCATTGTAGGATTCCTTATCTTTCATGGGACTTGGCCTGGCAGAGAGCTTTTCGAATACAGTAGAGGAAAAACCTCTGTGGAGTAGGATATCCTATAATTTTGTGGTCATAGGGTGTCCAGCTAATTTGTAATTTTGCATTCATATATTAAATGCAGAATGCCTCAGCAGGTTGATTCTCCGTTAAGTTGTGGGTGAACATATCAGACGACACAGCGATTCTTCAAACAGCTCTTGTTTATTCACAGGCCAGAACAGAACTGAACTGAAGGGTTCAGCCAGCCTGCTTATATAGAGATCCACTACAACGCAACAATAACAACTTTCTGTAACTAGCCAATCACTGAATGTCACTCTCAATTCCTTATTTGCATGTGTGGACCTGAGTGAAAACTATCTACAGTATATCCCTGCTGGCCCAGGGTGAGAACTTCAGTACATAACATTCTCCATTTTTAAAAATTACATAGGTACTGAGAATGACTGTTCTTTGCCTAAGATCTTGGAGAGCTGCTGCCAGTCAAGGTAGACAATACTGGGTTAGACGGACTGAAAGAAAAAAATAATCTGGTCTGGTATAAGGTAGCTTATTGGAACGTTTTATACTATGTGTTTTGTGTCAGACAGGTTGCAGTGTAGATGGGAAGGGGTTAGGAGATGATTCTGTTACAGCAGGCATGTCCAAAGTCTGTTTTGGGGGCCTAATCCAGCCTGTCAGTTGGTTTAATCCTAACCTCAACAACTTCAATCCTAAAAAAAAAAAAGGTCAACAACTTTGGCCAGCCCTCATGGCCCTTCACTTCATCAAATCTGGCCCTCTCTGAAAAAAGTTTGGACACCAGTGTGCTACAGGATTTATTGTCTAGTGAGGTCCCTGCTCCTAGTGAGATTTGTAGGCCGGGTGCCCAGGGCTGGGCTTTTCTGTGGTGGCCCCTTGCCTTTGGAATAAACCTTCCTTCTGAAATAAAGGCGCACCTCTTTGCCCAGTCTTCTGGGAGGCATATTGGGCATCTGAATTTGTTGATCTTGCTGGTTTTCTTTGTCATTAAAATTTGAATTATGGTATATTTTTTCACTCTTTTGGCTTGGGTCATCTCGATTTCTACCCTGGACCTTTGGCTGCATGATAAACAAACACCTTTAATAAATAAAAAATGGAATCAGGGTTTCCTACTGAATTTCAAAGGTATTTAAAGTATAATAAATTTTGCATTTTGTGGCGCCAATTAAAAACATACATTTTTCCAAAGGCTTCTGACAAATTCGAATGTTGTTGTTTGCCGCTCATGTGTGTGATACTGAGGCTTTTTGCTTCTGTTATTGGGAGTTGCTTCATGTATTATTTTTTTAAATGAATTGGGCATGTTTCTGCGTAAATGTTTCTTTAAAAATATATATGATGTGTTTTTATTTGTGCTTAAATTTTGCAAGTTGCTTGGGAAAATTTCTGTGTAACAAGTATTCACCATGTACTGTTTTTGTTTGAAACTTTGGTCTCTGAATTTTATTTGAACATGACATAAAAATAAATATAGGCTTTAGCTGAGATTCCTGAATTGCAGGGGGTTGGACTAGATGACCCCAGGGTCCCTTCCAACTCTTAATATTCTATCATTCTATCATCCTGCCTTAAAGGGGAAAACCTAACCTTCCCCATGGCAACCAAATCGAGCTTGGGCGGGCCTAGCTGCGCCTCTGATTGGTCCGCCTGCGACGGAGGCGCTCTGTCATTGGCCGGCGATCGCGTGTCACATGACCGACCATCATGGCGGCGCCCATGAGGCTGTGTCGGGGCCTGGGATTTCGCTCGCGGTTAATGCGCCGGGGGCTTCCGCTGCTGTCCTCGAGGGCGCGGAGCGGCCGCCCGGCGGCGGCAGCTGCTGGGAGAAGCCGGCTGTACGAGCACGCGCGGGGCGGCTGGACGGCGCGCCCGCGGCTGAACTTGGAGGCGCTGAGCGCGCAGCTGGGCGAGGCCGAGCGGGAGCTGGAGACGCGCAAGGGGCCCCTCGGGCCGCGGGACCTGCGCGAGATTGTAAGCGCGGGCCGTGGGTGGGCTCGGCTGGGCGCGCAAGTGCTTTTGCTCCCGCTCTCCTGCGGCCTTAGCCCCAGGAGTTTAACCCAACCTTCACCAGCTAGCGTTTATTACTGAAATTTTATTGATGTTAGCCGCCCTGAGCCCGGCTCTGGCCGGGGAGGGCGGGGTATGTATGTATGTATGTATGTATGTATAAATAAATAAATAAATAAATAAATAAATAAAATATATATATAAAAAAATATATATATATATATATATTATTACTGCCCTCTTAGGTGGCTAACATTGTGTATGCAAGCCGCTTTGCCCTGGCTTTAAAAATGATGCATTCAAGTTTCAAGTTCCACCTGGCTGTCAAGATTAGTAACAGCCTGGTCATGAGTGTCTAAATAAAGGCTGTGAAGCCATGTCAGGGTAAAAGGTAACAGTTCTATGGCTCTCAAAGCATCTGTGTGTCAAGGGAACTGTTTCCAGGTTCTTGCCTTAGCAGCTTAACGTAACTGAAGCTCCATACATTTTCCTTCCATTGTTTTTCAGTCTCCACTTCCAGTACTACCTTCTTCTGTGCATACTTTCTGTTTTTGAATAATCTTGTTAAACTGCTGTTAGGCTGTATCATATTTTTCTTCTTCTTTCCTGATGCCTACTAGGTTGCCACTTGGCAGAGATTAGTCGAGGTGCAAGAAGAAATTGCAGTACTTGAAGCTGAGAAAGAGAAGGTGGCTGAAGAAGTGGGGAATATTGTGGTGAGTCCACATTATAGCAACTATTATGGAGCAACTAAAAGCGACTGGGTGGCGCTGTGGTCTGAACCACAGAGCCTAGGACTTGCCAATCAGAAGGTCGGTGGTTCGAATCCCCGCGACGGGGTGAGCTCCCGTTGCTCGGTCCCTGCTCCTGCCAACCTTGCAGTTCGAAATCACGTCAAAGTGCAAGTAGATAAATAGGTACAGCTCCGGCGGGAAGGTAAACATCGTTTCTGTGCGCTGCTCTGGTTCACCAGAAGCGGCTTAGTCATGCTGGCCACATGACCCGGAAGCAGTACAGTGGTGCCTCGCAAGACGAAATTAATCCGTTCCGCGAGTCTCTTCGTCTTGCGGTTTTTTCGTCTTGCGAAGCACGGCTATTAGCGGCTTAGCGGCTTAGCGGCTATTAACGGCTTAGTGGCTATTAACGGCTTAGCGGCTTTAAGAAAAAGGAAACAAACTCGCAAGAACTCGCAAGACGTTTCGTCTTGTGAAGCAAGCCCATAGGGATATTCGTCTTTCGGAACGACTCAAAAAACGGAAAACTCTTTCGTCTTGCGAGGCATTCGTCTTGCGAGGCATTCGTCTTGCGAGGTACCACTGTACGCCGGCTCCCTCGGCCTCTAAAGCGAGATGAGCGCCGCAACCCCAGAGTCGGTCACGACTGGACCTAATGGTCAGGGGTCCCTTTACCTTTACCTGTCTTGAGAATAATTCTAACTTGCTCTTTCATCTTCCCTTTCCAGAAAAGCCAAGACAGAAGTACTTTGCAGTCGGTAAGAAAGTTCTTTATCCTTTCCTGCTACCTTAACAATTTAACATTTGTAGCTTTAAAACAGAGAGCAAGTGCTTTCTGGTATGGCAAAGGGAGAAGAATCACTTCTGGCATTTCTTTGCCTACAGATTTGACAACTCTCTCCCAAACTTTTGGCTCGTATAAACTGGTCAGGTCTGTGCCACATTCCTTCTAGTATTTGGGGATATTACTTTCCTTTTTTGGGGAGCTAACAACGGTGCAAGAGATATGACTGCACTGGTGTAAACACTAACCAAGCTTCCAAGCCATTTATTGTTTCCTACCCGTGGCAGCTGTGTTTCAGTTCCACTGCCAGAGACAGTATGCCCTGAATACCAGTGGATCAATTCCATTTTCCAGTAAATAATATAAACCCCCAAGGCATGGCAAAACTGAGGAGATTTCACCCCTCCCATATCCAAGAATCTGCTGATGTTCTCTGCTGATTCTCCAGAGAGGAGGGGGGCGGTTTCTGCTCTCTACTTATTCCGCTCGAGTCTCACATCAAAGAGAGAGAGAGAGACTGAGTGTTAGAGAGAGAACGTGTGTATAGATAAGGTTGCTGCTGAGAGCAGCTGCAGACACTCAGTGCAGTTCAGCATTTTTGTTTAGACCACATTTAGCTCTGTACATAGTTGTGTATTATAGTTGTAGATAGAATAAAGAAGATATTCTACAGAGCTGCTTTCCGAGTCGTTTATGCTCTGCTATACTCTGCTGTACTCTGCTGTGCGACGACTGTCTTCTTGTGGGAGTGAATCCGGTGCTCACAACTCTAAGCTGTGAGTCCACAGCACTTTGACCTGTTCCTGTGCAGAAGGTGGTCTCTGGAAGTGCTACCCAGCTCGCCTAGCCCAGTCGGGGCTGAAGTGGATGAGTCCAGTTGGTGGCACTGGCTCAAGGGCGATGCTGACAAAAACTCCTGCACAGTCAGCTTTGATGGAATTTAAGCAAGCCCCAATCTTGCTTGTAATGTTGGCTTCAAACTCTGTTTTTCCCCATTTTGTAGCGCCTTTTTCTCACTTCTCAAACTTGAGCAAGAAGCAAACCAACAAAGCAACTGGGTGCACCATTCTTAAATAGACGGGTACAACTTCTGAACTCTAAATTGGAGCAGAACCGTTGCGACACATTAGCCAAATCTGAGAACTCTTTCGTAGGCTTGAAGTCTGTGTTTGGGACCACTTCACGGCCTAGGACCCTCGTACCTACGGGACCGTCTCTCCCGGTATGCCCTGCGGAGGACCTTAAGGTCCATAAATAGCAACACCCTAGAGGTCCTGGGCCCTAGGGAAGTCAGATTAGCCTCAACCAGAGGCAGAGCCTTTTCAACACTGGCTCCGGCCTGGTGGAACGCTCTGCCTTATGAGACCAGGGCCCTGCAGGATCTGATTTCTTTCCGCAGGGCCTGTAAGACAGAGTTGTTCCGCCTGGCCTTTGGCTTGGAATCAACATGATCCCCTCCCCCTCTTTCCTTTTTCCTTTCTCCTTCTGTGATGGAACTCCTATTTGGGGACTTCTCTGGCTTTTTTCTGGCCCATGTAGGACCAGTCTGGATAGTTGGCCTTGGTGAAGATTTGACGTTTTCATCCCCAAAAAGTTTCTGATTTGAGTTTCTACTGAAATGAGGCTGCATTTTAATGTTGTATTTTAATCTTGTTTTTAAGTTGTATTTTAATCACTTGTTTTTATACCTGGTGTTAGCTGCCTTGAGCCCGGTCTTGGCTGGGCAGGGCGGGGTATAAATAAAATTTATTTTTATTATGATCACTTGCGTTTGGAACTGCGTTTGGAACCTCTTTTCCCCACGTGGAAATGAGGCAAAGGGCTTTTCCTGTCCAGTTGGCCTGGAAGCTTTTTAGAATCACTAAAATCAAAGCCTCTTGAGGAATCGCGCCAAAATTCTCTTGAGGGAGTTCCCTGTTAACATGTATTTCCTTCCTTTTCTCATTGCTGTTGAAAGACCGGAACTGGGATCCAAATAGCAATAAATACCCTGCTTCTTATTCCCTCCCTGCTTGGGTCTGACAGCATCCTTCTCCTCCTCTCCTTCCCTTTCAGCACCCTGCCTACAATGTGTTGCGGAAGCAGGGAAGGGAGCTCCGCCTTCGTCTCAATGCTTTGCGCCAGCAGGAGCTGGAGCTGGATGAGAAATACTACCTGCGCGCCCTCAGGCTGCCCAACAGGACCCATCCAGATGTGGTAAAAGAGTGTGACATGAGAGGAGCAACCTAGAACACTCGGGGACTCAAATTGAGCATGACTGGGGGCCACTGCCAGGAAGGCCCTGCAGTGCTCTCCAGCTGAGTAGGCTTCCCGGGTCAAGGATATATGCAGCCAAGGGTTTTTCTGCAGATAAAGAGAAGGGGGGTTATTGGATAATGCAGTAACATTTTACTCCATTCCTTCCCTTGCTTGTGGGTGGGGGTGCACACAGAACAGTTTGCACCTTCGTGAGTTTCCCTAGTCACCTTTCACCTGATAGTTGTGGCTGAGTGACTGGCCAGTGGCCAGTCGAGAGGAGGTGCTGGGAAGGAGCTTGAGACCTCCAGCTGGCTAAATGTGTGAGGCTTCAGGCTATGCCCACCCAGTACTCCAACAAGGAGCTGCTGGAGAATATTCCCTGGGGGAAGAGCATGTGTCTCCTCCTCCTTTGTGTGCCCCATAGCCGAGAGCTCCAGAGGGTGGCAGCACGAGAACGGGGCCTTCTCTGCAGTGGCTCCCCATCTGTGGAATGCTCTCTCCAGGGAAGTTCGCCTGGAGCCTTCATTATACACTTTTAGGCGCCAGGCAAAAACATTCCTTTCTATGCAGGCCGGTGGTTGATCTGATTTGCATCCTATGCCTTTTTAAAACGTGGTTTTTGGGGGGAGGCGGCCATTGGGTTGTTGTTTTTATTTTTATTACGTATTTTGTGGTTTGATATCTGGATTTTATTCTGTGAACCGCCCTGAGACCCATGGGTATAGAGTTGTATATGAATTCAATAAATTCAATAAAATAAAAATAAATGAAGAGCGGGTGGTGTGGCACCCAGCAATGGTAAACTGAATAATAGTAGTAGTAGTAGTAGTAGTAGTAGTAGTAGTAATAATAATAATAATAATAATAATAATAATAATAATAATTTTTATTTATACCCTGCCCATCTGGCTGGGCTTCCCCAGCCACTCTGGGTGGCTTCCAACAAAATATTATAATACAGTAATGCGTCAAACATTAAAAGCTTCCCTGAACAGGGCTGCCTTCAGATGTCTTCTAAAAGTCTGGTAGTTGTTGTTCTCTTTGACATCTGGTGGGAGGGCATTCCACAGGGCGGGCGCCACCACTGAGAAGGCCCTCTGTCTGGTTCCCTGTAACCTCGCTTCTCGCAATGAGGGAACTGCCAGAAGGCCCTCGGCGCTGGACCTCAGTGTCAGGGCAGAACGATGGGGGTGGAGACGCTCCTTCAGGTATACTGGACCGAGGTTGTATATAGTCCTGTGGTCGTGGCAATATGTGTGCAGGAAGAGAGGGATGTGGGGGCATGGGCACCAAGCCTTTTGACGTACCCCTGCCCATGGAAGCTTCATAGAAGCATAGAATTATAGAGTTGGAAGGGACCCTGGGGGGTCATCTAGTCCAACCCCCCTCTTCCATGCAGGAATACGCAGCTGTCCCTTACGGGGATCAAACCAGCAACCTTGGCATTATTAGCACCAGGCTCTAACCAACTGATGGCCCCTTCAAGCTCCTTTGCCTGAAACCAGTAACCGTTCCATGTAAAAGACTCTATGTGGTTAGCTCCTCAGAGCTAGTGTGGTGTTACGGTTAGAGTCAGACGAGGACCTGGGAGGGAAAAAGGAAAGGGAAAGGGACCCTTGACCATTAGGTCCAGTCGTGGCCGACTCCGGGGTTGTGGCGCTCGTCTCACAGAGTGTTTGTTGTGGGGGAGGAAGGGAAAGGAGAATGTTAGCCTCTTTGAGACTCCTTCGGGTAGTGATAAAGCAGGATATCAAATCCAAACTCTTCTTCTTCTTCTTCATCTCGCTTTATGCCGAGGGAGCCGGCGTACAGCTTCCGGGTCATGTGGCCAGCATGACTAAGCTGCTTCTAGCGAACCAGAGCAGCGCATGGAAACTCCGTTTACCTTCCTGCCGGAGTGGTACCTATTTATCTACTTGCACTTTGAGGTGCTTTCGAACTGCTAGGTTGGCAGGAGCAGGGACCGAGCAACGGGAGCTCACCCC